>NC_134353.1:124821666-125150416 GCF_048569485.1 Anomaloglossus baeobatrachus
GACATCAAGCTGCATGCGAAAAATGAACGAGACATCAGTTCACTGATCCACCGGACCAGGATATACAGCAAAGACATCAGAATGTCCTTCGGACTGGATAAGTGTGGCCGGCTGGTCATAAAGAGAGGCAAGGTAGTAAAAAAGACTGATGGAGTAGAACTACCGGCAGGGCACATAGCAGATGTACAAACCTGCTACAAGTACCTTGGCATCCCACAGTGATACGGTAACCATGATGAGGAGGTAAGGAAAGCAGCAACATCCAAATACCATTGTCGCGGGCGGAGCAGGGGATGCTGCGCTCTCCCACTGCTCGGGTCCGGCCGCTGCTGCTGCTGCGGCTGCGGCTGCTGCTGCTCGGTGGTGGCTCGAGCGGTGGGCCGGATCCCGGGGACTCGAGCGGTGCTCCTCGCTCGTGAGTGAAAAGGGGATTTTGATTGTGGGGGTCTGGTTATTGTCCGTGACGCCACCCACGGTTGTGGTGATATTGGTGACACCTCCGCTGCTCTAGACGGGGATCCCGGGAGCGGTGACAGGGAGCAGCTTGGTTGTTAGTTCTCCCCTCCGTGGGTAGGGGGTTGGTTGCCCCGGGGCCCGGTGATGGGGTAGGGATGGATGGCAGGCGGGTTACGGGGCCTGGTGAGGTACAGGGTCGCGGGGGCAGCGCTGTGCCGCACGGGACAGTGGTACTCACTCAGCCAATGATGAGGACACAGTTCTCGGCAAAACACACGGCTGGATGGACGGGTCCCACAGACGGCTGCGGTGTTGTTTCTCCCGGCAGGTTGATGGTGACTGCCTTTCCCTGCACCTATGTACGGTAGATGGTTCCAATGGGTTCCCACCGGTAACCCGCTCCCCAGCTTGGATATGGGCTGGAGGAGCCCCTTTTGCCTGCAGGCTCTGGCCCTGGGAACTTTAGCCTTGGCGGTGACTGTATTTCCCTCTCTCGGTTGGACTGTTGCCTTCTGTCGGGACTTGGCTGCAGGGAAACCCAAGAGCTTCCCTTCGCTAACGGATTTGGCAAATTCACGGCGACTCCTAGCCTTGCCGGGGTCCGTAAGCCCCTGCCAGATGGTGCTGACTTCTCTTTGTGTACCGGTCTGATACAGCCGGGCCACTGCCCGTCCACGGTCCTTACGGTAAACTCCGATAGCCACTCCTGCAGACGGTCACCACCGTCTGCCAACCTTGCTGATCCGTCCGGGCCACACACCCGGACCAACTTCAGGCTTCTCTACTGCCACTTTCACTTCCCAAACTCTATCTGCCTTACTTTTCCCGCCTCCAGGACTGTGAACTCCTCAGTGGGCGGGGCCAACCGCCTGGCCCACCCCCTGGTGTGGACATCAGCCCCTGGAGGGAGGCAACAAGGGTTTTTGTCTGACTTTGGTGTGCCTGACCGGGAGTGTGAGGTGTGTGGGTGTTGTTCTCTGTGGCCCCTGGATTGTCCAGGGCGCCACATTCCCCCTTAGTAAAATGCAGACCGTCTGCGGGCTGCCCGTCCATCACTGGTTTTATTTTCACAACTGAAAAGATAAACGGTAAAACAGGGATTACAATTAAAATAACATCTTCCCACATCGGGAGGTACTCTTACTTTAAACATTACAAAACGGTAACGGCTTCCGCTCTCTCCCACCCAAGCAACCTGGCCCTGATGCTGCCCCTAAACAAACAGGCAGCACCCCTTGACCTCAGTCCAGCACAAGTTGCCCGAGCGGGTTCTGTCCTTTTCAGGGGACCCACGTCCATGGGGAACCCCTGAAACCCCCAGAGGATCGCCACCGGTTCCGGTGGTGGCTGGGCCCCAGCCTGCTCCACTGCGGGCCCTTCCTCCAATCTGCCTCTCCGGAGGCGGTAACGGTATATCCAC
Organism: Anomaloglossus baeobatrachus; assembly: GCF_048569485.1. NCBI lineage: Eukaryota > Metazoa > Chordata > Amphibia > Anura > Aromobatidae > Anomaloglossus > Anomaloglossus baeobatrachus. The sequence goes on from NC_134353.1 coordinate 124,823,543, forward strand.
AACAACATTATTTACATGCCACAAGTTTGTGGTTGCCCTGCTAGTTCTCGGGCCTGTTCGTAGTAGTTTCTACGCATTATTTGAAAAAGGGGGTCCCAACAGGGACCAGTTGCCGGCAACGACCGGTGCAAATCAGGTTTTAATCAGGTGAATCTTCTCGGTTAATCATTCACTTATCACTCATTTTCAAACGGTTCTCTGGTGGTCCCAATGGGGACAACTTGCAGCGGAGCTCCGCTGACTCTGGAGCGGCTACCACCGCAGGGGGACGGCCCACTCGGGGACCGGTCGGTACATCGGGTTCTCCTTCCCCAGGCAGTTCAGCCCAGAACCAGTGACGGCCGTTAAGAATGGTGGCGGGGGCAGCGTGGTCGGAACCCCCTCCTCCATCAGCGACATTCTCTCTGGGCCTCCGGCTGCAGTACCGGCCCCCGGCTCCCATGCAATCAGGGCTGGTTCTGGGGTTTGGGTGGACTGGTCGCAACGCGGCACGGCCGCAGCGGCCCCTTGCTCACGGGCCCCCACTACAGCAACCATCCTGCGCATCTCCACCTTCCAGTCCAGCAGCTGCTGCAGGCTCTGCTGCCTCACCTTCAAGCAGAACCGGCCCAGCTCCTGCTCCAGCCACGCAGCGATCCCGGCGGGGAGCTCACCCGGGCCGCAGTCTTCAAAGGCTACTCCTCCTCGGTTCCCCCAGAGCTTGGACGCTCCGGTAGCGGGCACTCCCGCGCTCCAATTCGAGGACGCCGCCATCTTTCCATCCGCGTCCCCCTTAGTCTCTTTCCGGCTCCTCCTCTACAGGGGCGGGGTTTTGGCCTTCGCGCCTTTACTACTCAAGGAGACGCTCGAGCGGGAATTCTTCGCGCCCAAGATGGCGGCTTCTCCAAATTTTTGGCCGGACACCTCCGGCGGTAACACAAGGCGCACTTCCACCAGTTGGTAGAACGGTAGGATCCTGTTCGTGACGCCAAGTTGTCGCTGGCGGAGGAGGGGACGCTGCGCTCTCCCACTGCTCGGGTCCGGCCGCTGGTGCTGCTGCTCGGTGGTGGCTCGAGCGGTGGGCCGGATCCCGGGGACTCGAGCGGCGCTCCTCGCCCGTGAGTGAAAAGGGGGGGTTTGGATTGATTGTGGGGATTTATTGTCCGTGACGCCACCCACGGCTGTGGTGATAATGGTGACACCACCGCTGCTCTGGACGGGGATCCCGGGAGCGGTGACAGGGAGCAGCTTTGTTGTTAGTTCTCCCCTCCGTGGGTAGGGGGTTGGTTGTCCCGGGGCCCGGTGATGGGGTAGGGATGGATGGCAGGCGGGTTACGGGGCCTGGCGAGGTGCAGGGTCGCAGGGGCAGCGCTGTGCCGCACGGCACGGTGGTACTCACTCAGCCCAATGATGAGGACACAGTTCTCGGTAAAACACTCGGCTGGATGGACGGGTCCCACAGACGGCTGCGGTGTTGTTTCTCCCGGCAGGTTGATGGTGACTGCCTTTCCCTGCACCTAAGTACGGTTGATGGTTCCGATGGGTTCCCACCGGTAACCCGCTCCCCAGCTTGGATATGGGCTGGAGGAGCCCCTCTCTGCCCGCAGGCGCTGGCCCTGAGAAACGGTTGCCTTGGCGGTGGCGGTGTCTCCCTCTGTTGGTTGGACTGTTGCCTTCTGTCGGGACTTGACTGTTTGGAAACCCAGGAGGTCCCCTTCACTAACGGATTCGGCAAATTCACGGCGACTCCTAGCCTTGCTGGGGTCCGAAAAGCCCCTGCCAGATGGTGCCGGCTTCTCTTTGTGTACCGGTCCAGTACCGCCGGGCCACCGCCCGTCCACGGTCCTTACGGTAACTCGGATAGGCCACTCCTGCAGACGGTCACCACCATCTGCCAACCTTGCTGATCAGTCCGGGCCACACACCCAGACCAACTTCAGGCTGCTCAACTACTACTTCCTTCTGCTCACTTTCACTACCAAACTCAATCTGCCTGGTTTTCCCGCCTCCAGGACTGTGAACTCCTCGGTGGGCGGGACCAACCACCTGGCCCACCCCCTGGTGTGAACATCAGCCCCTGGAGGATGGCAACAAGGGTTTTGTATCTGACTTCGGTGTGCCTGCTGGGAGTGTGGGGTGTGTGGGTGTTGTTCTCTGTGGCCCCTGGCTTTTCCAGGGCGCCACACCATCAACGGGTAAGACAGGTCCTAAAGAGCCAGCTCAATGGGAAGAATAAGATCCGCGCCCTCAATACATACGCTCTGCCAGTTATCAGATACCCTGCTGACATAGTGTGCTGGCCAACAGAAGAAATGGAAGCTGCAGATGTGAAGACCCGGAAGCTCCTTACAAAGCATGGTGGTCTCCACCCTAAGTCAAACACCCAAAGATTGTATACCAACAGAAAGGAGGGTGGTCGAGGCTTGAAAGGTATCCAAGCCACCATCATGGATGAAACAAGAAGTATACAGGAATACATCAGAAAAATGGCATCAAAGGATGAGATGCTGAGGGAGAGCCTAAGACAGCAACAACAACAGTCTGGGAAGGAAGAACAAGAACATGAAGTGCCATGGCAAGACAAGCCGCTGCATGGGATGTACCATAGACTGGTAATGGAGGCGGCTGACATGAAGAAATCCTACCAATGGCTGGAGAAAGCAGGACTCCAGGACAGCACAGAGGCACTAATCATAGCAGCATAAGAGAGAGTAGTAGAATAGGGAGTCCAAGCCGCGCCAATGACTAGCCAATCATGAAGATTGTAGATTAATGTTGCTTTATTCAATGCACAGGTCAATGCGTTTCGGGAGACACAGCTCCCTTCCTCAGGACAGACTGGAAAGAAACATCAAATATGCTGTACAGGGATAGCAGCATAAGAGCAGGCGCTAAGTACCAGATCCATAGAAGCAGGGATCTACCACACAAGACAAGACCCAAGATGTAGACTATGTAAAGAAACCACGGAAACAATCCAACACATAGTGGCAGGATGCAAAATGCAAGCAGAAACATCGTACACTGAACGCCATAACCAAGTAGTGGAAATTATATATTTATAGTATACAGGAATATCTGTGCAGCGTATGGGCTAAGTCCCCCTACATCCAGGTGGGGGACCCCAGAAAAAGTGATGGAGAATGAAAGGGCTAAAATCCTGTGGGACTTCAAGATCCAGACGGATAAGCAAGTGGTAGCTAACCAACCAGATATTGTGATAGTAGACAAGGATCAGAAGACAGCAATGATAATAGATGTGGCAGTGCCTAATGACAGTAACATCAGAAAGAAGGAATATGAGAAGCTGGAGAAATACCAGGGCCTTAAAGAACAACTGGAGAAGATGTGGAAGGTGAAGGTAACAGTAATTCCAGTGGTGATAGGAGCACTTGGAGCAGTGACCCCTAAGTTGGAAAAATGGCTGCAACAGATTCCAGGAGCAACTTCTGAACTCTCTGTCCAGAAAAGCGCAGTGCTGGGAACAACTAACTAAGATCCTGCGCAGAACCCTCAAACTCCCAGGCCTCTGGTAGAGGACCCGAGAATGAGGAAGGTCAAATAACCACCCACAGCGGGTGAGAAGGTAGTTTTTTTTTATAATATATACCGTATATAGACTACAGATCAAACGTTTGTGGTCACCCAGACAATTTTGTCTTTTCCATGAAATATCATACTTTTATTTATCAAATGAGTTGCGTAATGAATAGAGAACATAGTCCAGACATTGACGAGGTTAGAAATAATGATTTTTACTTGAAATAATAATTTTCTCCTTCAAACTTTGCTTTTGGCACAGAATACTCCTTTGCAGCCATTGCAGCTTTGCAAACCTTTGGCATTCTAGCTGTTAATTTGCTGCGGTAATCTGGAGATATTTCACCCCATGCTTCCCCCCTCCCACAAGTTGGATTGGCTTGATGGGCACTTTTTGCGCACCATACGGTCAAGCTGCTCCCACAACAGCTCAATAGGGTTGAGATCTGGAGACTGGGCTGGCTACTCTATTACAGATAGAATTCCAGCTCCTGCTTCTTCCCTAAATAGTTCATGCATAATTTGGAGGTGTGCTTTGTGTTATTGTCCTGTTGTAGGATGAAATTGGCTCCAATCAAGCGCTGTCCACAGGGTATGGCATGGCGTTGCAAAATGGAGTGGTAGCCTTCCTTATTCAAAATCCCTTTTACATTGTACAAATCTCCCACTTTACCAGCATCAAAGAAACCGCAGACCATCACATTACCTCCACCATGCTTGACAGATGGCATCAGACACTCTTCCAGCATTTTTTCAGTAGTTCTGCATCTCGCAAATGTTCTTCTGCGTGATCCAAACACCTCAAACTTTGATTTGTCTGTCCATAAAACTTTTTTTCCAATCTTCCTCTGTCTAATGTCTGTGTTCTTTTGCCCATATTAATCTTTTCCTTTTATTAGTCAGTCTCAGATATGGCTTTTTCTTTGCCACTCTGACCTGAAGGCCAGCATCCCGAAGTCGCCTCTTCAGTGTAAACGTTGACACTGGCATTTTGTGGGTACTATTTAAAGAAGCTGCCAGTTGAGGACATGAGGCATTGATTTCTCAAACTAAAGACTCTAATGTGCTTGTCTTGTTGCTCAGTTGTGCAGCGGGGCCTCCCACTTCTCTTTCTACTCTGGTTAGAGCCTTTGTGTGCTCTCCTGTGAAGGGAGTAGTACACACCGGGGTAGGAAAGCTTCAGTTTCTTGGCAATTTCTCGCATGGAATATCCTTCATTTCTAAGAACAAGAATAGACTGTCGAGTTTCACATGAAAGTTCTCTTTTTCTGGCCATTTTGAGAGTTTAATGGAACCAACAAATGTAATGCTCCAGATTCTCAACTAGCTCAAAGGAAGGTCAGTTTTATAGCTTCTCTAATCAGCAAAACGGTTTTCAGTTGTGCTAACATACTTGCACAAGGGTTTTCAAGGGATTTCTAAACATCCATTAGCCTTCTAACACAGGTAGCAAACAGAATGTACCATTAGAACACTGGAGGGGTGGTTGTTGGAAATGGGCTTCTATACACCTATGTAGATATTGCATTCAAAACCAGACGTTTACAGCTAGAATAGTCATTTACCACATTAACAATGTATAGAGTGTATTTCTGTTTAATTTAATGTTAGCTTCATTGAAAAAAAGTGCTTTTCTTTAAAAAATAAGGAAATATCTAAGTGACTCTAAACTCATATTGAAAAAAGGTCAGTAAAAAGTATTTTTCATATGCAAATTAGGTCTTTGACTAGTTGATGGGGCATTAGTTCCCCAGACTAGCTGGCTCACTCCACATGTTATCACACCCCTGTGGGCATGAGAACATGATTTGCAGAGAGCTAATGTCATCGCTAGCCCTCTGCAAATCGCACGCAAGTGTGCAAATTTCTTCACGGACATTGTGAGTGAATAAAATCCATTTTGTTCTTGTAGAAACCATCCTGTCTTCTGAATGATGTCATAGGGCTAACACTGATGGGCGGGGAAGTTTCATATTCTATACACGCCTCTGCAGCTCTTATTGGTGCATAGTTCAGAGGAGTTCTTTCTTTGTTTGGGATACTATATAAACTGGTCACATGAAGTAGTAAAGCAGAAACTTTCAGTACACCACAAAGCGTGTGTGCTGCAATGATTTCCCGAGCGCTCATAAAACAAAGCTTACTAATTTGGAGTTCCAATGACATAGAAGGAGTAGATTTCCCTCACAACATCACTGCACCTCTGAAGCCAGGTGTACCCTTTTCTGCTTTTCAAAAGCATTGTGCATGTATGAAAGCGAAGAAGTCAGCAGTTTCACTTCTAGACATGCACAGTGTGCTTCTTTGAAGTTGGGACGTGTACACCCGTATTCAGAAGTGCAAAGATGTTAGCAAAGAATGTCGCGCGTCTGTCCGGGACTTGCAGCTCATTGCAAATCATGTTATCACAAACATAAGAGCGGGATAACATGCGGAGGAGACCAACTAGCCTGGGGAACTAAAGCTCCATTGACTAACAACTAGTCAAAGGGACAATTTACACATTCATAAAAGACTTTATACAGACCTTTTTTCAATATGTGTTTAGGTGTCAGGCAGCATAAAGGCGCTTGCTAGGCAGGATATCAAGTTTTTTATATATATATATATATATATATATATATATATATATATATATATGTATATATATATATATATATACATACATATATATATATATATATATATATATACACATATATATTTTTTTATTGTTAGATCTACTGGCTAACACAGTACAAATATAAATTTTACTTGTATCAAAATGGAGGATACCAAAGTGTACCGCATCTTTATGGTATTTTTTTTTTTTTAATATCTACTGGCTAACACGGTACAAATATATATATTATCTGTGTCTAAGTGTGTATCACATAAGGCCTCTTTCACACGTCCATGAAAATCACGCACGTTTTTCACGGACGTGTCAGAGGTGCGTTTTGCCCTCAGTGAGCCGTGTTTATGGCACGTGTATTCTCCGTGTGTTATTCGTGATAACACACGGAGAACGGGAACTTTCTACTCACCTGCTCCTGGCGTTGCTGTCCATGGTGTTGATCTTCAGTCTCCGGTCCTGCCGTCTCCCCGCTGCTGCTGCTTCCGGCCGCAGTGAAGTGAATATGCAATGAGCATAATGAGCGGCGGTCGGAAGCAAGTGACAGCAGCGGCAGAGACAGCAGGGCTGGAGAAGGTGAGTAAAGGTTTGTTATTTTTTTCACAGACATGTGTGTTTTCTCCGGTGCGTGTCACACGGAACACCTCCGTGTGGTCCGTATGTGGGCCATGTGACACCCGCGATGCCAGAGGAAAACGGACATGTCAACGTGTGGAGCACACAGGCACACATATGCTCTACACGTACACACGGTCCATAGCAAAACACGCACGTGTGCGCAGACCCATTGATTTTAATGGGCCTACGTGTGCCCGTGTCTCCGGTACATGAGGAAACGGACCAAACACGTACCGGAGACACGGATGTGTGAAAGACTGTATTGCGCTTGTATTTCTCCATAGCTTCCCTTTCAACTCAATCACCTTGCAAAGCGGTGGCCCACATGAGCCAGGGATTTCCAAATTCGGCATTTCCAGCCAAGGACAGAACAAAGAAACATACTCATTGTAAGTTATTATTCATTTTCTTTTTCTTTTTTAATTACATCTGCCTGCATTAAACAATAATTTTTATTTCCTAGAAAACCCTTCTAAACCAACCTGTTTGCGCTCTACATCTAGGGTTTGGTGCAATATCATCCATGGAATTAATTTAATAATTGTAAAACTATAGCAAATAAAAATGTGTTTGGTATTTGAGTTTTTGAATGTCTTATAGTGTCATCCTTGTCTTACTTGCCTATTATGTCTGCCCACAAAGTTCTCTTGACAGATGGATTGTGCTTCCAATATACACTCTCAAGGTCAAGTCATGTTATGTTAAGGAAGTTGAACTCTTGACTTCTTCCACTAACATTCCACAAGACTTTCTCATATTGGTGCAAGCTGAAAGTTACTACATTGTATCTCACCCAGAATGTTATTAGGATGATTATAGCAGTAAATTACTATCACGGTAAGGAAATTAAAATTAGAATTGGTTTCTCCAAAATTTCACACTGCATCATTAAGGAATTTGTCTATGTAGATACCAGCTGCTGCATTCCAAATGGCAGTGCCTTGCTTAATATCCATGGCTCATTTGGATCTTTACAGCACAAGAACGGACAATATTTAGCAAAGTCTATCACTTACGCATGGCCTTTACTTCTCGAGTCGCCCGTAGATATATATATATATACATTGTTACTTAGGTTTATTTAAAACCTGCATTTCACACATTTCAGTTCAGAAGGTTACAGTTCATAGGTTTATCAGACTAAACTGGAACTAATATATCCTCAACTTTCTATACCAAGAAAAACAAGGACCATTGAAAACATTCCTAGAAAATATCAACATATTTTACTCACTATTTATAGCAAGAATTTGATGGCAAGTAAGCATTAAACATACTGAAAGAAGGCGCTTAAAGGGAATCTGTCAGCAGGTATATGCTATGTAATCTGAAGACAACAGGAAATAGAAGCTGAATCACAGAGTTCATTGATATGTCACTTTTTAGGCTGTGTGCTGTTGTTTACTTGCAATGAAGGTTTTATCACCAGAAGATTATCACTGCCAGGACAACAGGAATCCTGAGAAGTTGTCTGACCATGCTCCCTCTTCTGATAAACAGCTCAGTGCTGATAGAGAATGTACACAGAAAGCTGTGGTGTGGGCGGGGTTAGCTTGTTGAGCCCTGCTAAATACTACATCTAAGAACCCTGTTACTCACATGGGTATGGACAAACCAGAAGAGGTGTGAACCCTGCAATCCACAGGTCCCTATTCAGACAAGGAGAAGGCCTAAATATGACCCTAATTTGTCCCTGCCTGACCATGAGGTTGGCACCCTAAGATTATGCAATGGCACCACCATTGAATGCTGGCTGACCCTGAGTGTCCTTACCTGCACTCTCAAGTTTAAACAAAGTGTAACACAAAACAACAATAACCATAAAGGAAGTGCACACAAGCAAACGGTGAGGCACAGGGCTAAGAAAGTGTTCACACAGTCATACAGGGAATATGGAGGAAAACGGAAGAAATCTAAAAGTCTGTGGAATTTTCTGGAAACCTCCCCATATCCAAAACAACAAAACAGAATGGGAGAAATGTTGGCAAGGGAAACTTACAAACAAACATCAGGGAAAAGCAATAAAAATAGTTCAGCAAGAATCCTTAACTGAAGAGTTCGTACTCCAAACATCCATCCATCCAGGAATAAAGCCAGCGAAGAAGGCTGGTAAAAGGAGAGTATAAATAGCTTCCCCCAGAATATGATAGGAAAGAGACAAAATGCACAAGTGAGAACACCTGGCAACTGCAATCCAAAGGAAGAAAAGCAAAGATAAAAGAACCATCAGCATTTGGACCACGCTGTGGCTCAGCAAGTATGGAAATCGACCACGCAGCATGAGGTCACCAAATCAATTTTCAAAACTGAGGCATCACAGTATCCCCCCTTCTACAAGGGTCCACTGGACCCTCAGCATCTGACGCTGATGGAACTCGCTCACCAGGCGATCTACATGAAGAAATCTCCGAATCTACCCAGAAGCTATCCTCAGGAATGCAACCCTTCCATTGAACCAAATACTGCAAGCGGGACCTTACCTGCCTGAATCCCAGAATTCGTGCTACTTCATACTCCCGATCCTCCTCCACATCCACCTCAACAGTAAACCCAATGGGACCAGAAGAGAGATTTAAGACCTGGCACAGGCACTGCTGTTACAGACATACTCTTCAGTATCCAGGCAACCATTCTGCACATGTCAGAAAAATCTGGATTCCACGCTAAAATGTAACCAATGCCATGCATTTCTTTAAACAGATCCACTTGCAAAGAAGGAGGTACATACGGTTTGTTTAGAAGTAAATCTTTCATCGCACCCTAACCCTAACAGTTTATGAAACGACTCACCCGCTATCTACTGTACATTCTTTCCACTAAATTATCATTCAGTAAAGAGTTTATTCTTGAATGGTGTTCTCATTGAACTTTCTACCATCTGGTCCTGGCCAGCTGAAGTCAACAGCATTATGCGGGCTGCAAGGGCATAGCACCCTCATAGCACAAGTCCACACACCCAGCCAGGACCTCCAACTTTATTTAACATGATGTGGTGTGAGAAACGAGTACCTCGCCCAAGGCTACCACTTTGCGTCATGTTACATAAGCAATAAAGGTGATAGACTGATGGTACTCTGACTGCTGGGATCCCTACTTAGAGACCCTACTCAAAACTGCAGCCTGGAGGTATGATAACAGAGTGAGAGTTGGCACTACATTCACCATCTATTGCACTAATGGAAATAAGAGTACTTACAGTCTATTGAAAAAGAATTCATGCTCTGTGAACTTTTCCACATTTCTCCCACAATCTCAAATGTATTTTATTGGGATTTTATGTTATATACAAACACTAAGTAGCAAGTATTTGTGAAGTTTAAAGGAAATGATACATGTGTTTGTAAATATTGTAAAAATATAAATATGAAAATTATGGCATGCATTTGTATTCATCCCCCTGTGAGTCAATACTTTATAGTACTACTTTTCTCCGCCATTACTACTGCAAGTTTTTTGGTGTATGCTTTGCACATCTATAAGCTGAATTTTTTTCCCACTATTTTATTTTTTTTTTTATTTGCAAAATAACTCTAGGTCAGTGAAATTGAATGAAGAGCATCTGTAGCAATTTTCAAGTCTATCCACAGATTATCAATGGGATTTGGGTCTGGGCTTTTACTAGACCTTTAAAATACATAAATATGCTTTGAGCTAAGGCTAGGTTCACATTTCCGTTGTTTTAAATCCGTCAGGTCAGTCAGCAACGGATTAGTTGTTTTTTAGATGTCAACTGACGCAACCGATGTGTTTTTCACAGGATTCCTTTGACAGGAATCCTGTGAAAAATCTGATCCGTCGCGTCCGTTACATCCGCTATGCGCCCGTTTTTTGACGGATCAGTCATGATCCGTTTGTCTTTGGGACAGCCCAGTGGGTGTGCCAAACATGCTGGGCATGCTTAGTAGAGCATGACGGAATCCAGCGCTGGATTCCATTGTAAGACGGATTACGACGGAATCCAGCACCATAGACATCCATTACAAGCATGACGGGTGGCGACGGATTCCTGCGCGTCGCGTTAATTTTGATGGCTACATTCTGCGTTGCTCCCACCCGCCGGTCAGTCAAAAAACGACTGACCGCGGCGCAGCGGATGCAACGCAGGGTCATTAGTCGCAATCCGCCACTAATACAAGTCTATGGGACATAACGGAATCTGCGAAACGGATGCCATTGTTTACCATAGCCGCGGATTGTGACTGATACATTTTAACGGAAATGTGAACCTAGCCTAAACCGCCCATTGTAGCTCTGGCAGTATGTTTAGGGTCTTTGTCCTGCTGGAAGGAGAACCTGCGCCCCAGTCTCAAGTCTCAGGTTTTCCTCCAGGATTGCCCTGTATTCAGCTCCATCCATCTTCCTATCAACTCTGACCAGATTCGCTGTCCCTGATGAAGAAAAGCCTCTCAACAATATGATGCTCGTATCACGTTTGGTGGTGGAGATGTGCAGGGTTAGTTTTCTGCCCTACATAGCGTGTTTATCCCAAAAAGTTCTGCTTTGGTCTCATCTGATCAGAGCACCTTCTTCCACTTGCTAGCTTTGTCCCCTACATGGCTTTCTGCAGACTACACACAGAACTTCTTATGGCTTGTTTTAAAAATTGACTATTTTCTTCTACTCTTTCATAAAGGCCAGATTTGTGGAGAATGCAACTAATAGTTGTCCTGTAATCAGATTTTCTCTCTGAACTCTGATTTCTGGGCTCCTCCAGTGACCATGGTTCTCTTAGCTGCTTCTTTAATTAGTGTTCTCCTTGCTTGGCATGTCCGTTTAGGAGGACCGCCATGTCGTGGTAGGTTTGCAGTTGTGCCGTACTCCTTCCATTTTTGCATGATGGATTGAATAATGCTCCGTGATCGTGAGATGTTCAAAGCTCGGACTATTTTTTATAAGCTAACCCTGCTTTACTCTTCTTCACAATGTTATCCCTGACCTGCCTGGTGTGTTCCTTGGTTTTCATGATGCTGTTTAATCCCTAATATTGTAAAACAAACCTCTGAGGCCTTAACAGAACATTTGTAGTTATGCTGAGAATAAATTATACACAGATGGACTCTATCTACTAATTAGGTGATTTCCAAAGGCAATTGTTCACTCATGATTCTATTTAGGGGTATCAGAGTACAAAAGGTTGAATACAAATACACGTCACATTTTTCAGACTTATACTTGTAAAATATTTAGAAAACCATCTATCATTTCCTTTACCCCTCACAAATACTTTCTACTTTGTGTTGGAATATCACATAAAATCACAAGAAAACACATTTAAGATTAAGTAACATGAAAAGATGAGGAAAGGTTTATGGGGTATGAATACTTTTTCAAGGCACTGTATATTGTAAAAAGTTAAGCACTAAGCCCAAAACCCATAACCACTATTACAGAGTGAGGGGTATTCATCACCTTTTCCTTATCAGGGTGTATGAAAGTAGTTTTGATGAGGATTTAGAAGCAGAACTAACTGCAAAATCACAGTGAAAAATTACCGTACTTCCATATTTTCTTTCAATAAGCTTCCTATTGATTTCACTAAGAAAATGGCATGCAAAAACAGCAAAGTGTGCACCTTAGGAGCTTCATACCATTACAATTTATATGAAGTTCATCAAATGAGTATATGACACAAACGGTTTTAGATGTGGATTTAGAATATATTTCTCAATCCTCATCAAACAACTCTGTGGGAAGGGAGGATTAAAGTGCTGATTGTTGAAAGGAAAAGAAGGAAAAGTCAGGTTAGAAGAAGTTGCACCCAACAGTTATGGTACTGTCACGGGTGTGTCATGAGTGACAGACAGTCATATGGTTTCTGACAATAGAAGTTCAAAGCGTATGGCTGCACAAAATGCTCCCTGACTTTCTATTGTTCCTGCTGTCAGTATTCATTGTACTAGGTAGCTTTCCTGCTCGGTTGCCATCTGTTCCCCTATAGGATCCAGCAGGAGCTCGCCTTCCATCCAGCTGCTGATTATCACTATTCCCATTGTGCTTAAATACTCCCATCTTTCCTGGACTTGTACTGGTGATATTATTTAGTTCATTCAAGTTCTGGTTGCACTTCTGGATGAACTTCTACCTGTGTCATTTGTAGATAAGTAGTTCATGCATTTTTCCCTGTGTGTCCTCCTTGTGTCTTCTTTAAGCATTTAGTGGGGTTGATGAAGAGCTCATCCCACCAGTTCCCCATTTTGGCCCCAGCACCAGGAATATCTAGGGTCAGGTATCCGGCTTGGCGCATAGGTTTGGAACCTATCTAGGGTGGTGAGGGACCATAGGGACCAGTGATAGGTTTGGTCAGGGGTCACCATCTCCCCATTCCTAAGACACAGGGTTTCCCTTCCCTTCCCTTTAGCTTTGGCTGGGTACTTCCTCGTACCTAGCATAACAGATACCGTATATACTTTCAATATGTCATAAATGTCACAGAAGGGTATAACCCTTTAATTTTTAGTGTGGCTCTTGGGTTTAGCTCAGTATGACAATGTAGCCCTTGGGCCAAAAAAGATTGTGCACCCCTGGTGTACACCTCTACCATGGAGGGAACTACATCACAACCCCAATTAATAAATAACCCCATGTTGTGAGAATATACTGTGAGGAAAATGGGAGGATTGTGCAAAACCTCAGCAGAAGAGACAATAGTTCCTTTGTTCTTGGTACTTTAGGTGACTCTAGACTTCAGTCCACTACTTTCATAATGTTCAGTCATCTCTTAGCCTCATTCAAAAATGGAAACCTGTCACGGCGCAGACTGGGGAAGGTCCGGCATGAGTCAAAACACAGAACAACAGGGGTTACACCATGACAGACAAGGGGTACACAGGGGACACTTCAACAATGGAGGGCGGTAGGAGCAGTGAGAGGGAAGATTAACACCTGCTCCACTTACTGTTTTGCTGTACCCTGCACTCCTAGCTAGTCGCTATACAGGTTCCTCACCTGTCGTCGAGCAGGAACCTGAAGACATGAGAGACCCTATAATAGAATCATAGAATCATAGAATATTAGGGTTGGAAGGGACCTCCTGGGTCATCTAGTCCAACCCCCTGCTCAATGCAGGATTCACTAAATCATCCCAGACAGATGTCCGTCCAACCTCTTTTTAAAGACTTCCATTGAAGGAGAACTCTCAACATCTCGTGGCAGCCTGTTCCACTCGTTGATCACTCTCACTGTCAAAAAGTTTTTTTCTAATATCTAATTTGTGTCTCCTCCTCATCAGTTTCATCCCATTGCTAATAGTCTTTCCTTGTGAAAATGAGAATAAAACTGATCTCTCTACAGTGTGACAGCCTTTAAGATATTTGTAGACAGCTATTAAGCCTCCTCTCAGGCTTCTCTTTTGCAAGCTAAACAATCCTAAATTCTGTAACCGTTCCTCATAGGACATGGTTAATAGTCTCTGGCTAGGGAGTGGGCAGGTGAGGGACGCTAGCCCCACCGCTGCACTAGCACAACACACTAGGGAAGGAAGACAGACAGGGGAAAACACTACAACAGACTGCTGAGGTCAGCACCAAGACTGCAGCCACCACAGCAACTTTAGAGGGTTTCAGCAGTTTCTTCCACCTCTTGGCCCAGCATCCAAATGGCAAAGAGAATAACCGGCACCTTCCGCTGGTAGCAGAGGGTATATACAGGGAGTGGTCCCAAATCAGAAACACCCGACCAAGAGTCAGCAGCTGCTGGAAAGTAGACTGTCATTAACCCTACAACTGCCAAAGGAAAGTAAATACGTTTAATATTGAGAGCCAAGAATGGAAAATTACTCCGAAGTCCTGAATCACTAGTCTTATAATGCAGAGACAGCCGTGACAAAACCCTCCTAAGCCAAGACTGTCCATATACCAAAAATGAACTATTTATCAACATAAAATGAATATTCTTTGTGATGGGAAAATAGTAACTATTCGTGTTCCGATCATTCAGAATGAATCACAAAGTACTATTCCAGTATTCGTCATGAAGAACGAACCTAATGCAACTCAATGGGGAACCCGAGCATTTCTCTTGTAGTGACGAATACTGGAATAGTACTCAATATTCGGTGAGCATTATCTGAACACGAATAGTTACTATTCGCACATCTCTAATTATTATGCAATGAAACAAAATAAAAAAGTTAAGATAACAGATTTAGTTTTTTACAAATGTTTAAGAATAAATTCTCTTCACCACGATCCCAAAAGAAATAGTCTGCTCTAACCAGTGTTGGATCAAATGATGGCGCCATAGTGTGAACCCAACATTTCAGAGAAAAGAAAGCGCTCCCTCTTGGAGGAAGACATACCACCTGGGGGAACTGATGCCTAATGTTGAGCAGGCACATGTGAAAATGTCATTTGTTTTTTATTTTTTTGGCTGGTATTCATTAACATTTTTTACACACAGACATTTTTAGATTATTGTGTGAAGTTGGAGATTGGCATATAATGAATACCAGTCTTTCAAAACAACATAAAAATAGCATAAGTTTCACATTTATGTAATATAGGCCCCAAAAGAGAAACACTGTATTTATTCATGTTATTATAGGAAAATATCCAAATAGCGAACAGAAAAATTGATACATAGAGAATATTGAGAACATTTCTTTGTCCTCTATGATTAACCCTTTGCTTGCGCAGCCAAATTTATTTTAATTTTCCTTTTTTCAAGAGCCGTAACTCTTCTATATTTCTGTCAACATAGCCATGTGAGGGCTTGGAATTGGCAGGACAAGTTGTAATTTTGAATGATTCCATTCATTTTACCATACAACCTATTAAAAAACAGGAAAAAAAAATTCAAAGTGGGATGAAAAAGTAAAAAAAAAATGCAATTCTGGAATAGTTTTTTTGGGTTTTGTCTTATAGCGTTGATTGTTAGTAAAAATGATTTGGAAACTTTGATTCTCCAAGTCAGTATGATTACGGTGATACCAATGTTGTAGAAATTCTTTTTTTTTAGTTAAGTAATGAAAAAGATTTATAAGTTCTCTAAAAGAAAAGAGTTTGTAAATACCAGTGTGACGCCCTGGACTAGCCAGGTCGTCCCAGGTAGTCCCACACACACACGCCCCCTCCCCTTATTAAGGTGACAGCAGCCAAACTACAAAAACCTTGCCACCACCCTCCAGGTTTAATATTCACACCAGGGGGGTGGAGCCAGGCGGTTCCCTCCGCCCACCGAGGAGTTCACAGGCCCAGAGGCGGAAAAACAGTTAGTTAGAGTCTAGACTTGACAGTGGAGTGAAGTGGAGTCAAGTTCAAGAGCAGACCTGTGCTCAGGCCTGCCAAAGTCTACACCAGGTGTCTGGGTTGGAGCTCAGTCACCTCTGGCATTGAGGCAGACGGTGGTGGCCGTCTGCAGGAGCTGGGATTACAGCCGGTGAAACCGTAGGGACCGGGGACGGGCGGTGGCCCACCGGTACCGAACCGTGGAACCGATTGGAAACAGGAGCACCAGGAGGGGTACTCAGACCCAGTACGAGGCCCAGAAACAACTGGGCTGAGTCAAATCAACTGATTGAGGACTGGACTTTAGGACCTTTCCCACATAAGACCCAACTGAAGACAACAGCCCAACCATAGGGGTAAAGCCACCGCCCAGGCATAGAGACCCGAGGGGCCAGCGTCTGCGGGCAAAGAGGGCTCTCCCGACACATATCAAATCGGGGAGCGGACTACCGTTGCTCAGGCATAGGAGTCGTGATTTCTCCACAAGTGAGGTGCAGAAGAAAGGCGGAAACCACCAACCTGTTAAGGGGAAGATTGCAACTGGCTGCGGGCACCGTTCACCATCTTGTTTGGTTTACCAGAGACTCCAGCGTGTTTATCATAGTGAGTACACCAGTGACTCCGGGCCGCGCACCGCGCCGCACTGCACCGACACCCCAGCACGCACCCATCCCTTTGCCTCAGCACCTCCCTGGGGCCCCCGGGACCATCATCCCACCTACCCACGGAGGGGGTCAACACCAAGCTGCGTAACACCGTCCCCGGGAGCCTAGTCAACGGCAGCGGTGGTGTACATCCATTCACCACAACCCGTGGGTGGCGTCACGAACTTAAACCCCCCCTGCAAACAACTGCGGCTCCGGTCGTGGACCTCACCACAGAAGTCCCTACGTGTAGCGCCAACCCCCCTTTCAGAGCGACGTGACCCCCGGGTCCGTGAAGAGCTTGAGCCACCCACCGACGAGCACGGATCCGAGTGGCTCGGCAGCCGGCTGAGCCCCGGGGCGGTACACATCGACTCTTCTGGCGTCATGAACAGGATTGAACCCATCCACTTACCTGTGGAAGTGCACCTTGAAGTTATCATCAGCGGAGTCCCCGTTGAAAAATTGCAGAATCCGCCATCTTGTCACCTTCCTGTGGCGCGAAGTTTCCCGCCCAAGCCGTCTTCTCCAAGCAAAAAGGGCGCGAAGGTGAAGCCCCACCCCCTGAGAGCAGAGCGGTGCAGAAGGCAAGCGGAGTGCCCCGAAAAGACCAAGGGGGGGCGGGCGAAGATCCTGCCTCATGTGACTGAGGGGATAAAGGGCAGGGACTCCTGGACTCTGCCACCCATCTGGTTCCTGGACACACAAGCTGCAACATGTCCGCCCCGTCAGGCAAGCCCGAATTCCCAGAGCCCGCGCCCGGAACAGCGGCGTGGGTTGAAGCCCGGGCGACCCTAATGTGCTGCCATCTCCGAGCACAGGTGCGCTTCCTCATGGAGCAATGGGCGACCGAAATGGAGGGGATAGCCGCCGCCGTGCGGGCATATGAGATGGCGGCAGTTTTGGAGGAAAGGGTATGCGACCCACGCCCCTATGTCCTGGAAGGACCGGCTGCTGCGGCTGAGGGACTCGGTCTGCTCCTGC
This sequence comes from Anomaloglossus baeobatrachus, assembly GCF_048569485.1. Taxonomy (NCBI): domain Eukaryota; kingdom Metazoa; phylum Chordata; class Amphibia; order Anura; family Aromobatidae; genus Anomaloglossus; species Anomaloglossus baeobatrachus. The sequence goes on from NC_134353.1 coordinate 124,841,146, forward strand.
CCTCCATGCTGCCTCCCCCACCGCACGTAGCGGTTGCCGCTGCCTCTCCGCCCGATTCCCCACCCCGTCACCCGTGGCGGAGCCCGTCCCTGAAGCCCATGAGGAGCCGCCTGTGGAGGCAGCACACGGATGGCCGTACACTCGGCCTGCACCACTCCTGCTCCCGTGGAAGGACCCTTCCCGGAGGATGCCGACGCTCGTTGTGGTCCCGCCGGTCCCGGAAGCGACTGTGCTGCAGAAGGCCCAGGCCCCGGCAGTCCGCCCAGCCAAGATGACGGCAGCTGAGACCCGAAGACCTGCCCAGCAGGTAAAGCTGGCCACTTCACGAACGCAGGCCTCGGCTGAGGCAGTGCAGGGTTGCTGCTGCAGGGCAGCACCGATGGCCGCGACACAGCGGAGTTCCCCAGTTGAGGTGCCGGTCATGGCCGGCACGGGGGAGCTCCGGCTGGGCCAAACCCGTGTGCAAGGGGAGCATGCAGACGCTCTGTACTGGGAGCGGCAGCAGCGCCAGCTGGGCCAGGAGATTGCAGCCCAGGAGAAGAAAAAGGCAGAGATCCTAGCCTGGACCATTAAAGAAAAGGACAATCTGAGGAGCGCCACCTATCGGGTGTGGGGCCTGAGGTACGAGGGCCAGGTCCGGCGGTTTGACCTTGAACCGGGCCTGAAGGCTGAGATCTTCGTCTCCCGTCGGGACGTATACCCTCACCTCCCTATGGGCCATCCGGATCGGGATCTGGAACCCGGAGAACTGGTGACATACACCCGGCATTGCAGGGAGAGGGGCTGGTTTGCCCTCATCGTACAGAGAAGGGCGCGCCGTGAAAATCCGGTGCATTCCCAGTCCCCTCCCCCACCGTACAGCCCTGATGTGTAACTGGAGGAGGAATACCAAGAACATGAGGGTTAAAGGCAGCGGATCCCGGCTGCCAAGTTGAACACAGTCCCGTTGGGACTTTGTTTTGCCCCGTTTTAAAAGAGACAAGGCCGAGAACTTGCAGGCCACCCAAAAACATTTGGGTTTGTAAATAATTCCCTTGACCGGCCTGTCCCGTTTCATGACCTCCGGAGAGGCAGACTGGAGGATGGGCCTGCGGAAAAGAGATGGCCGAGGCCCACCACCACTGCAACCGGTGGCGATCCTCCAGGTCAGGGGCCCCCCTGGACGTGGGGCCTCTGAGAGACAAACAGGTGTGAAATTCTGAACCCGTCCCGTACAACAAAACCTGGGCCTGTTCCTGGACTGGGGACAAGGGGTGCTGCCCGTTTCTTAGGGGCAGCATCAAGGCTTGGTTTGTTTGGGTGGGTGACTGCAGGACCCGGTCCCGTTCCCGTGTTAATAAAAATATTACATGTTGCAACGTGTAAGAATGTGCCTCCCGCAAGGGAAGATTTAAAAATGTCCTTTAAGTTTATACATAAGATATTATACTTGTAAACCTGTTTCAATCTTTTACAGTTACAAAGCACAAAATAAACTGATGGTGGACGGGCAGCCCGCGGACGGTCTGCATTAAACCAAGGGGGAATGTGATGCCCTGGACTAGCCAGGTCGTCGCAGGTAGTCACACACACACACGCCCCCTCCCCTTAGTAAGGTGACAGAAGCCAAACTACAAAAACCTTGTCACCACCCTCCAGGTTTGATGTTCACACCCGGGGGGCGGAGCCAGGTGGTTGGCTCCGCCCACAGAGGAGTTCACAGGACCGGAGGCGGGAAAACAGTTAGTTAGAGTCTAGACTTGACAGTGGAGTGAAGTGGAGTCAAGTTCAAGGGCAGACCTGTGCTCAGGCCTGCCAAAGTCTACACCAGGTGTCTGGATTGGAGCCCAGTCACCTCTGTAAAGGAGGCAGACGGTGGTGGCCGCCTGCAGGAGCTGGGATTACAGACGGTGAAACCATAGGGACCGGGGACGGGCCGCCGGTACCGAACTGGGGAACCGATTGGAAACCGGAGCACCAGGAGGGGTACTCAGACCCAGTACGAGGCCCAGAAACAACTGGGCTGAGTCAAATCAACTGATTGAGGACTGGACTTTAGGACCCTTCCCACATAAGACCCGACTGAAGACAACAGCCCAACCATAGGGGTAAAGCCACCGCCCAGGCATAGAGACCCGAGGGGCCAGCGTCTGCGGGCAAAGAGGGCTCTCCCGACACATATCAATTCGGGGAGCGGACTATCGTTGCTCAGGCATAGGAGTCGTGATTTCTCCACAAGTGAGGTGCAGGAGAAATGCGGAAACCACCAACCTGTTAAGGGGAAGACTGCAACCGGCTGCGGGCACCGTTCACCATCTTGTTTGGTTTACCAGAGACTCCAGCATGTTTATCATAGTGAGTACACCAGTGCCTCCGGGCCGCGCACCGCACCGACACCCCAGCACGCACCCATCTCCTCGCCTCAGCACCTCCCTCGGGCCCCCGGGACCATCATCCCCCTACCCATGGAGGGGGTCAACACCAAGCTGCACAACACCGTCCCTGGGAGCCTAGTCAACGGCAGCGGTGGTGTCCATCCATTCACCACAACCAGTGGGTGGCGTCACGAACTTAAACCCCCCTGCAAACAACCGCGGCTCCGGCCGTGGACCTCCCCACCGAAGTCCCTACGTGTAACGCCAACCCCCCTTTCAGAGCGACGTGACCCCGGGTCCATGAAGAGCTTGAGCCACCCACCGACGAGCACGGATCCGAGCGCTCGGCAGCCGGCTGAGCCCCGGGGCGGTACATCAGTATCATTTTGATATTTTTTTGCAGCTTTTATTCTTTTATTCTACATGATAAGTAATTTAATATTTAAAGGGGAGTGATTTGAAGATTCTTTTATATATATATATATATATATATATATATATATAGGTATATGTATATATATATATATATACATATATATATATATATATATATATATATACATTTCAAAATTTGGCAACTTTTTTTAGTCCCTTTAGAGGTCTTAAATCTGTGATCATCTCACAGCTTATACTATATACCACAGTATTGCACTTCATAGAAAAATTTGTGGCCTCCTATGAATCTCAGCCTGTTAATGAGCTACAAGTGAGTATCAAGATGGTAGACACAGGGGCCTTTAGAAGGCTCATAGCGGCCATCGTATCTCAGAGCCCTGCTACCACATTGCTGGGGGCTGACGGGAGCAGGTGGGTGTGCATACCAGTAAAGATGGTGAGCAGCATTTAAATTATTCATGGAAGCGACAGGAGCTCAGCCCCGGCTACTGCTGGTAGATAAAAAAAAAAGCCAACTATGGATTATAGCAGACATTTATCGAGTGAGGAGGGAGCTTATATCCTGAGCTTTCTTCACAATTGTGGACACATGCATAGTTTGCACTAAGGGATTAAAATTTCAATTTCTTAAAGTTGATGGAGTTTTATAGTTTAAACTGGAGAATATTTTATGTAAATGAGCAAGGGCTCTAGCCCCATGGGCGTCGCATCGCCCTGTAGATGTTTGCATGGTTTATACCATGGATTTACATGAGCGACGTCACCGTCAGCTCCTTGAGATCCCGCGCATGCGCATTTACCATTCCCGCAGGCTTGTTATCTGGGTGCTTGCTTCTCGTCTTCAGACACGCTCTGCGCATGCTCAGAAGACCCCTGCGGTTCTGGTCATACGCAGAGCACGTCTGAAGACGAGAAGCAAGCACCCAGATAATAAGGCTGCAGGAATGGTAAATGCGCACGCGCGGGATGTCAAGGAGCTGACGGTGACGTCGCTCATGTAAATCCATGGTATCACGCCCACAGGGATGTGATACCACGGAAAACATGTAAACGCCCACAGGTCGATGCGACGCCCATGGGGCTAGAGCCTCTGCTCATTTACATAGGATACGCATAAGTATTAAAACATATTTTTATACATGCACATTACACAATATTACAGCACAGGGATGGGTAGGAAGGGGTTACTAGGCCACACATCACCCTGCTTCTAGGTTAGAACACATAAATTACCTGACAGGTTCCCTTTAACAGCATGTAAGCTGCAAATTATATTATTTTTTTTGTGACCTATATAGAGGATGGGCTACGTAATGGGGGACCAATCCCTTTAGCACAGATCCTGATAAAATCCCTTTAAGATATACATTTAACAACAAAACAAAGGAAAACAACCTCATATTAACTGCACATCGCTATATTCTATTTGCAATGGTAAAGTCATCTACTATATAGACATATGGCATTTATGTGGGACACAGAAAACCAGATACCTTGATATATTTACCACATTGAAATGTTTCCCACTGGATGAAAAGCATGTTTCAAATATTTGTTTTACTATTGTGTGTTATGAAAAGGAAAGAAAAAAAGAGACTTGATAAGCAACAGTTTTTTTCAATAGGGGATCAGGTAGTATTACACATGTGTGTTATCAGTCTGCTCCAGAGATCAAACATTATACTTTATGTAGATGGTGGTATGAAGGGGATCTGCTGGCAGCGACCCAGGATTATATTTCATGAATGCATTGTGTAGGATACAGGACCTGCATGCAGCTATTTGTGAGAATTTCCATCAGTTGAAAACCAAACATTAAAGGGGTATTCACATCTCTAAGATCCTATCCCAATACATAGAAGGTGGAATAATAATAAAATTGACCACCAATTAGAACTCTAGTATAGTTTTCCTAATATAGCCATTTCACTTACCTCATGTGCAGGGCATTGCAGCTTCAGTATCTATGGTTACAACCACAAACTATAACTACATGAGTGGTTGTAGCAAAGACTAGCACCTTCAGTAATGCCTGTGCTGCATTCCATAAAAGTGTATGTTATCCCATAACTTCCTCTGCATACCCCCCAAAAATCGTTATGAATTCTCCAGCGCTGTATGTAAATCTGGACAGTCTGGTCTGGTGGACGTCCTTGGCGCTTATCCCCCCTTTCTGATCTTGATTGCTGTCCACTTGCTTTGATTGACATAGATGACATCTCCTGCATCATCCTCATAGCCAACCGAAATATCGTGTCTGCTCAGAGACAATGTTGCCACGCTTGCACTCTTTGCTCTGTCCTACTGCGGGCAGAGCCTAAAACATAAGTGCGAGTGCGTGAACCGGCTGTGTCCGCGCAGGCAGTAGATTTTTCCCTGTGACGTGGATGACGACTGCGCACTTATGTTTTAGGCTCTGCATCTAGTAGGGCAGAGCAAAGTGCGTATGCGCGAATCAGCGATGTCTCTACAAAGGTGTTAGCTGTTCAGATATGAAACAACTGGTGACAGGTTCCCTTTAAAGCGATGTGTTAAAAATTTCACAGCACAAACTGCATTTAATTAATAACTGATCTGACTTGTAAAATGCTTTAATATTAATCAAGAAAATGTAAAGTATTCACAGCCAATCTAAAATGAATGTCAAAGTAAGTGTAGAAGTGGTCGAGTCCCTATGTTGCTTTATGCTATATGTTATCTAGCTATACTGTGAAAGGTGTTTTATACTAAATGTATTATATGGTGTTGATGGTTATAAATCTGTGATAACTTGTAAATGCTGCTAGCAAAGTATGGGTCTAGGTGTAACAGAGGCAAGACAGTTTGCCAGCTGATGCCACCTAGCAGGTGGGCTGTAAATTTGATATCAGATAGGACAGAGTTAAGTTGAGGTAGAGGAGGAGCGACAGGTGGCATGAGGGTTGGCTAGTGGTGCGGGCCTCATGGAGTGGCAGTTTTGGATAGGGTTCAAGTAAGAGAAGACATGGCTATGGTGTCAGGTAATCCTGAGGTAACCTCGTGAGGTCCGGAGCCTACGGTTCCCCCCCAGCAAGCTCAGATCAGGAGAAGCCATTTGCCATTGCTTGATGTCCTGAGGAAGGGGGCTGCGATCTCCGAAACGTATTGACCTGAACCTGGCAATTTAATAAAGATCTGGAATAATCTTTACCTTATCCGTGTGTTGGTGATAGCGCAGCAAGACACCCAGTTTCCTCTATACATATCCCACCAAGCTCAGGGAAGTCGTGCCACTAGACAGACGTCAGGGCTCACAAGTGGACGAGTGTGTAAGGAAAGGGAGGAATGGAAATGCAGACCCTGCAGCTTGAGGATGAGTTAGCGGGGGACAGAGAAAGAGTACCCCCCCAGAAACAGTAGAACCAGAACCGTGAGGAGAAAGGCTATGTCTGTCATAATGGTGTGAAGAATAATCTGAACAAGTTTGGTTGCCAAGTGAACTCTGTTGTTGGGTGAATTACTATTTTGTCTATGACAAAGACCAGTAGTGTGGTAATGGACACCAGCCTGAAGAAACCAGTAAGTGTCATGCACCCCACCCGAAGGTACACAGTACAAAGTCTCTTTTGCAAAGGAGTGTGGTGCCCGTATGGCCGGCATCCATGCCTTCCTTCATAAGTACACCAGGTCCACTCATCAGATCTCTGAAATCTATTTAATGTGTGCACTTTCTACTCCATAATCTGATGACAGATCTGTTTTAAATTAGGTGTAATTCTCACCAACTACAAGCTCTAATTGCAGTAGGATTTTTATAAAAATGGCTTTAGACCTAGTGATAAATATTCTGTTTCTCATTTAAGAAGTGAAATTGAATAATTGACTTCATACCGGTAAATTCTAGGTTTACCTTTGTTGTATCTAAAGATGTCTATTCGTCAACTGCATAAATGGCATTTCATTTGTTTCGTCCTATTATCTCTCTTGCCCATTTATAAGTAGTATTATGATGAAAATCAAATTAAAATGCCCCATAATTCTCAAATATGTGAATTACTTTATATTCTTGAAAGGGGCAATTGTTCCTAATATTGGAGAAGTGATTTGTTAGCACATTCCATGTAGAGTGATGTATGTCCGAGCTCTGGCCTCCCGCCAATGTAGGAAAATAAATGAAATGGATACCCGATTTATACCAAACCTACACACTTTTGTCTCCTAGTTCCATGGGGAAGTGAATGTCACGCTCAAGTGGAGGACTCTGTCCGGCGCGATCTGTTCTGGTGATGTGATCCGGGAAGCGTGGTCATCTACCAGGACTTGTTATTTAGAAGGCAGCAGCTGTTATATTCAGATACAAATTCCCTAATGATGTAGCGTGAAATTCAGGAAAAAACAATTCTAATTTTCATTTGAACCATGATGGTAATTTTTGCAGTAATAATCATGACCCAAAATCACACGGTGATAACCCTCAAGCGAAAAAAAACAGCTGCTATATTAATAAGACTCACACTTATAGTAAATCAATCTACCACAGACACTGAATCACTTATGGACCATTCAGATTAGTCAAGAATCAACAAAGGAAGGTTTGTTCCTAAGTATTGATCTATCCAAACAGGCCAGCAAGCACCAGACAAGCAAAACGATCATTCACTGTGATTGGCAGCACATCATCCTGTATAAACAGGAGCAGAATCGGACTGGCTACTGGAGGAACCACCAGTAATACCAGTCCTAGCTGCGGTTAACTGCATTGAACTACGGAACTCTCGCCTGAGCTCCGGAATGCAGCTTGAACTGAGCTCAGGGTTTACGGGACTGAACCGCCAGCGCCGACTGATTCCCCAGTGATTGCGGTTCAGTTCATGTCATATCTGCGGACAGGCCGGGCTGAACCCTGCAGCTCAGGTGAGAGCTTCGGAGTTCAGCCCGGCCTGTCCGCAGCTGTCATGAAATGAACCGCCATTGCTGGGGAATCAGTCGGCACTCACGGTTCAGTCACGTAAACCCTGAGTTCAGTCCAGGCTGCACTCCGGAGCTCAGGCGAGAGCTCCAGAGTTCAATGCAGGTAACCACAGCCAGGACTGGTATTACTGGCAGTTCCTCCAATAGCCAGTCCGACACTGAACAGGAGGTGGCCTGCCGATACCACGGTACTATATACGGATAGATCCATTGCATTAGATTCTGTGTACACATTGCATTTTTGTCATGTTTTTTCTACGCAGTTATGTCACAAAATTTGAAGGATTTCCTGATGCCAGTCAAGTGATTGTGAATCTTGAAGTCAAGTTTTTCTTTACTTTCAGATTTTGTACAGAACATGTCAACTCCTTTAGCGTTTTTGCTGCAGATTCACCCATACTAATGACTGGGGAAAGATGCATCAAAAACGCGTGTATTATACACTGCCAAGAGATGCAGAAATGGTGCAGAAAGTTCTTCATGTGTGCACATAGCCTTTGCAATTGTCTTGGTCTTGTCAATATTTAGTCCATACTACTGTATGTATTTAGACGCCTGAATAAGACCATAGAAATGAGCTATTACAATCGCTGCCATGTTTTTCACAGCTACCTACTATGGATAATTTTACTTGTAGAATGTAGCCTTAAAGGGAACCAACCATCAGGATTTTCATATATAAAGTAAAGCCAGTGCTATACTGGCGCTAGGATGCTGAGTGTAAGCATAGCTTTTGTTCAGAGATTGGATGTTTTATTTCATAAATTTGTGAAAGTAAAGTTCCAGCAATGCATTATTTATAATATAATATAATAATATATAATAATAATTTGTTATTTGATTGACAGGTGCAACAGGGGTGAGTATATGTTGGTCAGGTCTTGCTAATGTGGCGCCCTGGACTAGCCAGGTAGCCACAGATAAAACACACACACCCCCCCTACTCCCCAGACAGTTACATTAGTCAGACAAAAACCCTTGTTGCCTCCCTCCAGGGTCTGATGTCCACACCAGGTGGGGCGGAGCCAGGCGGTTGGCCCCACCCACCGAGGAGTTCACAGGCCTGGAGGCAGGAAAAGCAGTAGTTCAGTTCAGGAGGTGAAAGCGAGAGGTCACAAAACTGCAAGTGTCTGGGTCAGAGCCCAGGCACTGACAGCAAGGTTGGCAGATGGTGGTGGCCGTCTGCAGGAGTTGGTGGAACTCCGCAGAGCCGTAAGGACCGGGGCTGGGCGGTGGCCCACCGGTACCGAACTGGGGAACGGAGTGAAGCTAAGCACACAGGCAGGGCCATCGGACCCCGACCAGGCTTGGAGCCGCCGTCAATAGTCAAATCTGAATGTGACAGGAACCCCCAGGGTTCCCTAACAACCAAGTCCCGATGGAAGGCAACCGCTCACACCGTGAGGATATACAGCCACCGGCTAGAAATCCGAGGGCCAGCGCCTGCGGGCAAAAAGGGCTCCACCGGTATCTATACACCGGGGAGCGGACTACCGTTGGGAAGCCATTGGAGTCAACACAGTACATACAGGTGCAGGGAAAGACAGCCGCCATCACCTGTCCGGGGTGAGACCCGTCCATCCAGCCGTTTAGTTTACCGGAGTCTTTGTGCATCTATTGCTGAGTAAGTACACCCGTGCCATCCGGCACCGCGCCGCGCTGTCCCTGCAACCCTGCACCTCACCAACCCTGCCTCCCCGTCACACCATCGGGCCCCGGGACCACCAACCCCTACCCACGGAGGGGGAAAACAACATCCCAGCTGCTCCCTACCATCGCTCCCGGGATCCCCGTAACCAGCAGCGGTGGTGCCCATCTTCATCACAACCCGTGGGTGGCGTCACGGACTAAATCCCCAAACAAACCACCCCCTTTTCACTCACGGGCGAGGAGCGCCGCTCGAGTCCCCGGATCCGGCCCACCACTCGAGCCACCGAGCAGCAGCAGCGCCGGACCCAAGCGTTAGCGAGCGCAGCGCCCCGCTGCCTGCGACACTATCTATTCCCGCCCCTGTCTGCCTGCTCCAGAATTAATGTCTATGACGGTGACAGGGGGAGAAAACCCAGGCAGGCAGACAGGGACGGGAATAGATAGCAAAACTCGGCCCACATATTCCCTTCCTGTTGCACCTGTCAATCAAGTAGCAGTGCATTGTTGGAACTTTACTTAAATATATTTCTGAAATAAAACCTCCAATCTCAGAACAAAAGCTGTGCTTACACTCCGCATACTAGTGCCAGTAGTGCCAGTATAACATTGGTTTTACTTTATACAGTATATGACCATTTTGCTGGTTAGTTCCCTTTAAGGGGTTGTCTCATGTTCTTTAATTGGTAAATTTGGAAAGTTTACCAGTTAAAGGGAGTCTGTCAGCAGGTTTGTGATATACAATCTGAGGGCAGCAAGATGTAAGGGCTGAGAAACTGATTTTAGGCAGATTAACATTGCCGGACTAGCTGCCCACGGGTATCCTGGTCCAACCCCACTCCACGCCCTGATTACCAGCTTACTGTTGTGGCGCCCCTGACCTGGTCAGGCACCACTGAGTACTGCACCCATGCTGGGGACAGTACAAAACAGGTAATCCAGAAGGCTGACCGAGGTGTGACTACACAGGCGCATAGTGATCAGGTCTCACACATTTACCTTTGAGAGGACCCCTGGGGATCCCAGGAGGGGGCGAAGCCTCCATCTCCACTCGAGGGGTGTGGTAGAGAGCCTGGTTGCTAGGTGACGTAGGCAAGAACAGGAGAGGAGGGAAGAGTGAGCCGAAAACAGTTGAGTGGTGAAGTTCAGGGAGAGCAGAAGCAGACCCTGTAGCTCTACACAATTCTGACAACGTACGCGCAGTGACTACCGACGGGGGAGATCGGTCACCTGGTAGTGCTGCCCGAAATCCACCCACGACTAAAGAGAGAGCAACGGAGTGGAGAGTAAGGAGACTGTCAGGGAGAACCAGGCCCAAACGGGTAGCAGGTCCCAGTGCAGGGATAGATCCACCTGTCCTTTGCCAAACCTGCATGAGGGGGCACTTTACACCCCCAAGACAACACCACAGAGTCCGCAGCCACGTAGCAAAGTGAGGGCCCATAGCTCACAGGAGGCAAGCAGCCGGAGTGACCTGGTTCCAGCCTGGTTCATCCCAGCTACGCCCGGGTTACTCACCCTGCCACCATCAGTGAGTAAAACCCCTGAAAGACATCCTGCACATCCACACACCTACACGGGACCCTGGGGCATGCCTCACTCTCAGGAGGCTATTACAACTGACTGCACTCACTATCAGCCCCAGGCACCCCTAACCTGCAGTGGCGGTCTCCACTGACCGCAATTCTGAGAGTGGCGTCACGACAATCAAAATAGAGGATTTCCTACCTGTGACAAGATCCAGCCGCGTGGAGTCCCTGAAGGTAATGCACAGCTGCACCGACACCGAGCCTCGGGGCCCCACATATCTGGCGTCACGAACAGGATAAGGACTAGACCTGTTCAGACAGGTGACCATGTGCCTGGGCGGTCCGCTTGGAAAATTGGAAGCGCCGCCATATTGCCACCATGAAAAGCGCGCTGAAAAACAACAGCAGCCCGCGCTGGGAGAAGTTACCGCCCACGAAGAGGTGTGGCTACCCAGAGATCCCCTGAAGGGTCCTGGTCTCGCAAGTGATGAGAGCGGAGGCGTTCAGAGACGTCGGGAAAGAAAGGGAGCTGGAAGCCTGCTGCTGAGAAAAGATCTGCAGAGCAGCGACGACGCGGTGAAGATGGCGTCTGAAGATAGGAGCCCAGAGCCGGGTTCCGCTGCCTGGTGGTCCTGGGAGCTTGCCCAGTTCAGTAACCGACTGGAAGCGAGGATCGTGCAGCAGATCCGAGAGGGACGTGCGGAGCTGCAGGAAATCGCTGAGGCAGTTGAGGCCTATGAGGAGAGAGCTGCGCTACGAGTGCCCCACAGGACGGCTCAGGTCCCGATGGTGGCACTGACGGGTGAGTCCTATATTGCCCCTGCCAGCGCGAGTGCCCCGACTCCTGCTGCCACGCCCGTGGTCCCTGAAGAGGCGCCCGGCGCGGCAACGCTGAATCAGGCCGCAGAAGCGCCCAGCCCGGCCCGCACAGATCCCATCGCAGCTGCGGCGCCAATCCAGGCCGCCGCAGCGATGCCCTGCCCGGCCCGCACAGATCCCATCGCAGCTGCGACGCCAATCCAGGCCGCCGCAGCGATGCCCTGCCCGGCCCGACAAGATCCGGTCCCTGCAGCGACGCCAATCCAGGCCGCCGCAGCGATGCCCTGCTCGGCCCGCCAAGTCCAGGCCGCCGCAGCGACGCCCAGCCCGGCCCGCCAAGTCCAGGCCGCTGCCACGCCAGGCTCAGCCCGCCAAGACAAGACTGTACAATTATTTACCCCGGCCTGCAAGGCCAGAGCAGACACCGCTCCCCAGCCCAAGGAAGTCCCTGCTAGGAAGTCCCTGCTGGGGGAGGACCCCGAATACTGGAAGCTGAAGGCTGATCTAGAGACCCACTTCCCAAAGGAGATGGTGGACAGGTATCTGCTCCCTCCGCATACTCACAGGAAGACTCCTGCAACATTCATGCCAAAGGGTCCCCCGCCCTGGCCTGCTGATGAAAATCCATCCCTAGCACTGCCACAAGAGGAGTGCCCAGAAGAACTAAGGGGGAGGGGAGGCCAGGAAGCTGAGAAGCTGACCCCAGAGCCATCAGCAGTGGATGCAGCACCAGTCCAAGAGCCAGAGATGCTGCCGTACTCCCGCTGGGATGAAGAGGGCCCGACATCCTCCGCTGAGGAAGATTTATCCAGATACCTCACCTGGGAGCCTGCAAGCGGTGAGGTGGCAGCCAGGCAGGACCCAGCCCGCAGGACACGGCGCCGCAGCAGGACAAGGGATCCACCTGCACAGCAGTCTCCAGAGGAGAAGGACGAGGTCACGGCCAGAGACTTAGAGGAAAAGCGGTCCTTGAGAAGGGCCAAATCGCAGGTCAGAGGCCCACTTTGTCGAGGAGTTGTAGAAGACTTCAGTCTAAGGTCTGGATATGGCTTTATAGTAGCACCTGGTGTAAAGGAGGGCATATTTGTAAGCAGGAGAGACGTTAGAGCCCATTTGCCCAGAGGACACCCAGGAAGAGACCTACGGAAGGGAGATTTGGTCGAGTTCACAAAACATCAAGGAGAAAGAGGGTGGTACGCACTAGATGCCATACCATGTACCAGGAACCCCTACAGAGATCCTGTTATCTCTACAACAGATGATGACGACAGGTGCCAAAGCCCAATAGGCAAGAGCCCTGGTAAACAAGAGTAAAGTTAAATACGAAAGTACAGCAAGTTAAAGTTTGAAGTTTGCAACGTTACAGAAAAGTTTAAGAAATGTGCCCACATGAACTGATGTGAGAAAATCCTTTTGCACCTCGTGTATGGACCATAGGCTATGAACTGTCTATAGCCACAAACTCTCGCAGTGTTTATAGTTACCCCAGAGGTACAACCACTACCAGGGAGCACGCCTGTTTATGGGGCCTGGCTCTCCACCACAAAGAGGGTACCTGGTCAGCACCAACTGTGGAGGCCGCCTCTGCATCCTGCCAGAAGAGGCTGAAGGCGCGGCTCCACCAGGCCAGGTATACCCTGAAACCACCAGACCATGAAAGCCGCCTCTACATCCTGCCAGAAGTGGCTGAAGGCGCGGCCAACGGGAGAGGCAGATGGGAAGAAAGGTCTGGGGAAGCTGATGGCCCAGACCTGGTTACCAAAAGAAACCGGTGACCTGCCGCCTGAGAGGGTTTAGGGTGGGTTAACGGACTAGTGGGTGGAGGGTGGTGATGTATGGTACCTGATGGTTTTAAAACGTTTTACCATGTCTTACTGTTTTACGCATTTTAAAATGTTGTCTTGCAGCCCGAGGACGTGCTGGTGATAACTAAGGGGGAATGTGGCGCCCCTGACCTGGTCAGGCACCACTGAGTACTGCACCCATGCTGGGGACAGTACAAAACAGGTAATCCAGAAGGCTGACCGAGGTGTGACTACACAGGCGCATAGTGATCAGGTCTCACACATTTACCTTTGAGAGGACCCCTGGGGATCCCAGGAGGGGGCGAAGCCTCCATCTCCACTCGAGGGGTGTGGTAGAGAGCCTGGTTGCTAGGTGACGTAGGCAAGAACAGGAGAGGAGGGAAGAGTGAGCCGAAAACAGTTGAGTGGTGAAGTTCAGGGAGAGCATAAGCAGACCCTGTAGCTCTACACAATTCTGACAACGTACGCGCAGTGACTACCGACGGGGGAGATCGGTCACCTGGTAGTGCTGCCCGAAATCCACCCACGACTAAAGAGAGAGCAACGGAGTGGAGAGTAAGGAGACTGTCAGGGAGAACCAGGCCCAAACGGGTAGCAGGTCCCAGTGCAGGGATAGATCCACCTGTCCTTTGCCAAACCTGCATGAGGGGGCACTTTACACCCCCAAGACAACACCACAGAGTCCGCAGCCACGTAGCAAAGTGAGGGCCCATAGCTCACAGGAGGCAAGCAGCCGGAGTGACCTGGTTCCAGCCTGGTTCATCCCAGCTACGCCCGGGTTACTCACCCTGCCACCATCAGTGAGTAAAACCCCTGAAAGACATCCTGCTTGTGCGTGTGAGTCATTCTGCGACTTGTAGTTCCACACACCTACACGGGACCCTGGGGCATGCCTCACTCTCAGGAGGCTATTACAACTAACTGCACTCACTATCAGCCCCAGGCACCCCTAACCTGCAGTGGCGGTCTCCACTGACCGCAATTCTGAGAGTGGCGTCACGACAATCAAAATAGAGGATCTCCTACCTGTGACAAGATCCAGCCGCGTGGAGTCCCTGAAGGTAATGCACAGCTGCACCGACACCGAGCCTCGGGGCCCCACACTGTCAATGGACAACGTACCCAGGAAACTGTGGCCTGATTGTATCACAACTACTGCACCTAGTAAATTAAGTGAAACACCAGAGGAATCGGGATTTTTTTTCCTGCACTATGCTGCTCTCAGATAAGGTAGCAAAAAACTGGTAAGAGATTACCTTTAAAAATAATTAAATTGTAAGTAAAACATCATGTTCATTCTAAAAAAATTAAGAGATTTTTAATTTCATTGTTTACAGCTCGTTGCCTAGAATCATTAGCATTGGTAGGTGAACATGAGTGCTTACAAGCTCTTTCCAATGGAGCTCGTAAGCACTGTTCTGTAGCTGGCAGGAACTCTGCAGGACGCCGTCAGATCCCGATGCTGACCAACCTCTGTGCTATTGTGCTCCTGCAGAGGTAAAGCCGCTTTGTAACGCATTAGGACAGCGCAGTTCGTGACAGCAGTACAAAAAATGTGACTTGTCTAAACTGCCAATCACGCAGAGGGCACCACTCCCAGGCAAGGAGGAAGCCATGGTGCTCCTGCAGAAGAGGATGATAACAACCTTCTGACTCCGTACTCAACTTATGCCCAGTGCAGAGTCCCAATAGTATTATGTTTGAACTGAAATAAAGATAAAATAATATGGTTGCATAAGTATAAACACCCTCATATAATTGGGCTGTGTTCAAAATTCACAAATTACAGATTAACCCCTTCACGACTGATGACGTATATTTACATTTCCCTGCATTTGATGCGGGCTCACACGCTGAGACGACATCTTTACCTACACTTGATCACCGATTTAATTTGAGATCCACCCGAGAATGTTAACCAGGAAAATGCCGCTGTCAATCACTGATAGCAGCATTAAACACTAGCAGACAGGAAGCCATCAATGGTCGTGCCCTTCAATGCGCCCGTCACATGATCACAGGCCGCTAATGGGTGGTCATGATAATGACCCCTCTGCCTGTCATCACGATCCCTCAGTGAACGCTGGCTCATGGCTGGTGCTCAAAGGAGACTGTGATATTTGCTATCTAGAGCAGTAAAAAGTTTAAAAAAAAATTAAAAATATGTAAAAAAAACCAAAACACTAAAGTTCTAATCACTCCTTAATTAATAAAAAAAATTGAAAAATAAATAAAAATAATATCAGTTAAAATGTCAGGTCAGAGTACAAAAAATAAGCAATCAGATAGCCCTAGATCCTCCAAAATTTGACCGCTATAGGTCTCAGAATATGGTGACAAAAGCAAAAAAGATTTTTTGATAAATTTCTGACTTTATTTTCATCCTTTAAATAAAAAAAAAACTATGCATGTTTGGTATCCGAGTACTCGTACTGTTCTGGGGAATCAGAATGCCAGGTTAGTTTTACCATATATTGAACATGGTAAATAAATTAATAACTAAATAAATAAATAATAAAAAACATTGGGGAATTGCACTTTTGTTTTGCAATTTCACCACAATGGGAGAAAAAACGAAAAACAAAAGATTGCCTGAAGTTGAAGGGGTTAAAATGCAATTAAATAATAGTACACAACTGTCAACATTTAAAATTTAGCCTTTATTGTGGGATTTAACCTTAACCCCTTCAATCCAGGGTAATTTTCCGGTTTCTTTTTTTTTCTCCCCTTCTTCCAAGAGCCATAATTTTTTTTATTTTTCTGTCAATAATAGCCATATGGTGGCTTGATTTTGCAGGAGGAGTTGTACTTTTCAACAACACTATTCATTCTGCCACATATTGTACTCAAAAACGGGAAAAAAATATCAAATGTGGTAAAATTGCAAAAAAACTGCAATTGTATGATTGTTTTGGGGATTTTTTATTTACCGTGTTCACTATTTTGAAAAATTGACTTGGTATTATGATTCCTGGGTCAGTATGAGTTTGCAGATACCAAACATGACACAAACAGCCAGGTGAGGGTCTTGCAAGATCCACCCGCTGATCACCAATTGGTCACGATCAGACTGCTCTCTAGCGGCCCTCTTGTCGGCAGGTCACTTTTGGTACTGCTGGACAATAAGTAAATGAGGCTGCTGAGCTCCTAATGTTAAATATTGAAGGTCTCCTAGCATGGGTAATGTAAATATCACCGATTCTTGCTAATGGAATATATACCTCGGTACCTTTTACTGATAGCACCCCAATAATTCTACACAACAATTTTGCTGCCACCACCGGACTTTCCAGAGGTAGTCCAGACACCCGTTACAGATAGCAAAAGGCTCTTCGGGTTCGGATTTGTAGGAGGAACGAGCTATTAAATTTTATATATTTAATCCGAAAATATGCAGTGTTTATAAAATATACAAGATGTTACAAAAGGGGAACAATACAAATACAGTGTAGACAATTACATAAAAATAAAAGGGATAAACATAAAACTTACTAAACTCGTGCCATACATGTGACATCCGAATTTATGGAGGGAGGGTCCCCAGAATAAGATGTAAAGGGGCAACACCACCACTTAGGAATGCCCTCCTGTAGTGACCGAGGCCAAAATGGGCTTCTGACTTTTATGACCTATCTTCACCCTCCCATCTGTGACTTCATTTTATGATACCTTGGGGGCTTTGCCAAGTGGTTCAGAAAAGTAAGCTAATTCTAGTTTTTCGCATATCTTTGCCCCTGGGCCACGCAGGTGAGAGTTATCAGTGTCATATTTTATATCTCGATTTTACATTTGCATAGATACCAAACACAATGCATCTAGCATGATTTTATTGGCTTATACCCATTTGTCGGGATACCAGCGGTCGCCTAGCAAAGCCAAATGGTGCGCTGCATTCAGCGCTTCACTGAGATTTCAACAATATGCTTTTCATTTTTCCAGCATTAACATGACATCTAAAAACTGGGTTAATAGCTTTTCTACTTAAAAGAACACAGGAGATATTTTTCTCTGTACATCTTCCTTCAGATGCTTCCATTTCCCTGGTCGTAAATACAGTCATATGAAAAAGTTTGGGCACCCCTATTAATGTTAACCTTTTTTCTTTATAACAATTTGGGTTTTTGCAACAGCTATTTCAGTTTCATATATCTAATAACTGATGGACTGAGTAATATTTCTGGATTAAAATGAGGTTTATTGTACTATCAGAAAATGTGCAATCCGCATTTAAACAAAATTTGACCGGTGCAAAAGTATGCGCACCCTTATCAATTTCTTGTTTTGAACACTCCTAACTACTTTTTAGTGACTTACTAAAGCACTAAATTGGTTTTGTAACCTCATTCAGCTTTGCACTTCATAGGCAGGTGTATCCAATCATGAGAAAAGGTATTTAAGGTGGCCACTTGCAAGTTGTTCTCCTATTTGAATCTCCTATGAAGAGTGGCATTATGGGCTCCTCAAAACAACTCTCAAATGATCTGAAAACAAAGATTACTCAACATAGCTGTGCAGGGGAAGGATACAAAAAGTTGTCTCAGAGATTTAAAATGTCAGTTTCCACTTTGAGGAACATAGTAAGGAAATGGAAGAACACAGGTACAGTTCTTGTTAAGCCCAGAAGTGGCAGGCCAAGAAAAATATCAGAAAGGCAGAGAAGAAGAATGGTGAGAACAGTCAAGGACAATCCACAGACCACCTCCAAAGACCTGCAGTTTCATCTTGCTGCAGATGGTGTCAGTGTGCATCGGTCAACAATATAGCGCACGTTGCACAAGGAGAAGCTGTATGGGAGAGTGATGCGAAAGAAGCCGTTTCTGCAAGTACGCCACAAACAGAGTCGCCTGAGGTATGCAAAAGCACATTTGGACAAGCCAGTTACATTTTGGAAGAAGGTCCTGTGGACTGATGAAACAAAGATTGAGTTGTTTGGTCATACAAAAAAGCGTTATGCATGGAGGCAGAAAACACGACATTCCAAGAAAAGCACTTGCTACCCACAGTAAAATTTGGTGGAGGTTCCATCATGCTTTGGGGCTGTGTGGCCAATGCCGCCACCAGGAATCTTGTTAAAGTTGAGGGTCGCATGGATTCAACTCAGTATCAGCAGATTCTTGACAATAATGTGCAAGAATCAGTGACGAAGTTGAAGTTACGCAGGGGATGGATATTTAAGCAAGACAATGATCCAAAACACCGCTGCAAATCCACTCAGGCATTCATGCAGAGGAACAATTACAATGTTCTGGAATGGCCATCCCAGTCCCCAGACCTGAATATCATTGAAAATCTGTGGGATGATTTGAAGCGTGCGGTCCATGCTCGGCGACCATCAAACTTAACTGAACTGGAATTGTTTTGTAAACAGGAATGGTCAAATATACCTTCATTCAGGATCCGGGAACTCATTAAAAGCTACAGGAAGCGACTAGAGGCTGTTATTTTTGCAAAAAGAGGATCTACAAAATATTAATGTCACTTTTATGTTGAGGTGCCCATACTTTTGCAGCGGTCAAATTTTGTTTAAATGCGGATTGCACATTTTCTGTTAGTACAATAAACCTCATTTCAATCCAGAAATATTACTCAGTCCATCAGTTATTAGATATATGAAACTGAAATAGCTGTTGCAAAAATCCAAATTGTTATAAAGAAAAAAGTTTAACATTAATAGGGGTGCCCAAACTTTTTCATATGACTGTACCTAACTCTCAGGCAGATCAGATAGTGTCATCATTGCGATCTGTGCTAGTGCTGGGGTAGGGGGTGGTATAAGGGACCTTAAGAGTTTTAACATGACAAAACATGTATAGTTTTATGTTTATCTAAGTGGTAAAAAAAAATAGCGCTTTTGTTACCATTTTCCAAGTCCCATAGCGGTCTCATTTTTTGGATCTGGGGCTCAGTGATGGCTTATTTTTTTGCATCTTGAACTGGCATTTTTAATCATACCTTTTTTGCATAGATGTGCTGTTTTGATCACCTGTTATTGCATTTTAATGCACTGTTGCGGCAACCAAAAAACTTGCGTTTGGAATTTTTTCTTGCAATTGCGTGTACTGATAAGATTTAATAGATAGAGCATTTCTGAATGTGGCAATACTAAATATGTGTATTTTTTTATTATTGTTTTATTTTTAATGGGGCAAAGGGGGTAATTTGAACTTTTAGGTTTTTTAAAAAATCCTTTTTTTTTTCCACTTTTTTAACTTATTTCATTAGTCCCCTTAGTGGACTTTATGACTGCACTGTCTGATCACTTCTGCTGATCAAACAGATGCTTCAACAAAACTCTAATCAGCAGAAATGCTGTGTTACTGTGAGTTCCGGTGTGTGCCAGCATTTACAGGAAATGAGTCATGGCAGCGATAGGTGTCATTATCTTACCCCACCTTGTCATGGCAACCGATGGACACCCTATGATCGCGTCACGTGGTTGCCAAAAGCCGCAGGGTACAGATCGAACCCTGCCAGAGCGCATTAGATCACGCTGTCACAGTTTAAAGGTCCGAACCACCCGCACCTGTTAGCCTCACATGTCTGCTGATCAGATCAGCAGACATGTGCGGGGATTACAGTAAGCTAACCGCATGAGCCGGGGGTAACGAACAGACATGGCCAAGGACATACCAGTACGTTGAAGGGGTTGAAGGAAATCTGTCATCAGGTTTTTGCTACCTCATCTGAAAGCAGCTTAACATATGAAAAGTTACTGTGATTTCAGTCATGTATCACTTTGTTTACTGAATGCAGGAGTTGTAACACAATCAGAGTTCTTAGATGTAGCATGTAGCAGAGCTCAGAAGGCTAACGCTGCCCAAATTACAGCTCTTTGTATACATTGCCTATACACAGTATGATGCTAATCAGAGAAAAGGTTGGATTAACGGCCCTGTCACACACAGAGATAAATCTTTGGCAGATTTGTGGTTGCAGTGAAATTGTGGACAATCAGTGCCAGGTTTGTGGCTGTGTACAAATGGAACAATATGTCCATGATTTCACTGCAACCACAGATCTGTTAAATATTTATCACTGTGTGTGACGGGGCCTTTAGTCTCATGTGCTGCTGTAGCTACTATAGACTGAACAGTGATAAGGTCCTGTTGATAAAATCTTCTCTACACGTAAACAAGAGCACACAGCTTATTAAATGACACATCGCTAAATTCAGTGTTTCAAACTCTACCTCACGCTGCCTTCAGATTACATAACAAAAATTTGCTGACAGATTCCTTTTAAACTACAACACTGCTTACAACACAGCAAAGGGATCTTATTGTTGAAAGTTATCAGTCAGGAGAAGGGTCTAAATTTCAAGGCATTAGTTATAAGAAGGAGCACTGAGCAGATCGTCATCAAGAAGTGGTTTTAGTTTGGAGTTCCTCAATATTGTTGAAACAACAAGTAGAAAATTGGTCTGTGAGGCTGTCAAGAGGTTTAAACAACATTAAAGGAGCTGCAGTAATTACTGCCAAGTATTGGTTGTGTATTTCATGTGACAACAGCCTCTCAATCTTTTTAATTAATAATTCAGTTTTGCATCAAAACATTCAGGCCTTTGCTAAAAAGCTGATGATGAGTAATTTTACTTTTCAGTATGAGAATAATCCTAAGTATACCTCCAAATCAACAAAAGCATGGCTTTGCCATGAGAAGATCAGTGTTTTGGAATGGCCCAGCCAGTGCCCAGACCTGAATTCAAATGAAAATCTGTGGGTGTTCTGAAGAGGGCGCGATTTGGAGCCTAAAGGCCGCTTTACACGCTGTGATATCGTGACCGATATCGCTAGCGTGCGCACCCGCCCCCATCGGTTGTGCGACAGGGCAAATCGCTGCCCGTGGCGCACAACATCGCGCGGACCCGTCACACTACTTCCCTGCCTACCGACGTCGCTGTGACCGGCGAACCGCCTCCTTTCTAAGGGGGCGGTTCGTTCAGCGTCACAGCGACGTCACAGCAGCGTCACCGAACCGCCGCCCAATAGAAGCGGAGGGGCGGAGATGAGCGGGACGTAACATCCCGCCCACCTGCTTCCTTCCTCATTGCGGCCAGTCGCAGGTAAGGTGAGGTTCCTCGTTCCTGCGGTGTCACACATAGCGATGTGTGCTGCTGCGAACAACTTCGTACACCGAGCAGCAGCGATATTCGAGAATAGGGGGGCATGTCACCGATGAGCGATTTTGACCGTTTTTGCGACGATTCAAAATTACTCATAGGTGTCACACGCAAAGACATCGCTAAAGCGACCGGATGTGCGTCACGAATTCCGTGACCCCAACGAGATCGCTTGAGCGATGTCGCAGCGTGTAAAGCGGCCTTTACTACTGGGAGGAGTGAGCAAAGATTGCCAGTTCCAGATGTGCCATGATGATAGGCTTCTACCAAAAAAGACTGAATGCTGTCATAAATTCAAAAGGTACTTCAACAAAGTATTATTTTAAGAGTGTTTATATTTATGCAATCTTATTATTTTAGGTCTTTATTTTTTTCTACCTGATAATATATTTGGATTTTAACAGGGGTGTGTAGACATTTTATATCCACTTTAGTCTTTTGATTTAATAAGCTGGATGTCCAAGCGGTTAGGATTACACCATATTTGGCCTCATTCAGACGCCTGTACCAGTATCATCAGTGTTTTGAATCAGTGTGTCGTCAGTGTTTTTCTTGTATTGATAAATGAATAATTTCAAAACTTTTCTCCTCCTTTGCAATGTTAACCACGGACAGTACACCGTACATGGATGCCATCTGTTTTTTACTGACTTATACAGATATTTTTCATCCGTGCTGACGGAAAAAAAGGATATCTCTATGGGTTTTACACGAAGAGACGTTCTGTGAATGAATATGAACATGTGAACAGCCGTATAGAATATAATAGGGACGTTTTATATCCGTGAAAAACACAAACAGAACACTTACATGCAAGACGGATGTCTGAATGAAGCCTTATTGGCAAATCTGAGATACTAAAGTTAAGTATATAAGGAATATTAAATAACCTGACATAGTGTATAGCTTATTCCTCCTCAAGAGCTCCTAAATGATTTTGAAAAAAGAATGAAGGAGAGAAAGAATGAAGAAGAGAAAGAAAGAATGAAGGAGAGAAAAAAAAGAATGACGGAGAGAATGAAGGAGAGAAAGAAATAATGAAGGATAGAAAAAAAGAATGAAGGAGAGAATGAAGGAGAGAATGAAGGAGAGAAAGAAAGAATGAAGGAGAGAAAGAAAGAGAATGAAGGAGAATGAAAGAAAGAATGAAGGAGAGAAAGAATGAAGGAGAGAAAGAATGAAGGAGAGACTGAAGAGAGAGAAAGAATGAAGGAGAGAAAGAAAGAATGAAGTAGAGAATAGAGAGAAAGAATGAAAGAGAGAATGAAGGAGAGAAAGAATGAATGAAGGAGAGATTGAAGGAGAGAGAAAGAATGAAGGAGAGAAAGAAAGAATGAAGTAGAGAAAAAATGAAAGAGAGAATGAAGGAGAGAAAGAAAGAATGAAGGAGAGAATGAAGGAGAGAGAAAGAATGAAGGAAAGAAAGAATGAAGTAGAGAATGAAGGAAAGAAAGAATGAAGGAGAGAAAGGAGAGAAAGAATGAAAGAATGAAGGAGAAAAAGGAAGAATGAAGGAGAGAAAGAAGGAGAGAGAAAGAATGAAAGAATCAAGGAGAGAGAAAGAATGAAAGAGAGAATGAAGAGAAAGAAAGAATGAAGGAGAGAGAGAAAGAAAGAGAGAAAGAATATTAAAAAAGTTGAAGACTTAAATTTTGCCTTTCTTTATTTCCTAACCAGCCACATTCTCATCTCTATTTATTTCTGTTTTGTTATTTTCTCATTAAGTCGACCTCATTTCTGCCTGTCCGCACTACGTATTTTTAGCTTTCCAGTTGTATTATCACACTATCTTGCTTGTGCCAAATCAATTTTGTTTTAACAGTAAATAGCTTCATGCTGTGTGCCCCTCTGAAAAAAATGTTTTATGTCATGAAACATGAATGCATTTTGTTACCTAACTTGGAGGGAATAGTTGTAAAAATTGCTTTGGGGCCTTCTACGAAAACTTGAAATGGGACCGTATTTCATTCTCTGCAAGAATATAAAGGTTCTGTATGTGGCTGTCACCCTTTTACCGAACAGGTGATAAATGTCTTATTACTGGGGGCCAAGCTGCTGGGATCCTCACTATCAGTGATTTCCTCTGCCCATAGGCATTGAATGGAGTGGAGTGGAGCATGGGTGACTTGACCACCTCTGAGTTCAATCTCCTCCTCATTAATGTCATGTAGTAATGAAGAACATGGGGCAGATGGACAACATCTACAAAGAGTTTGTATATTCTCCTCTTGTTTGCGTGGGTTTCCTCCGGTTCCTCCCACCCTCCATAGACATACTGATAGGGAATGTAGATTGTGAGCCCCAAAGGGAATAGTGACAATAATGTGACTAAAGCTCCGTGGACATTAAAGAGATTGGCCACTATTTTAAGGATAGGCCACCAATGTTTGATCGTCCGGGGTCTGACACCCGACACCCCCATTGATCAGCTGTTCTTGGTGCCGGTCACGGTATCAGGTGGTCAGAAATGCTTAGTTCCAGAGCTGCTCCATCTTTTGATAGAATAGGAGGCAGATGTGTCGTTCCAGGCTACGGATGCTATCAGAAGACGGAGCAACGCTGGAACTGAGCATTTTTGGCCACCTCTTGCCGCCGCTGGCACCAAGAACAGTTGATCGGCGGGGGTGCCGGGTGTTGACCAGGTCCGATGAGATATTGATGACCGATCCTAAGGATAGGACATCACTGTAAAAGTCAACCTCTTTAATGATACTGTATAAGCAAGTAAAATAACAAATAAAATATATATTTCCAATAATTGACAAGGTGGATAAGGGTACATTACAGAGATCATATAATGGCCCAAGGTTATCAAGTTATGTCTCTGTTCCCAAGGATTATAGGAAGGGATAGAAAATATCCAGTAAGCAACAAAAACAAAAAAGTGTGGTTGATGAGGGGTTGTGTAAGAACTGTCTCATTTAACTTTGGTGTCTGAGCTCACATTGGGAATGGAAGCATGTTTCCGAGAAAGATTGCATATACAGTAGATAATAAATGTGCACATCTGCGGACCATTACACATATTGGGGAGGTCTGGTTAAATGGAGACATGCAGTTCCAACAGATGTTACAGAATATTTCGGTCTTGCAAGACATAGAACTTTCTCATATAACAGGTTACACAAACCAACTGAGTTACTAGGGGAACCAAGTAAATACGGAAAGGATGCAGTCAATGAATAACTTTGGAATAAATTATATAAACAGGTAGTATAAATGTCCTACTGTTTATTTTTGTTTCTTGGCTTGGGAACTTGGCAGGTTGGCAAATATAAGTAGTCCCAGCAGAAGATGTATAAAGTAACAAACTGAATGGGAAAGACTGAGAAAGAATTCAGCAGACACGAGCAGAAGGCAGTGGGCACTTCAATTAATATAGACTTATAGTTCCTTACACACAATTTGCCTTAAAATATAAACAGTTGCCATAAAAAAAAAAATGTATTCACCACCTCCTTTACAAATTCGATTTATTAGTAAAATATAGAAAGTTTCTGCTGTTTGCATTAAGTTAACCCTACAAGAACAATGTAACTAACGCAACATAACTCAAGTGGTTTCCCGAAATTCGACACAAATGCAAATTTACCTATTTACTGCAGTCTCAGAATTATTCAACCCCTTCATGAATGTATTTAGTAGCATGACCCCAACTTATAGCAGCTATCCTGAAGAATATTACTTATCTCTCATAAGCGAAGGCCTCCTGTTCATTAATATGCTATGACTATGAACCCATGCGGGTCCAAACGCATCACCTCCTCACGTGACTTTATTACCATTTCTCCCAACCCATTTTCTCACACTTCATTTTTTACAATAGATTTAACATTTTTCGAATAAGGATATCATTTTAAACCCTTGGAATTGCTGGAGTGATTAAAAATTAGCGATCTTCAATCCACGTTGTGCGATTGCTGTCCTCTTGCCCAGCTCCGTGTGGATGACGCATCCTACGTCTTCCGCACAGAGGCCTCCAACGCGCTCTTTCATCTGCCCGGCTGAGGGTAGATCAAACTATTGAAGCGCGCATGTTCGTGTGGTCTTTGACGTTTCCTCATGCCTGCACATTACAGCACTTTGCTCAGGGCAGATAAAAGTGCACATTCGCAAGAGCGCAATGAAGGCCTCTGTGTGGATGATATAGGATGCGTCATCCACATCGTGCTGGACAGGAGGACGGCGATCCCACAAGATGGAAGAAGTGACGGACCGAGAGCAGTGACACCCATCAGACCAGACTGCCCCCTAGGTGAGTATTATAAAGGTATTTTTTTTTTTCATTCAACAGCCTGGGTTTTTATATACAGTATTCTAGAATGCTGTATACACTGTGTGCAGAATTATTAGGCAAACGAGTATTTTGATTACATGATAATTTTTATACATGTTGTTCTACTCCAAGCTGTATAGGCTTGAGAGCTAACTACCAATTAAGTAAATCAGGTGATGTGCATCTCTGTAATGAGGAGGGGTGTGGTGTAATGACATCAACACCCTATATAAGGTGTGCTTAATTATTAGGCAACTTCTTTTCCTTTGCCAAAATGGGTCAGAAGAGAAATTTGACGGGCTCTGAAAAGTCCAAAATTGTGAGATGTCTTGCAGAGGGATGCAGCAGTCTTGAAATTGCCAATCTTTTGAAGCGTGATCACCGAACAATCAAGCGCTTCAAGGCAAATAGCCAACAGGGTCGCAAGAAACATGTTGGCCAAAAAAGGCGTAAAATAACTGCCTATGAATTGAAGAAAATCAAGCGTGAAGCTGCCAAGATGCCATTTGCCACCAGTTTGGCCATATTTCAGAGCTGCAACATTACTGAAGTATCAAAAAGCACAAGGTGTGCCATACTCGGGGACATGGCCAAGGTAAGGAAGGCTGAAAAACGACCACCTATGAACAAGAAACATAAGATAAAACGTCAAGACGGGGCCAAGAAATATCTTAAGACTGATTTTTCAAAGGTGGACTGATGAAATGAGAGTGACTCTTGATGAACCAGATGGATGGGCCAGAGGTTGGATCAGTAAAGGGCAAAGAGCTCCACTCCATCTCAGATGCCAGCAAGGTGGAGGTGGGGTACTGGTATGGGCTGGTATTATCAAAGATGAACTTGTGGGACCTTTTCGGGTTGAGGATGGAGTGAAGCTTAACTCCCAGACTTACTACCAATTTCTGGAAGACAACTTCTTCAAGCAGTGGTACAGGAAGAAGTCGATATCGTTCAAGAAAAACATAATTTTCATGCAGGACAATGCTTCATCACGTGCATCCAACTACTCCACAGCGTGGCTGGCCAGTAAAGGTCTTAAAGATGACAAAATAATGACATGGCCCCCTTGTTTACCTGATCTGAACCCCATAGAGAACCTGTGGTCCCTCATAAAATGTAAGATCTACAGGGAAGGAAAACAGTACACCTCTCGGAACAGTGTCTGGGAGACTGTGGTGGCTGCTGCACGCAATACTGATCGTAAACAGATCAAGCAACTGACACAATCTATGGATGGTAGGCTGTTGAGTGTCATCATAAAGAAAGGTGGCTATACTGGTCACTAATTTTTTGGGGTTTTGTTTTTGTATGTTAGAAATGTTTATTTCTAAATTTTGTGCAGTTATACTGGTTTACCTGGTGAAAATAAACAAGTGAGATGGGAATATATTTGTTTTTTATTAAGTTGCCAAATAATTCTGCACAGTAATAGTTACCTGCACAAACCGATATCCTCCTAAGATAGCCAAATCTAAAAAAAAAAACACTCCAACTTCCAAAAATATTAAGCTTTGATATTTATGAGTATGTTGGTTGATTGAGAACATAGTTGTTGATCAACAATAAAAAAAATCCTGTAAAATACAACTTGCCTAATAATTCTGCACATAGTGTATAAGAGATTACTGGTGGAGGCTGCAGCTCATAAGGGAAAATCCTGGTGACAGGTTCCCTTTAAGTTCTTTCCCTCCAACCATGCCCATTGACCTTGCTCTGTTCACTTGGGCACAGTCATGCTGAACAATTAGGCCAGGGCCACACGGGGCACTAGTGTGATGCTCGCATGACACTCGGCCCACGCTGGCAGCACAGCAGGAGCCGAGTGTCATGCTAGTATCCCTGCGACTGCGGTCTGACTGTGCGTGCGGACCTCAGCTGCGGGGAGCGGGCCAGCGCTGCGGAGGGTTGGGTTGCCCCTAAGGAGGGGAGGGAGGGATTTATCTCTCTCTCTCCTCCGTAGCCGGCTATTGTGAATCTCGCTCTGCACGCACGGTACACCGGTGTACCGCGAGTGCAGTGCGATTTTTCTCTCGCCCCATTCACTTGAATGGGTGCAAGAGAAATGAGTCTCGCATTACAGTTGCAGCATGCAGCGATTGTTTTCTCGGTCCGATTAGGGCTGAGAAAATAATCGCTCATGTGTGCTGACACACAGGCTAGAATTGGTCCGAGTGGAATCCGATGTTTTATCGCACTCCACTCGCACCGATTTCCTCACCGTGTTGCTTAGGCCTTGAGGGTTTTCTCCAAACTATTTCCACAAAATTAGATGTATACAAATGACCAAAATGTCTTTGTATGCTGAAATATTGAGCTTTCCCTTCACTAGATCTAATGACTACCAACCATATTACAATAAAAAACAATGAAAAACAACCCTATTGCAATATCACTCTTCTACCAATTTGTGTAGTGAGCACAATGCAGTCAGGCAGGTAACAATCCCCTGACATTCACCAAACCCAGACTCATCCATCAGACTCCCAAATAAAGAAGTGTAATTCATACTCCAGAGAACACATTTCCACTTCTCCAGAATTCAGTGTCAGCATGCTCTACCGCACTCTATCAAACGTTTGGCATTGTGCTTTCTAATGTAAGGTTTGCATGTAGATGCTCGGTCATGGAGACTCATGCCAAGGAAGGAATTTCACAAATTTACTTGTTACAATGACGGAATTCTATTGAAGTACCCCTCTCAAATTCAGCGAGCTCATTATAGTGACCCATTCCTTCAGATATGTTGTATAGGCAGATTGCAAGGCTAGGGGCTAGATTTTATGAGTGGAACTGAATGAAAAAACCGAATCCAATGATTAAGAGATGTGTCTGACTCACATTACTTTTGCGTGTTAAAAGTATTAGAGAATGCTGCACACATGAGTAGCTAGAATCAATGTTTATTTCTAAATTGTTGAAAATATCTTCATCAGTGTATATTTGTCACAAGGAGATTTTTGCAGACATTGCCAACTGTCATGATGGCGTCGGGATCTATTGAAACTACAGATTCTGGCACTCTTTCTGCTAACTTCTCTGATGTCTGTGATCAGCGCAGGGAAACTTGGGTGTCAATCCACAGCATTGTGGTTCATAGGCAGGCTACCATGAGGTAATCTCTGCTGAGCTGCTTGTTAGTCTCCTTTGATTATGTGGCGCCCCTGAATATAACAGGGTGCCACAGGGTACTGCAATCCTTACCAAGGGTGCAGGATCTACCCCCCATGGTTCCAGGTTACTAAGAAACCAGTGTCACTAACATCAGCACAAATCCCAATAACACCTCACATCATGACCTGTCAGACACACCAGTGGGTTGGATTAGAGGAATAAGGCCTCCCACCTAGGGGTCAGGCAGACTGGTAGGAGGGAAGAAAGGGGAAAAGAGTGAGAGCCCTCAAAGAGTGAGGAGCTGGGAGAAGTAGCTCCCGGAGAGCTACACCAAGGGTGAGTCACAGACGGTGGTCCAGGACCAGAGGAGTCGGGGACCGGTGGCGGTGACATTGGAAGGGTGCGACGGACGTAGTCTAGGAGGACTGTCAGCATCAGAAACCCAAAAGAACTGAGCGGTACCGAGCACGACGGGTTACAGGACCATAGGTCAGGAGCAGGTTCATCCGTCCTGATAATTAACCTGGGAGGGAGAGTCTCTTTATGAACTTCCCTAGGAGCTCAGAGATTGAAGGTGACAGCAGACCGCGGGGGATAGGGCTTTCCAGTAACGCGGCCCACTAAAATCCCAAGTGCCAGCCATCAAGAGCAAAGCTACACTACAAATATAGTGAGCGGGGCCCCAACAGCTTCATGCCAAGGTGCCACAACAGAGAACTAACTTGTGCACGGAGGCGGGTCCGGATTATCTAGTGACACCGGTGGGAGCAGACACCCGGATGAGCTCCCCTGTAGAGACTGTGATGCACAGAGTCTTTGGTTTATCTTCAGTGCAAGTGTCTGCTTTATAATCCTCATCCTGCACCACGACTACGCGCAGTGAGTACCCTGGTTCCCCTGCACCCTGCGCTCCCAAACATCTCACCAAACGACCCCAGAGGCCAGGGCCTTCCCTACCTGCGGAGGGACTGACACCTTGCTGCTCCACACCATTCGCCCCGGTACTCCTTCCAGCAGCGGCGGTACTCCCATTACTGCCACCCGCAGGTAGCGTCACGAACTTCTCCCCTGTAAATAATCCACCTTTCAAGGATCAGAGCGAGTGCCAAGCCCAGGTCTGGACCCCTCGAGCCACAACCATCCGGGATCCGAGCACCCCAGTCTGCGCCGGGGTGGCACAATTACATGCTGTAGGGGAGCCAATCACATTCGCTCCCTCCTATATATGCTGGCTGGACTATTTCTTTATTGTCAGCTATAGCTAGCCTATACTGGTCTGGTGAGTTGTTGTGATCCAGACTTCCTGGTGGTTGTAGAATTTTATTACTGTAAGCGGTTGTTATGTTTACCCCTGGTGTCCTTTTGTTGCTGCCTCTTCTTGCTTTTCTCCTTAGTTTCTTACTGTTTGTTTCTGTGAGTTTGCACTGAGTTTTGGTTTTCTCTTGTCTGTCTTAAATTTGTGTTGCCATCACACTCCTGCCTTTTCCTTCCCTGGGAGAGAGGGGGGGACAGCAGATTAGATTTTGTCAGGAGATAGGCATGTAACTCAGGAATCTCCACCATTAGTGGTAACCCTGAGGTTAGGGATAGCCTAGTGCCTCCTACCATGAGGGATATCCCCTAGAATGAGGGATAGAATAGGAGCCCCCTGTTCCTTGCTATCTTGCAGTCCTATTTTGACATATTCAAATTATTTATGACTAAGAACCAAGGCATTCAAAGGTTTGAAACTGGTAATAACTCCCATGTCCTGCAGACCCTTTCCTTAATTTTTTATGGAATTTACACTGATAAAGATATTTTTAACAATTTTAGAATAAACATTTGGAGATATTTCACCCCATGCTTAAAGAAGCGCCTCCCACAAGTTGGATTGGCTTGATGGGCACTTTTTGTGTAACATACAGTCAAGCTGCTCCCACAACAGCTCAATAGGGTTGAGATCTGGTGACTGGGCTGGCCACTCCATTACAGATAGAATACCAGATGCCTGCTTCTTCACTAAATAGTTAATGCATAATTTGGAGGTGTGCTTTGGGTCATGATTGTAGGATAAATTTGGCTCCAATCAAGCTCTGTCCACAAGGTATGGCATAGCGTTGCAAAATGGAGTGTTAGCCTTCCTTATTAAAAATCCCTTTTACATTGTACAAATCTCCCACTTTACCAGCACCAATGCAACCCTAGACCATCACATTATCTCCACCATGCTTGACAGATGGTGTCAGGCACTCTTCCAGCATCTTTTCAGTAGTTCTGTAGCTCACAAATGTTCTTCTGTGTGATCCAAACACTTCAAACTTCGATTTGTCTGTCCATAACACTTTTTTCCAATCTTACTCTGTGTTCTTTTGCCCATATTAATCTTTTCCTTTTATTAGCCAGTCTCAGATATGGCTTTTTCTTTGCCACTCTACCCTGAAGGCCAGTATCTCGGAGTCGCTTGTTCACTTTAGACATTGACACTGGCGTATTGCAGGTACTATTTAAAGAAGCTGCCAGTTGAGGACCTGAGAGGTGTCGATTTCTCATACTAGAGACTCTATAATGTACTTGTTTTGCTGCTCAGTTGTGCAGAGGGGCCTCCCACATCTCTTTCTACTATAATTAGAGCCTGTGTGTGCTCTTCTCTGAAGGGGAGTAGTTCACACCATTGTAGGAAATCTTCAGTTTCTTGGCAATTTCTCGCATGGAATATCCTTCATTTCTAAGAACAAGACTAGCCGGTCGAGTTTCACATGAAAGTTCTCTTTTCCTGGCCATTTTGAGAGTTTAGTGGAACCAACAAATGTAATGCTCCAGATTCTCAACTAGCTCAAAGGAAGGTCAGTTTTATAGGTTCTCTAATCAGCAAAACTTATTTCAGCTGTGCTAACATACTTGCACAAGGGTTTTCAAGGGATTTCTAAACATCCATTAGCCTTCTAGCACAGTTAGCAAACACAATGTACCATTGGAGTGGTGGTTGTTGGAAATGGGCCTCTATACACCTATGTAGCTATTGCATTAAAAAACAGACGTTTGCAGCTAGAATAGTAATTTACCATATTAACAATCTATAGAGTGTATTTCTTTTTAATTTAATGTTAGCTTCATTGAAAAAAAAAATGTGATTTTCTTTCAAAAATAAGAAAATATTTAAGTGACCCTAAACTTTTGAACTGTAGTGTATATATAACATATTGCGCTACAGCATGATATAACTTAACACGTATTCTACAGAACAATGACTAATTTTGAATGTAGGTGCATGATGTCATCCTACATCGGAAACCTAGACACACAGCAGAGGACACTCACCTGTCTAAACAAGAAAAAATGTGTTACATACACGATCGTGTCCCACATGGCTATGAATAAACACATTTACTACAAATGACTACATTCTATACTAGACGGTGCCAAATGTGGTGTTAATGTCTAGAATGTCGCCCCATAGGAAGGTGCTGGACATGTTTAATATAAAATAAATTGTGTTTGCAGAATGACTTCTAACTAGTTTAGTTCTTTACTTCTGCTTTATGTTATATTACCAGTTATTAAAGTAGAAAAACAATTAACAGACTTTGAAAAATAGTTTTCCAAAACACAGGGATATTTAGAGTTTTAATTAGACTGTTCAGTAGAAGTGAGAAAATTGATTCAATGCTAATTGAATTTCTGTTGAATCTTCGGAAATTCTTAGATCCTGGAAAATTCAAACAATTTGTGAATCAATTCTCACAAATCACCCAAAAAATGCATGGCTCCATTTTACACTTTTTAGAAGATTGCATCAGCCATAAATGGCTAATGTCACCTCAGAGGCAGCCATGGAGCTTCTTGATTTCGCCTTGCAGCTATAACATCACATGGTACAGGGATTGATGGTTAATGAGAAGATGGATGAAGCTAAATACAGGGAAATCCTGGAGGAAAACCTGTTGGAGACAGCAAAACACTTGAGATTGTGGTGTAGGTTCACCTTCTAGCAGGACAATGACCCTAAATAAACTTCCAGAGCTACAATGGATGGTTTAGATCAAAGCATATTTATGTGTGTGAATGACCCAGTTACAGCCCAGACCTAAATCCCATTGAAAATCTGTGGCGAAACTTGAAAATTGCTGTTCACAGATGCTCTCCATCCAATCTCGCTGAGCTAGAGCTATTTTTCAAAGAAAAATAGGTCCCACGAGGTTTTCAGCTTTGCTACATCTTAAGTCAGAGTGTGCAATCATGACTGCAGTGCTGTGGAGTTCAGGCAGAGACTGAGCCTCAGCGAAGAGCGGTGATGTCACTCAGGTAAGTTGTGGCACAGCTGGAGGTTCCCACAGTCCTCCACCTGTGACCGCATCTAACCTGACCTCAGGTGATCTCAGTAAAGTTAGGGACTAGTTGGGCGAGTGACGTCCGTTTGGGATTTCTTATGTCATGCAAGTGCCATGTGAGTGTACAATTGTTTTCTGTTGAAGAAAAATCCAGCGCTGGGCAAATATATTAAAAATCCATCTTTTATTAGAAAATTATTAAAATCCAGCAGATCAACTTGACATCATAAGGAACCTGATGATGTCAAATATATATATTTGCCCAGCGCTGAATTTTTCTTCACCTTTCCTACTGGTGGCCACACCATTCCGAGCGCAGGGCATTAATATACCTCAGCGGATCTGATCGGTGAGCTGGATTTTTCCCCTTTCTGTGTGTTACAATTGTTTTCTCACCTAGCATCCATTTGACATCTGTATAGCATCCGTATGCAATGTGCATTATTCACAGCGATTATCATTCTACAATTATTTACAGGACCATTCACATATGCTACAGCATGGTAATGTATCTGTAAAAATCGGACAGCGTACCTATAGTCCATATGTCGTCCGCTTATTCTCTCACACCCACTGACTTGCATTGGAAAGTCTCGACCATTTTACATGATTATACGCGACGCTGCGATTTTTTTTTTCTCTCAGGCTAAAAACAGGTATGAAAAAACATTTCAGAACAGCACTCGCTCATTGAATAACATTGGTCCAAGTGCAATTTGATTTTTTTATACGCAGATTTAAGCAAACCTATAGAGGTGCGCTGGAGCAGTTTAGTCACCACTCCCTTTAAAGGTTTCATAGAATTTGCAGCAAATTAATTAGAAACAAGTAAAAAAAAATCCCAAAATACGACATTGGTAAATTTGAATTTCAAAAATTCCATAATCTCTACTTTTCAATTCTGCAATTGTGACTCCAGTTGTCTTGAATAGTACATAAAAATTCCCCGCCGCTATCGTCAGTGACCTAGGATGTTTTGGCATTTGCTAAGTTTTTACTGTCATCACTGACAGTTAATGGAACATGACATGCATGAGATATATAACCCAGTAATATGTGCACTAAAATATACCAAGAGCTGTCCTCCATGGGAGGTCAAATACACATGCCATCATAAAATAGACTAATTTGTGCTCATTCACAACAGTCAATAAAGAATTGTAATAAATAGTTTTAAGAATTTAAATAATAGTAAAACGTTAGCAATAACCAGTGTTAACCCGTTCAAGAATCAGCCATTTACCCTTGTTCCTGACCAGGCACAGCTTCAGGTTTTTTTACTTATAATTTAAAGAACTGTAAACATTTTCCTTGTTCAGATATTCAAATAATATTTGCATATTTATTTTCATTATACATGGAACCTAATTTTTAGGATACTTTTATACTCTTTTTTTTTCACTTATTTTTGGTGATATTATGCATTATTTGCTGATCAAATAAAAGAAATACGTATCTATTTTTCAAATTATTTTGTATGACCATAAAGACTCAATAAGCCACGAAAACACATTTTAAAATGTACCCCCTGTGTCTGAAACAATTATTTTTAAGTATCAGACACATTTTTTTTCCATAGGGGTGAGGCTAGTAATAGCAATTTGAACTTGCTTTGGTTTTGTGGGGTTTTTCATGCTTATATACTTTGGTCTCAACTGACCAGAGTACCTTATTACACATGCTAGCTGTGTTTCCTATATGATATGTGGAAAAGGGGCTCTAGTCAGATGAGACCAAAGTAGAAATTTCTGGGATAAATGCAAAACGCTATGAGTGGCAGAAATCTAACACTGCATATTACCCTGAAAACGTCTTCTGCACCATCACACGTGGTGGCAGCATCATGCTGTGGGGAGACGTTTCTTCAGCAGGGGCAGGGAAACTGGTCAGAGTAGCTGGGATGATGCATGGAGCTAAATACAGGGCAATGCTTGAGGAAAACCTGCTAGAGGCTGCAAAAGACTTGAGACTGGGTTGTAGCTTCACCTTCCAGCAGAACAACAACCTTAAACATACTGCCAGAGCTACAATAGATGGTTTATATCAAAGCTTATTCATGTGCGTGAATGGCCCAGTCACATTCCAGACCCACAGTTAGGTACTAAAATTTCTGGATAATGACAAAAGTTTTGGCATTTGTTTACCAAAAGTTATTCAAGATATAATATATATAAGTTATATAATCAATATGGGCTTAGAGTGCAGAGTCTCAGCCTTAGAGCTTGCTGAAACCACTGTATAACACAGACAAGTGGTATCTAATGTTTTACCGGTTAGCCTCTCTCCTATGTTACATAGTTACATAGGTTGAAAAAAGACCGAGGTCCATCTAGTTCAACCTTCATCCACCAATTATACATTTTGTCACTGAATCATTTATAACCGACAATGTTGTGTGTACTGAGGAAATCATCCAGATCTTTTTTAAAAGCTGTTATAGTATCTGCCATTACTACCTCTTGTGGTAGGGCATTCCACAGTCTGCCTGCTCTAACTGTAAAGAACTCTTTCCTATTTAGCTGCCGTAATCGCCTCTTTCTTTCACTCACAGTGAGTGCCCCCTGGTCCTTAGTATAATTATATTATGTTATAATAGTGTTTTTTTTCTCATGCTGCGATTGGCAGCATATATCTAGTGATGCGCACCCATAAAAGTCTATGGGTGTGTGTCAAAAATCGGACGGCACTCGGATCACAGGTAATGAAGAAGATGGAGAAATTAATCTCTCCATCTTCTCCTCACCTATAATCAGATTCTCGCATGCGAGAAAATCGGATCACAGTAAAATGACACTTGGCTCACTCTCGCAGCAGAGTTTGAGCCGAGTGTCATTAGCATATTGCATCCAATTCTCTTGCATCGGATGCTAAATGCTGGTGTGACCCCGACTTTCATTTGAGGGTATACACATAATAGGAGGAAGGGTTTATGAATTACATCTCTTTAATACGTAGCTGTATTTTTTTTTCAAGAGATCAAAGGTAATTAGACAATTGTCTCAAAAGCTCTTTAATGAGCTGCATGCGCTATTACCCCAATAGTCCATCACCAATTAAGCAGGTAAAAGATTTGGAGCTGATTCTAGGTGTAGCATTTGTATTTGGAAGCTGTGAACCCAAAAATGCTATCAAACGAGCTGGAAGAGAAACAGAGCATAATTAGGCTAAAAAAAGATGAAATCCATCACAGAGATAGCAGGAATGTTAGGAGTGGTCAAATCAACAGTTTGGTATATTCTGCAAAAAAAAATAAGGACTCTGATAAATTTGGGAACTCAAAAATGCCTGGACGACCATGGAAAACAACAGTGGTGCATGATCACAGAATCCTTTCCATTGTGAAGAAAAACCCCTTCACAACATCTATGCAAGTGAACAACACTCTCCAGGAAGTTGGTGCTTCAGGATCTAAGGGGTACTTTGCACGTTGCAACATCGCTACTGCGATATCATCGGGGTCAAATCGAAAGTGACGCACATCCGGCACCGGTAACGACATCACAACGTGTAAAGCCTAGATGTGCCACTAAACGATCGCAAAAGCGTCGTAAATCGGTGATCTGTGTAGCGTCGGACATTTTCATAATGTCGCACCAATAGGAGATACGATGTTGTTCCTCGTTCCTGCGGCAGCATAGATCGCTGTGTGTGACACCGCAGGAGCGAGGAACATCTCCTTACCTGCGTCCACCGGCAATGCAGAAGGAAGGAGGTGGACAGGATGTTTATCTCCCGCTAATCACCGCCCCTCCGCTTCTATTGGCCGCCTGCTGTGTGACGTCGCTGTGATGCCGCATGACCCGCCCCCTTAGGAAGGAGGCGGGTCGCCGGCCAGAGCGACGTCGCAGGGCAGGTAAGTGCGTGTGAAGCTGCCGTAGCGATAATGTTCGCTACGGCAGCTATCACAAGATATCACATGTGCAACGGGGATGGGTATTATCGCGCTCGGCATCGCTAGCATCGGCTAGCGATGTCTCAGCGTGCAAAGTACCCCTAAGTCTTCCACTTGGAGAAGACTTCATGAGAGAAAATATAAAGGGTTCACTAAAAAATGCAAACCACTATCAGCCTTAAAGCACCACTCCAGCATTTGTTTTTTTTTTCAGTGATGAAGTGATCATTTAAATTAGGTCCCCTGCTGCCAGTATAATACTTATTCTATGGCATTTTCATTCTTATGACTGTGATTTATGACTGGCCAACGTCAGATGATACATCACAAGGTCTTAAAACAACTCCATTAGAGCCAGAATGAGGCCAGAAAGAGGCTCTCATAGAGATGCATTGAGATGCAAACACTGGAGCTGACGGGAGGTCACAAATCGCCAGAGTCAGGAGCTGCGGTGATAACAGAAGACGGCAGCAGGTGAGTACAACACAGTGGTAAGGTGAATTAGATTTATATACCACTCCAGCGGTGCAATAAAAACTAACGCTGAAATGGTGCTTTAAAAATAGAAAGGCCAGATTAGATAAAAAAAAAAAACATCTTAATAAGCCAGCCTAGTTCTGGAAAAGCATTCTTTGGATAAATGAAACTAGATCAACTTGTACCAGAATTGTACTTGTTTTTTCTTAGGGGTATACCTAAGAAAAACAAGTACAATAACCATGAACATTGCAAGACACAGACTGGTGTAGGAGAGAGGACCCTGCTCACAAGGGCTCACAGTCTACAGGGAATGATGGGCAGAAGAAAGTATGTAGAACAGCTCATGATCCAAAGAACATCACTTCCTCTGTAACACATGTAAGCAGTGTGATGGCCGGGCATGCATGGCTTCCAATGGCACTGGGTCACTAGTGTTTATTAATGATGTGACTGAAGACAGAAGCAGCCAGATGAATTCTGGAGTATACATGACTATACCATCTGCTCAGGTTCAACCAAATTCAGCAAGGTTGATTGGATGGCGCTTCACTGTACAGATGGATAATGACCCAAAACATACTGCAAAAGTAAAGCGGGCTTTACACGCTACGATATATCTAACGAGATGTCGGCAGGGTAACGTCGTAAGTGACGCACATCCGGAATCATTAGTGATATTGTAGCGTGTGACAGCTATGAACGAGCAAAAATACTCACCTTCTCGTTCATCGCTGACACGTCGCTCATTTTCTAAAAATCGCACGTCCTATTGTTCATTGTACCCGGGGCAGCACACATCGCTCCGTGTGACACCCCGGGAACGATGAACACAGCTTACCTACGTCCTGCCAGCATTGCAGAAGGAAGGAGGTGGGCGGGATGTTTACGTCCCGCTCATCTCCGCCCCTCCGCATCTACTGGCCGGCCGCTGTGTGATGTCGCTGTGACACCGAATGTCCCTCCCCCTTCAAGAAGTGGATGTTCGCCGCCCACAGCGAGGTCGTTTGGAAGGTAAGTACGTGTGTGGGGGTTACAGGATTGTGCGACACGGGCAACAAATCACCCAAATCGCAAATGTGATCGCATAATCAATTGTAACAAGTAAAGCAGGCTTAATTGAGGAGTTTTTTTAAGACAAAGAAGTGTAAAGCCTGCTTTACATGTTGCAATTTCGCATACGATATCGTATGCGATTTGCAACACCCCCATCGTATGTGTGGCACATTCAATTTGTTGAACGTGCCGCACAAACGATTAACCTCCGTCACACATACTTACCCGTCCATACGACCTCGATGTGTGCAGCGAACGTCCACTTCCTGGAGCGGGAGGGACGTTCGGCATCACATCGACGTCACGCGGCAGCCGGCCAATAGAAGCGGAGGGGCGGAGCTGAGTGGGACGTAAACATCCCGCCCACCTCCTTCCTTCCGCATTGCCGGTGGGAGCCGCAGGACGTAGGTAAGATCTGTTCATCGTTCCTGGGGTGTCACACACTGCGATGTGTGCTACCCCGGGTACGATGAACAACCTGACGTGCAATTCTAGAGAAAGGTACGATGTGTATGCGATGAACGTTTTACTGTTCAATCGCAATCGCACGTACCTGTCACACACTGCAATGTACCTTACGATGCCGGATGTGCGTCACTTACGACGTGACCCCGCCGACACATTGTAAGATACATTGCAGCGTGTAAAGCGGGCTTAACATTTTGCAATTGCTGAATTAGTCAACAGCTCTCAGCCCCATTGAGCTGCATTTCACATTCTGAAGAAAAACTGTAAGACCTACAAACAAGCAACAACTGATGTATGCCCCAGTAAAGGCCTGGTAAAGCATCATAAAGAAGGAAACCCAGCGTTTGGTGATGTCCCTGGCTTCCAGACTTCAGGCAGTCATTCCCTGCAAAGGATCCTCTACAAAGTATTAAAAATGAACATTTTATTTATTTATGGTAAAGTAAATGTGTTCAATTACTGTTCTGAGCTCCTGAAATGAGGATTCTTTTTAGAAAAATGGTTTCAATTCATAAATGTTTCATAGGATAATTTGTTCAACCCATTTAATTAAACCTGAAAGTCTCCACTTCAATTGCATCTCAGTTGCTTCTTTTTAAATGAAACTTGGTGGCATGTAGAGTCCAAAGCACAAAGATTCAGTCAATGTCCAGATATTTCTGGACCCAACTGTGAATCCTATTGAGAATCTGTCGCAAGACTTGAAAATTGCTGTTCACAGATGCCTCCATCCATCTGACTGAGCTAGAGCTATTCTGCAAAGAAGAATGAGCAAAACTTTCAGCCTCTAAATGTGCAAAGCTGATAGAGACCTTCCTAAAAAGACTTGCAGCAGTAATTGCAGCCAAAGGTGATCCTACAAAGTATTGATTCATGAAGATTGAATAAAACTGTACGTCACAATTTTCAGATTATATTTATAAAATATTTAGAAAACCATGTATCTTATACCATCACAAATACATTTAAGTTTGTGGGTGTAACATGAGAGAAATGTGGAAAAGTCCACGGGGTATGCATAATTTTTAAAAGCACTGTATTCAAACAATTGCAACATGAGAACATAATAACAGAAAGTTAACTGAATAGAATTTATTAGCGGTGACATTTTTCATTGACTTTTTATTACTTTATTTATTAGTTCTGACAGTTACTTTACTTTATAAAATTAATAGAAAAAACTCTTTCTACTTAGTGTTCAGTTGGAACATCAAACAAACTGAAGGAAATAATTAACATTTACATAAACTGGAAACACTCTAGTAGGTCTGTATAATCGAATTGTGCCGCAAATACATTTCACCAACAGTTGTGTCCAATAAAGAGTTGACACACAACTGGCTACAAAATTAAATATAGAAGGATCTGCTGAGAAAATCCAGAACTACAGAGACAATCTTGATAGACAGAAGTCTTGTGTGTTGTCTTTCTTGCTGTTTATGGGTATTTAGTGCATACTTAAAGGGAATGTGTAGACAGAAAATGACCCATTGTTTAAATCAGGTTTTTGTGTTACATGTATTTTATTCTTTTAATATCATGGGGTTTTTTTGCTAACCTTCTTCCAAGAGCCATAAGTTTTATCATTTTTCCTTTGACATAGCCGTATGGGTGGTTCTTGCGAAAGGAAAACTTGTAGATATCAATAACAATATCATGCGCTGTCCGGATTCGAACTCGCAGATTATAGCTAGGGTGTCGGATTGTTTTCACATTGCAGAGTCTGACAGACAACCTGGTCACTCTTCAGTGCTCAGCTCTGCTGCTCTGCTGGGCGTCGGCTGAGTTATTTCTCTGTTCCCAGCCATGCAGGAGTTAATCCCTATTGGAGCAGTGTGCAACTCTTCTGAGAGTCAGGTTGCTGATTACCATCCACAGCTGGTCTCTTTCTATTTAATGCTGGAGAGTGTGTAAAGAGATCAAGAAGACAGCATAGCTCCAGCGATCCCAGTCTCAGTGGTTATCCAGTTCATTATGAGGTACAGTTGCTATTCTGCATGGTGTGAAAGTTCCCCTGCTGTGCGTGTGCTTCCTACCCTTTCCTTAATTCCCTTGTACACATATTGTCTCTCCTTTCTGTTTGATTGCAGTGTGGACGAGTTTTCATTCTCCCTTGTCCATGTTATTTCTGTGGGGTTTCGTTACTGGGTTTCCGGCCCGCTCCAAGGGTGGGGGGAGTAAGATCAGGACTCGGACAGGAGTCAGGGTCACACTGGGCGCTCGGACCTGGCTACCATCAAGCCTACCTTCGAGATGAGGGACAGCCCAGGAGTCCCTGTTCCATCAGTACATACCCTGTGAAAAACACCTTTAATTTTAGAAGACAAGAACTGATTCATTTGCATTTTTTTATGGCACTTTTCTTTTTTCTCTTGAGTTTTTTCATGTTTATTGAGCTTAATTCATGAAAATTGGTGCGCTGGTTTATGAATTTGGTGCCAAGAGGCAACTTTTGAAAACATGCATAAAACTACACCAAAAGGACTGGAATTGAGTTACGCCAAACTTTGAGTCTTTTTAAAATTTGCAATTGATAAATCAAGCAAAAACTTCTGGAATCACTAAACTCTGCCCAGATTGTGACAAAAAAAACCAGGTGTGCACATATAAAATAGACTTTAAAAAAGGTACAAATAGAATAATGAATTAAATACAAACAAAAAAAAAAAGCACAAAGGCATTGATGAATTGTCGCCACAGTGCAGTGAAAAACATTGAAAAAAATCCTAAGTGGGATGAAATGATGAAAATAATAATCAATGCAGTTCAGCTATTATTTTGAGGGTTTTGTTTTCACAAATCTCATCTAAGTTGTTCAGTCTCTCCTTGTGGATGGTAGAAAGCTAGCCATGATAAAGCCGACAGCTGGTATTCTCAGGCTGGGGAGGCACATGGTTATTGGGGCCCCCCAGCCTAAATGTAGCAGCCTGCTGCTGCCCAGGATTGTCGCATCAATTAGATGCGACAATCCTGAAACTTTACCCAGCTCTTCGCAATTACCCTGGTGTGGTGGCAATCAGAGTAATAAGGGGCTAATTACAGCTCACAGCTGCCACTAAGCCCTGGATTAGTAATGAAAGGTATCTATGAGACCCCCCTATTACTAATCTATAAGTTGAAAGAAATAAACACAAACACTGAAAAAAATCCATTATTTGAAATATAATACAAAAAAACTTCTTTCACCACTGTATTAGCCCCCAAAACACCGAGGTCTGATGTTATCCACACGAGGCCCCACGATGATTCCAGCTCTGCTATATCTGAAATGATAGTGCATGAGCATAGCACATGGCCTCCCACTGTGAGCTTAAGTCAGAAAATAAGGAACAGCGATGAGTTGTTAGCACTGCAGCCTTGCAGTGCTGGGGTCCTGGGTTCAAATCCCACCAAGGACAACACCTGCAAGGAGTTTGTATGTTCTACCCGTGTTTGCGTGGGTTTTCTCCGGTTTCCTCCCACACTCCAAAAACATACTGATAGGGAACTTAGAGTGTGAACCCCAATGGGGACAGTGTTGCCATTGTAGGTAAAGCGCTGTGGAGTTAATAGCGCTATAAATATTATTATTATTATTATTATTAAAGTTCCCACAGTCCTCCCCCTGTGATTGAAGATCGCAGGTAACCTGACCTCAGGTGACCTCATTGAATTGAGTGACGTCAGGTGAGGTCACTGAATTCACAGACCTGCATCTCCTGGCAGAAAACGCCATTTTTTTTTTGCCAAAAGATGCAGATTTGGTGCCAAAATTTCTACCCCATACTCCTGCACCCAATCTACATCTCCTGTCAATAAAAAAAACAAAACACCATGTGGTTTTGTTACAATAGTGATGAGATATTTTTTTTGCCAGGAGGTGTAGATTGGGTGCAGAAATATGGTGTAAAAATTTCAGCACCAAATTTGCACATCTTGACAGAAAAAAGGTTTTTCATGCTGTTTCAGTGCATTTTTCTACCAGGAGGTGCAAATTTGGTGCTAATATCTGGTGCAGACATTTCAGCATCAAATTTGCACATCCTGGCAGAAAACTAGACCGAAAAGGTGCCAAGACAATTTGTGTGCATTTTTTCAATTTAGCACTAGTATAAAGCAGTGGTGACCAAACCAACACTTTAAGTTCTAGAAACAGTGCATGGTTTTTCTTTTCACATTGAAATTGTTAGTACTTACATATAGGTTGAAATATAATAACTATAATAAATGCGTATACCCTCTAGTTGTGTGAAGAAAAGGGAACTGTGGGGATGGAGTTTGGCCATAACTTGTCCTGAGATAATTTTCCAAAATAGGAATGTTAACATTCATTGGGTCACATATAGCCCAAAATTTAAAAAAAAATCTGTGAAACATTAAATGATGTTAAAAAAAATCCAAAATAGTAAAACAAAAGAGATAAAAAAAGGAAAAAGGTGCCATAACGAATTCTAATAAAGTAATATTATTCATATAATTGGTCAAATCACACAAGAATTGGTGTACGGGCTTCTTAAATACAGAGTTCAGTCTAGAGGTCATTTATATAAATGTAATTATTGGAGAAAACTGGTGTACAATATATACATAATAATAAATCTGCTCCTATGTTATACACATAAAAGGCTAATAGCAAATTTTAATGTTGCCACACAGACTGATTTGCGTTAGTAAATTGAATCATCGAGCAACGTAGGAGCTGAGACACAGTCTTCTGATTAGTAGCATTAGAAACGTTTCCTAGTACATCCACTATAAGTGGCTATTCAGACTATACATACAAAGCACACATTTATTGCAAGTGACAAGCAGGTTAATAGAGAATATATCAAGAACTATAGAGCAAATGTCCTGTATATGTAACAGACAATGTGCAAAATGCGAGCATTCTATAGAGTATATAGTATTTTTCCTAAGTATGAAAAAACAATTTTATTCTGGCTATAATGTGCAATACAGGGTAATATTGTGGTACCGTGTTAAGCCTGCTTTACACACTTCAATAGATCTTTCAATCCGTCGTCGGGGTCAAGTTGTAAGTGACGCACATCCGGCATCGTTCGTGATGTATTTGCGTGTGAAACCTACATGCGATCGATATTGAACGAAAATACGGTGATCGCGTACACGTCGTTTATTCTTCATACATTGGACGTTTGGTAGTACGAAACTAGTGAATTGTAACGTGTGACATCAATCATACGATTTCGGTGTCTGATGCTATGTGCACAGGTGTGCGCTCTGCACCGCAGCTTAAAAAAGGTCTGCTTCAGAGCGCAGCTGAAAAGCTGCGTTCTGAAGCGCCTCACAATGTCTGTCATGCACTAATCTCTGTCAGTCCGTCACTATCTCTGTCCCTCACTCTCAGTCCATGTCAGTCTATCCCCCTCTCTCATATACTCACCGATCCCCGATCCCCGGCGCTGCACGGCATTCACACTGCTCCGGCGGCTTTTACTGTTTTGAGAAAGCCGGCCGCCCATTAAACAATCTCGTATTCCCTGCTTTCCCCGCCCACCGGCGCCTATGATTAGTTACAGTGAGACACGCCCCCCACGCTGAGTGACAGGTGTCACACTGCACCCAATCACAGCAGCCGGTGGGCGTGTCTATACTGTGTAGTGAAATAAATAATTAAATAATTTAAAAAAAACGGCGT
This sequence comes from Anomaloglossus baeobatrachus, assembly GCF_048569485.1. NCBI lineage: Eukaryota > Metazoa > Chordata > Amphibia > Anura > Aromobatidae > Anomaloglossus > Anomaloglossus baeobatrachus. The sequence continues at coordinate 124,885,972 of NC_134353.1, forward strand.
GCGGTCCCCCCCAATTTTAAAACCAGCCAGATAAAGCCATACGGCTGAAGGCTGGTATTCTCAGGATGGGGAGCTCCACGTTATGGGGAGCCCCCCAGCCTAACAATATCAGCCAACAGCCGCCCAGAATTGCCGCATACATTATATGCGACAGTTCTGGGACTGTACCCGGCTCTTCCCGATTTGCCCTGGTGCGTTGGCAAATCGGGGTAATAAGGAGTTATTGGCAGCCCATAGCTGCCAATAAGTCCTAGATTAATCATGTCAGGCGTCTATGAGACACCTTCCATGATTAATCTGTAAATTACAGTAAATAAACACACGCCCGAAAAAATCCTTTATTGGAAATAAAAAACACACACACATTCCCTGGTTCACCACTTTAATCAGCCCCAAAAAGCCCTCCTTGTCCGGCGTAATCCAGGATGCTCCAGCGTCGCATCCAGCGCTGCTGCATGGAGGTGACCGGAGCTGCAGCAGACACAGCCGCTCCGGTCACCTCCACGCAGGTAATGAAGACAGCCGCGCGATCAGCTGATCTGTCACTGAGGTTACCCGCTGTCACTGGATCCAGCGGTGGCCGCCGGTAACCTCAGTGACAGCTCAGCTGATCGCGCTACTCACCTCAGTTGCTGACTGGAGCTGACCGGAGCGGCGGTGAGTAGCGCGATCAGCTGAGCTGTCACTGAGGTTACCGGCGGCCACCGCTGGATCCAGTGACAGCGGGTAACCTCAGTGACAGATCAGCTGATCGCGCGGCTGTCTTCATTACCTGCGTGGAGGTGACCGGAGCGGCTGTGTCTGCTGCAGCTCCGGTCACCTCCATGCAGCAGCGCTGGATGCGACGCTGGAGCATCCTGGATTACGCCGGACAAGGAGGGCTTTTTGGGGCTGATTAAAGTGGTGAACCAGGGAATGTGTGTGTGTTTTTTATTTCCAATAAAGGATTTTTTCGGGCGTGTGTTTATTTACTGTAATTTACAGATTAATCATGGAAGGTGTCTCATAGACGCCTGACATGATTAATCTAGGATTTAGTGGCAGCTATGGGCTGCCAATAACTCCTTATTACCCCGATTTGCCAACGCACCAGGGCAAATCGGGAAGAGCCGGGTACAGACCCAGAACTGTCGCATATAATGTATGCGGCAATTCTGGGCGGCTGTTGGCTGATATTGTTAGGCTGGGGGGCTCCCCATAACGTGGAGCTCCCCATCCTGAGAATACCAGCCTTCAGCCGTATGGCTTTATCTGGCTGGTTTTAAAATTAGGGGGGACCGCACGCCGGTTTTTTAAATTATTTAATTATTTATTTCACTACACAGCATAGACACGCCCACCGGCTGCTGTTATTGGGTGCAGTGTGACACCTGTCACTCAGCGTGGGGGGCGTGTCTCACTGTAACCAATCACAGGCGTCTGTGGGTGGGGAAAGCAGGGAATACGAGATTGTTTAATGGGCGGCCGGCTTTTTCAAAACAGTAAAAGCCGCCGGAGCAGTGTGAATGCCGTGCAGCGCCGGGGATCGGGGATCGGTGAGTATATGAGAGAGGGCTGCTAACTTCAGTCACTCAGGAGATTAGCGGTCACCGGTGAGTCTTCACTGGTGACCGCTAATCAGGATGCGGCACAGACAGAGCCGCAGCATGACAATGAAGACGGGTGAAGTTCACCCGAGTTCATTCTGACAGTGCGGCTCTGTCTGTGTCTGCTGTCATCTGCCATTCAGCTCTGCTACATGGCTGTCTGTGTCTGCTGTTAGCGGCCAGTAGCAGAGCTGAACGGCAGATGACATAGTAAAAACGCATCTCTACACATTACACACGCTTGGCAAGACAATAAATAAAAAAAAAAAGGGTGCCCAATGCATACGTCACAGAACACATGATCTAAAGGATCGCACACAAAATTGATCAATTTAACCTAGACTACTAACGCACGTGTGACAGCAAATGAACGACCTACATGCAATCTCATTAGATCGCATATGCGACCTGTGCGTGTCACATCGCATACGAGATCGCATACCTAATTGTAAGGTGTAAAGCTGGCTTTAGCCAGAAAAATCAATTGAAATACTATGTCCCAAGAATGACAAAAGTATATTAGGAGTGATACCTTTATAGGCTAACCAGAAAAATTTTTCATGTCCTGTTGTAACATTCATTTAAATGTTGTGATTTGGTCTCAGTAATTAATTTGTAATTTGCCTGAAGAAGGAGCCTTTGTGCTCTGAAAGCTTGCTAATATAATTTTTCTGGTTAGCCTATAAAGGTATCACACCTAATATATGTTTGTCATTCTTGGGACATAGTATTTCAATTGATTCTGGCTATATATACTTTACCTAAGATTATATAATACACACGAGGACACTTTTTAAACTTATAATTGAAACCTGCAAAACCCAAACTGCCATCCCCTCACAAAAAGAAGCAGGCAAAATGTGCGTTGAGGTGTAGGCATCCATCGCCTTTGAGTAGCTATATAACACTTTTTTACATTCATTATTGCCATATTTTTCATTTTATAAAATGCACCGGATTATAAGACGCAACCCAAATTTAGAAAAAAATAAAAGGTAAAAAAAGGGGTCCATCCCCTAATCCAGTGGTGTCTTACCGGGGCGGGGGGGGGGGGGCAGCAGCAGTGGTGGAGCGGGGGTCACAGGAAGCAGGGGCAGTCGTGGAGCAGGGCGATGCTGTGGTTGGTGTGGTGGGTGACCCAGATGTTCGGCAGCACTGTGAGGCAGAAATAACATCCAGTAATGTAGCTTACCGGGTGGGTGGGGGGGAGTAAGAATGGTGACAGGAAGTAGGAGCGATGATGAGAGCGCTGTGGGCTGTGCACTGCTCTGTGCTGTGGGCTGGGCGCTGCGTGCGTTGTGCTGTTTGCTGCAGCTGGTGAGGCAGGGAACATCCTAAAGACGTTGGCGGCGCGGGCTTAAAAATATGGCATCTGGAGTCGGCACATGCGCAGACTGAGTTATCGGGTCACTGTCAAGCCGAGATCTCATCTGCGCTCGCGCCACTTCCGTGCGCCATTTTTCTCTGCTGCTGGGACATCATTGGCTGGAGGCGGCGCGTGCGCAGATGAGATCTTGCGAGGAGAGCTCCATCTACGCATGCGCTGACTCCAGGCGCCATTATTTGAAGACCGCACTGCCGACATCTTCACAGGATGTCCCCTGCCTCACCGCCCCCAACAGCAGAAAGCAGTGCACAACCCGCAGCGCCCGTGGCATCGCTCCTGCCTCCTGTCGCCATTCCCCACCATTCTTACCTGCCGGCAAGCTACATTCCTGGATGTTTTCTCTGCCGCACAGTGCCACAGCACCCTCAGCATCGCCCCTGCTTCCTGTCACCATTCTCCACTATTCTTACCTCCTGGTAAGCTACATTCCTTGATGTTTTCTCTGTCTCACAACATCGCAGCGCCTGCATCATCGCCCCCTGCCTCCTGTCACCATTTTCCACTATTCTTACCTCCTGGTAAGCTACATTCCTGGATGTTTTCTCTGCCACACAGCGCCGCAGCACCCACAGCATCGCCCCTGCCTCCTGTCACCATTCTGCATTCCCCCCCCGATAAGCTACATTCATATTCTAAGATGCAACCCTCATTTTACTCCCACATTTTTGGGAGGAAAAGTGAGTCTTATAATCCGAAAAATATGGTATGTCTTTGCTTTGATTTTTGGAAAAAACACTCACAGGAATGTAATGGGATGGAGAAAGAACAGCAACTTCTACATGTTCATCATCACCATGGCACAGTTCAGTACGTTCAAGGACAATGATACATGCAACAGTATATGTAGGAGGAGGAGGAACAGCAGCATATAGATGTAGAGAGGGACATATAGCTATCTCAAGCACAGGCATTGAATGAGGATTGATAGTAAGTATGAAATTGATGATGATGATGACAATGGCTATGATATGACCATGGCAGCTAGGAGCAGAAAGTGAACCAGCTGGGCTTTTGGTCATGCTGGTGACTAAATGTTTCAATTTTAATATTTTATTGAGTTTTCATAAGTAAAAGTAGCAACAATATAGATGAAAGAGTAGTTACTGTCGGATACAAAATAACAGACATATATAAGGGTATAATCTAACAAATGGAGGTATAACTGAGGAACCAAAAGAAGAGGTAAAAGGGGGAAGAAGGTATAGTATGAAAGAGCTAGAATACAATAGTTAAATCAGGGTCAGGAGGGGTGGGAAGAAACCTCGAAGACCACATCGAACCCAGCAGTGTTAGAGCAATTAATAAGAGGACAGACAGGATATTTTCCCCTCCAGTGGGGGACTTAGGCAGGGGTCTACCGCGAGGTGAGAAGCATAGGTCTCGACACACATCTCCCAGTGGAACCATTTTGTGGAAGTGGCCACAGCCTCCCCACAAGACTGGGCCATAATTCGTTCCATGCGGTAGGTCATATGTATTTTTTCAAACCACTCCTCCAAGGACGGAGGCTCAGCAGAGTTCCAGTGGCGCAGGACTAAAGCATGTTTCATTGCATGTGGGATAACAGACGTATCATTAGCATCAAGTAAATGGATGGCTTTTGAAAAGTCATGTTTTTCTGCCTTCCAAAAGGAAGATAAAATTGGCAAACTACTAGAACAATCTAATGTTCTCTGATGGCGATGGATGCCAACCACATGACTGTCCTAGGGTTCTCTCTCCACTCCCATTTATGCAGGTTATAAGGTTGCAACAAGCAGCAAAGGCAGCAGCAGTGAATATAGTACAGTATATATGATTTGATACACCAAATGTTTTACCTGTCTCTACGTCAACTTAATGCACTTCAGCAAACTGAGATGCACTGCCTGAAGAACCAGGTTAAGTCAGACCTGCACTGTGTCCTTTCTCTAGTAAATTTACTGAGCCCAGACCCATGCTCACCTGGGTCAGCATATTGAACTAGTGGCACGAACTGGCACAGTTTTTTATGGGCATACAGTCTTATCCAGCCTCTAGTGTACTGAGGATATTCAGCATACTTGGTGGCTTTCACCCACCCAAGCAGACCTCCTCAGATTGTCCTCTGCAAGCGTGGAAAATATTACACATATCTAAATGAATTATATGTAGATCAGTGACAATTTTCATTCACCTTCAGCTGCCTGTCTATAGTGTTCTATACCATTCTACTGCCACCAGTGCCAAAGCCCCCATACAACTGGGCATCTCTTGCTTGTCCATGAAGTTAGAACTATGCTATGCTTCTGGGACTGCTAGTGCTGGTCATACACAGCCAGACATTTTCTTGCCTGTCACATCATATACTATATTACTATATATGCCAATAGTCAGCCACATATTTACTTTTCTTCTATAGCTATACTTTGCAGTTGCTGTGGCGCTGCCATTGCTGCCACTACACAGCTGGATATTATTTTTATAAAGCCATTGCTTCCTCAATCTCCAAAAAGAAAACCAGTTCTTGCTTCAAGAAAAAAGGATCCTGTTTGTAGAGCTTGTTAAGAAGCTATATTTTATAAAAACAAACATGTTTTGTTGCTACTACCCAACTAGGGATAATTTTTGGACTACCACTTGCAAAAAGCCATTGCTTCTTTAGTATAAACCGATTGTGTATAACACCTGCATGACATGCATCTGCCCCCCAAAAAGATATTATTCTGGGCCATTTTTACATTTGAATAAGCAAAAAAAATCTATCAGAGCAGAGTATTATTAATGACTAACACAATCAATATAACTACTATAAAGTATAAGTTGTCAATAACGCTTAGCTTAATTAATAATTGTGTTCAATAGCACATTTCTCGGTTTAACTGCACAGAAAGTTCTGAAAACAATTATTTAGAACACAAACTTTTATTATTTAACTGAAGGACAATACTGAACTTGTTTCATAGTTTTTTAAGGTTGAAGGTAGACTTGAGACCATCGAGTTCAACCCATAACCTAACACGCAAATCCAGAGGAAGGCAAAAAAAACAGGCTGCACATACAACAACCAGACCTGCTACCTGGATCATTACCCAATGACAGAATCTAGTGAACATCACCCATCTAATATATAAAGCTGAATGTGTGTGTGTGTGTGTATGTCCGGGATTGGCATCTGCACCGTCGCAGCTACAGCCACAAAATTTTGCACACTCACACGTCTGGACCCCGAGAGCGTCATAGGCTATGTTTTGAGGGGAAATTTTAACTCTGCGCTTTACAGTTATTCGCCAAAAAACCGGCCTCCATTAAAGCGAATGGAGCTGGGAGCCACAGTGCAGCCAGAACTTCAGAAGAATGTGCAGCCACGCCCTTATATGGAATGTTGGCGTGTCACAATGCAGCCAGGGAAAGAGACAGACGCAGACAGGGAAAAAGGCAGACACAGACAGGGTAAGAAACAGACATAGACAGGGTAAGAGACAGACACAAAGAGACAGACACAGACAAAAAGACAGACTGACAGGGAAAGAGAGGGAAAGAGAGAGACAGGTTAAGAGACAGACACAGACAGGTAAAGAGATAGACAAAGAGACAGAGACAGACACAGGGAAACAGACAGGCAAAGAAAGGGAAAGAGACAGACAGGGTAAGAGACAGACAAAGAGACAGACACAGGGAAAGAGACAGAGGGAAAGAGACAGACAGGGAAAGAGAGGGAAAGAGACAGACAGGGAAAGAGAGGGAAAGAGAGGGAAACTGACAGAGATAGATAGACAGACAGGGAAAAAGATAGATAGACAGATGGAGAAAGAGACAGAGACAGTCAGAGACAGACAGGGAAAGAGACAGACAGACAAAGAGATAGAGAGAGACAGAGAGATATATACAGAGGGGGAGACAGACAGATAATGGGAGAGAAACAGAGAGACATTTACTATCCCGGGCAGCGCTGGGTGCTATGTTGTGAGGCGAAATTTTAACCCCGCGCGTTCCAATTTAACAATCAATTTTGCCCCTATCTACATAATGGGGAAAAAGTGAAACGAAAAGTGTTGGGGGCAAATTGACAGCTGCCAGATGTGAACAAGGAGGACTTAAAGAATGAGAGCGATGGCGCCAAAGAGTATATACCGTACAGTTGCTAAGGTGGGGCCCCGACATGGGATACTCACCACACTCGGGGATATGAACACACACACAAAATGCGCCACACGCTACCACGTACTTGAACACATATAACACCCTCAGCACACATCTCACCACACATACACCAACCTCGCCACATAATCGCCCTAAAACATACACAATACATTTTTGTTAATACATTCTATTTTGTTAACAGCAGTTATTAACCCGGGTGAAGCCGGGTAGTACAGCTAGTAATATTATATTTTTCAATAAAGGCACCCAGGCCCTTCTAGAATTTTAGTGGTGAATCAACGATTACAACACGTGGCAGAGAGTTTCTACAGCCTCTCTGCTCTTACATTAAAGAATCTGCATCTGTGATTATGATTAAACCTTCTTTCCACAAGATGCAGAGGATGCCTCCCTGTGCACATTGCATAGCTAGGTATAAAAAGATCATTAGAAAGATTTCTCTACTGTCCCCTCATATATTTGTACATTGTAATAAGATCACTTCTAAGCCTTTGTTTTTCCAAACTGAATAACCCAAATGTTATCAGTACAACAGTATGTTTATGAAATATAAATTATCATTGCAATCCTGTACATTTTTTATGCAAAGCTGACTTTTCTTAATTATTCTGGTGTTGGCATATGTAGAGACTTCATGGCCGTGTGCCAGAATTTTGACCTCAATACTACACCATGGTGCAGCAGATCAGATCCTTCTCTCATTTTCTTAGGGTTCTTGATATATAACTTTTAGTTTCTTATCATTTTGTATCTTTTTTCAATTGTACATCACCTTTGAAGCTTGGATTTTTAGTAGGAGCGCAGCTTTCCATACCATTAAACAGGCTGTTACCACTGGCTGCCATCTGTTTACCAATTGTTATATTGTTATGTTGACGTCACATTGATATTACTAAGGGCTCTTGCAGATGAATGTATAAATTGAACATGTGCTATCCGATTTTTAAAAGAATAGCACACGAACAGCACACTGACCAATGTGAGAAAAAAAATGGCAGCATACATTACATTCTTCTGAGGCTTTGTTGTACCTTAAAGGGAACCAATAACCAGGATTTTTGTACATAACCTAAAGCCAGTGCTATACTGGCACTATCAGGCTGATTCTATACATACCATTAGTGGTCAGCTCGGAGGTTTAGGTTTTGAAATCCAAAAAAGTAAAGTTTATAAAATCATCAGCTTCTTGAGTGACAGCAGCTGAGGATCAGATAATATCTGGGGGGGGGTTCACAGTTATCCCCTCCCCCTGTTAGAATTAGCATAAGTATGATACAATTGATTTACTTTGACTTGCAGGACCTTGTGTGAGGTCATACCCATGTGACCTGAAGAGGCGAGGCCTCAGCCAACAGAAAATGTTGCTTCCTGGTATCAGCTTTGTTGGCTGAGGCCCCGCCCCTTCTGGGGAAGGGTATAATTATGAAAAAAAACCAGATATTATCTGCTCCTCAGCTGCTGTCAGTCAAGTAGCTGGTGATTTTATAAATTTACTTTCTTGGATTTCAAAACCTAAACATCCAAGCTGATCACTAAAGGTATGTAGAGAATCAGCCTGATAGTGCCAGTATAGCACTGGCTTTAGATTAGATACAAATATCCTGGTGATTGGTTCCATTTAAAATCTGAGTTTTAAAAGATTCTCTTATCTCTTCTGTTGGGTTTAGTAGGGTTGGGGTAAGTAGATAGTTATTATGATTAGGACAAATGTATTGATTATTTTTAGTCTTTTTAGGGTTAGGTTTTGCACAGTTAAAGGAGTTACAGTGAGGGTTAGGAAATATGTATGGATTAATGTTAGGATTAGCAGGATCCAGGTTATTAGAGCTAGACAAAAATTAGTATATGGTGTAGGGTTAGGAAATAAACACTAGTATTGTATATGTATTAGTGTAAAGGCCCCGTTAAACACAACGACGTATCTAACGATATATCGCCAGGGTCATGGATTCCGTGACGCGCATCTGGCATCGTTAGCGACGTTGTTGCGTGTGACACCAATGAGCGACTGTTAACAATGGAAAATACTCACCAAATCGTCCATCGTTGACGCATCGTTCATTTTCAAAAAATCGTTGATTGTTGAGGACGCAGGCTGTTCATCGTTCCCGTGGCAGAACACATCGCTATGTGTGACACCACAGGAACGACGAACTACAGCTTACCTGTAGCCGCCGGCAATGAGGAAGGAAAGAGGTGGGCGGGATGTTACGGCCGCTCATTTCCACCCCTCTGCTTCTATTAGGCAACCGCTTAGTGACGCTGCTGTGACGCCGCATGAACTGCCCTCTTAGAAAGAAGGTGGTTCGCCAGCCACAGCGACGTCGCTAGGCAGGTAAGTATGTGTGACGGCTCCTAACAATATTGTGTGCCACGGACAGCGATTTGCCCGTGACGCACAAACGACGGGGGCGGGTATGCTCGCTAGCGATATTGCTAGCGGTAACGCTGCGTGTGACGGGGCCTTTAGGCTTAGCATTGCTTAGTATGCACCCCTTGTAAATCTGTAGGCAATTATGTTTTAAATGTGTTTGCATGTGTTTGTATTGATCCACCCTTGTTTGGCTCCATATTTCATGTGCCTCTACCCTGATGAAGCTACTCTAAGCAACACGCGTTGGGTCAGGTTGTATAGCTCCTTGTCTCCTGTGTATTAGCCATGCTATTGCTATCTAAATAAGCATATGCAGGATTTTCTATGCGGATCCTTTACATTTTCTTATTGCCTGAAATTTGAATAGTGTTTTTGGCATAATATTTGATTGTTGCATTAATATTTGATTGTTGCATTATAGTACCCACAGATATACACTATATTTACTGCAGTTCTGTTAATTTTTCTGTGCTATTATTCTCTGCATGTCTAGTATTGGCTTTTCCTTATATAAGGGTTGGACTTGGTATTGTATATTTTATTGCACTGTATATGTACCTTTACATTGGTTGTTTTTAATGTGTTTAAAAAAAATTGTTAATTGTTATCTTATCCTTGAGTGAGTGCTAGTATTATATACCAGGCACTTTCCTTCTTTTAGGCTTAAGCTGGTGTCACACACAGCGACAACGACAACGACGTTGCTGCTACGTCACCATTTTCTGTGACGTTGCAGCGACGTCCCGTCGCTGTCGCTGTGTGTGACATCCAGCAACGACCTGGCCCCTGCTGTGAGGTCGCCGGTCGTTGCTGAATGTCCAGCTTCATTTTTTGGTCGTCACTCTCCCGCTGTGACACACACATCGCTGTGTGTGACAGCGAGAGAGCGACGAAATGAAGCGAGCAGGAGCCGGCACTGGCAGCTGCGGTAAGCTGTAACCAGCGTAAACATCGGGTAACCAAGGGAAGACCTTTCCATGGTTACCCGATATTTACCTTCGTTACCAGCCTCCGCCCTTGCTGCCAGTGCCGGCTCCTGCTCTGTGACATGTGGCTGCAGTACGCATCGGGTAATTAACCCGATGTATACTGTAGCAAGGAGAGCAAGGAGCCAGCGCTAAGCAGTGCGCGCGGCTCCCTGCTCTCTGCACTGTGACATGTAGCTGCAGCACACATCGGGTTAATTAACCCGATGTGTACTGTACCTAGGAGAGCAAGGAGCCAGCACTAAGCGCGGCTCCCTGCTCTCTGCACATGTAGCACAGCGACGTTATGATCGCTGCTTCTGCTGTGTTTGACAGCTAAGCAGCGATCATAACAGCGACTTACAAGGTCGCTGTTACGTCACCGAAAATGGTGACGTAACAGTGACGTCGTTGTCGCTGTCGCTTAGTGTGAACCCAGCTTTAGTATTTCCATCTTTAGGTTAGGATGGAGTTGAGTACAGATTAACTTATTTTTTTACGTTTCTGTCCCATTTTCTGATGCAATTTGGTCATTTTACACACTGCATAAAACAAACTAACTATTCTATAAAATGCGGATTAAAAGTATACAGAATAACACATGTATTTGTATAAGAGTAACTTCAAATTTCCCCTCTATCTTTAAGTTTTATGTATTCTATAGATTACATGAATTACACAAGATATACCTAAGACATGTACGAAGTAGAGTTGAATTCTACTTGAATTTTACAAAAAATTTTATTTGCTAAAATGCTGATTTTTTTTTTTGTAATTCACTTTTATGGGGACTTTAGAGGATAAACAAAAAGTTGAAGAATAATTTAAAAATTCTTATACTCATCTCGCCGCTTACCTCTCCAGTCCATCCTCTACTCACCGTCACCCATCTGTTCCCGTTGGATCCTCTGATGTTCGCAACTCAGGTTGAAATCCACAGACCTTTTATATTGAACTGATCAAGCGACAATGAGGAGCAGAGGGGCCAGAGAGTGATCAGAGAGGGGGTATAAGAATGTATTTTTTCTTTACATCTTACTGTACACTTATTATGTTCTATGATCTGGAGAGAACTAGTGCATAATAAGGGACATTAATTTTGAGAATAACTTTCCTGCAAATTTAATTGTCTGTGAAAATCAAGCAAATTCTAATTTTACCTGCTCTCCTCATCTCAACATGTATGTTATATAAATCCTATCCTTCAATAGACTTTATTATTAATGACTAATAATAATAAAAAAAAAAAATACAGTTGCACTCTGAAATGCTACAACATGCAAAACATGAATGTAAGGAATGCTTAAGGAAATCTAGGAAAAACTGAGATATTTAACATACAAAAATATCCATTTCTATATCTGCTCAGTAGCCATGTCAAGGCATATCTTTATCCTGGTACCTACTCTAATGCCTCTCTCTGGGTTAAAAACTTCCTGTGTATGGACAAGTAGGAACCTGCTACTAGAGAACTAGATAATAAAATCACCTGTGGCTAATGGTGGAGGGGTGCAAAGTCAGAGGGCATGGCTCCATAATTTAGACAAAAAAACTGACGCCGCTCCCAAGTTGGGAGTACCGTCAGTTTTTTTTGTCTAAAAACAATTACAAAGCCTTAGAAAAAAAACTGTAAAGGCCACTCTACATGCTGCAACATTGCTAGCGATGTCGCTAGCGATCGCACCCGCCCCCATCGTTTCTGCGTCACAGGCAAATCGCTGCCCGTGGCGAATAATATCGCTGGTACGCGTCACACGAACTTACCTTCGTAACACAGTGACGTCACACATCAGGCCACCAATAGAAGCGGAGGGGCAGAGAGCAGCCGCATAAACGTCACTCCTACCTCGTTGCCGGAGGACGCAGGTACGCTGTTGTTCGTCGTTCCCGGGGTGTCACACATAGCGATGTGTGCTGCCTCAGGAACGACGAGGAACCTGTGTACCAAACGAGCAACAATTTTTGGGAAACGAACAACGTGTCAACAACCAACGAATTTGGGCACTTTTTGGATCGTTATCGGTCACTGGTAAGTGTCACACACAACGACGTCGCTAACGAGGCCGAATGTGCGTCACAAATTCCGTGACCCCCAGCCATATCTCGTTAGCAATGTCGCTGCGTGTAAAGCAGCCTTTAGGCATAACAAAAAGTATATGATTAGCCAGATATAATAACACACTGTTGTTGATGTTTTGTTATGACCATAATTTGTTCTTTCAAAGCCAAACAACTAAATTAATTCCAATAACTCTTGCAGTGATTCGATACCATGTCACAAATGTTTTTCACAATGTCGAGATTAGTAGTCTATGATCTTAGTAAACAGTTTCATTCACATTACATGTCATGTACTTTAAAAAGAGTAATCATATTAACTGATAAATTAAGTTTCCAAATACCTGTCATCGCCATTATTGATGCATTCAGGAAGAGCCAAACTACATCCAAATAGCATGATGTGTGGATAGCAGCTGAGGCGACTGAGATAGCTGAAGAACTTAAGGAACATGTCCATATCTATGCTCTTGACGAAGGAATACACAGACTTCGGCATAGTGTGGTTGTACGGCAGGAGCTGACATTGGCTGTGAGTGACATTTACACATGTATCTAAAATACAAAGAGAAATATTATATTAACAAAGAGTAAGTTATTGCCATCACATTTGTACACTGTAAAAAAACCTGCAAGTTAACACTGCATATGGTTATAGATGTCATAGTAACACTTTAATAATAAAGTGAGTCTTGCCATTACACTATTCTGCAGGTCCTTGGCATGCTTGTGTTGAGACTGCTCACCATCTCTGGCTCAAGAGCTGCACCTTTGCTGCTGATCCAGTGATTGTTTACAGGTTCAGCGGTGACATCGTGTCAATAGTCAATCACTGCGATCACTGAGCTAGATCAATGACCCAATGATTAGTTGCAGTGCTGCTGACATGATATCGCTAAGCCAGTAAACAGTCACTGGAGCAGAGACGCTGTGTTGGACCTAGGGAGGGTCAGTAGTACTGCCTGGTTTTATTCCCCAATATATCCTAAACTCTGCAGCCTGATTAATCCTCCTCTTCCTTCGCTATTCCCTGGCCTCGCTACTCTGCCAATCTCTTCACTGGCTTCATATTGCCCAAAGACTCTAGTTCAAAACACTAATCATAACATGCAAAGCCATCCACAACATGTCTCCTCCATATATCTGTGACCTAGTCTCCGGGTATTTACCTGCACGCAACCTCAGATCCTCACAAGATCTCCTTCTCTACTCCTCTCTTATCTCCTCTTCCCACAATCACATAAAAGATTTCTCTCGTGCCTCCCCCATACTCTGGAACTCTCTGCCCCAGCATATCAGATTCTCTCCTACTGTGAAAACCATCAAAAAGAACCTGAAGACCCACCTCTTTCAGCAAGCCTACAACCTGCAATAACCTCAGTCCACTATACCGCTGGCCGACAAGCTCTGTCCTGACATACTGTATCCTCACTCATCTCTTCTAGACTGTGAGCCCTCATGGTCAGTGTCCTCTCTCCTCCTGTACCAGTTTGTTTTTGTATTGTTCATGATTATTGTACTGGTTTTTTATGTATATCCTTTTTCACTTGTAAAGTGTCATGAAATAAATGGCACTATAATAATAATAATAATAATACTCTAATACTAATTCTCCTTAACACAAGCATGCCAATGACATGCAAGATGCTGAAAGTTAAAACCCCTTTAATTCTATTCCCCAAAGAGGCAGGTGGACCAATCCAACAAGTTAGTGCCAATGTGACTAAGTGCTAGTGAACTACTCCTGCTTTATGACCTTCAGGCTCCAGATAGTATTGCAAAACGATTTACTAAAACACATGATCATTCAGTTTCTGGCCTTAAATGGGGTCTCCAACAATGTGATAAAATCTCAATTGTCACATATTTCGAACGGCAGCACATCCGAGTTATGTGTTAGTAACTTAGTATGGGTTGCTCCAGAATAGTGTCTTATATGGCAAAAATCCAGTATTGGAAACTTACACACCTCAGTCATGTGTGATCATGCCCATGACATAAGAAAAAATAAATTTGCTCTATGACTAAACACAACAGGGTTTTTTTTTAACTCCACCTTCATCATCCTGTTCCATAGCTGACTGAGGTATGTGAGTTTACGATTCAGCTCTTCTGACTCTTGAGACACTGCCCTTCTGCCAGTTGAGACAGTGCTCTCCTGTCTTTGAGACACTCTGCTCTTCTGTCATTGAGACACTCTGCTCTTCCGTCAGTTGGGACACTCTGCTCTTCTGGCAGTTGAGACACTCTTCTTCTGCCAGGTCAGACACTGCTCTTCTATCAGTTGAGACACTGCTCTTCTGTCAGTTGAGACACTGCTCTTCTGTCAGTTAAGACACTGCTCTTCTGTCAGTTGAGAGACTCTGCTCTTTTGTTAGTTGAGATACTACTCTTCTGTCAGTTGAGACACTGCTCTTCTGTCAGTTGAGATACTGCTCTTCTGTCAGTTGAGATACTGCTCTTCTGTCAGTTGAGATACTGCTCTTCTGTCTGTTGAGACACTGCTCATCTGTCAGTTAAGACACTCTGCTCTTCTGTCAGTTGAGACACTGCTAATCTGTCAGTTGAGTGATCCTCTTTGCGGAGGGCAGTAGTGTTGTGTGTGATTGTCAAATATGCTGTATTTGATCGAGAGTATTTAGATAGAGGAGGTTTATATGTGAAGCCCCGCTAGTATGTGTCGGTGCAGTACCTTCAGGGACTCCACGTGGATGGAACAGTCTGGTCACAGGTAGGGAACCTTCTTTTAGGATTGTCGTGACGCCACTCTCAGTATTGCGGCCAGTAGGGACCGCCACTGCAGGTTGAGGGTCGCCTGGGGCTGATGGTGTGTGCAGTTAGTTGGAATAGCCTCCTGAGAGTGAGGCAAGCCCCAGGGCCCGATGTAGGTGCGTAGTACCACAAGGCGCAGAATAACTCCACACAGGCAGAATGTCTTTCAGGGTTTTTACTCACTTCAGGTGGCAGGGTGAGTAACCCGGGCGTAGCTGGGATGAACCAGGCGGGAACCAGGTGTCCTTCAGGCTGACTTGTGAGGGTGACTACTAACTCGCCTTCCTTAGCCCTTGGTGGTTTGGGGTGACCCCGACTTTGAGTCCCTATGGGGGTCACCCAGGGAAGTTGCTGAAGCCTCTCTCCCCTTCGTTTGCCGTGTGCTTGTTGCCTGGGCCAGATCACTCCAGCTTCTTGCCTCCTGTGAGCTATGGGCCCTAACTGTGGCTACGTGGCTGCGGCTTTTGTGGTGTTGTGGCGTGGGCTTTGAGAGCCCCACACCGGCAGGTTTAGCAAAAGAAAGCTGGATCTATCTCCGCTTCGGGATCTGCCGCCCGTTTGGGCCTGGTACTCTCTAGCAGTCTCCTTACTTCCCACTCCGTGCCCTTTCTTTAGCTGAAGATGGATTTCGGGTAGCACTCCTAGTTGACCGTTCTCCCCCGTCAGTAGCCACTGCGCGGGCGCTGTTAGACAGCAACAGCCCCACAGGTCTGCTCCTCACTGAGCCCTATGGAGTTCTGCTCTAACTGACTCACTGCCCCTCCTCTCCTGTTCTTGCCTACGCCACCTAGCAACCAGATTCTCTTACCACACCCCTTGAGAGGAGATGGAGGCTTTTGGCCCCATCCACTATTCCAGTGAAGGTCAAGGCTTTTCCCCCTCCTGGGATCCCCAGGGGTCCTCTCATGGGTACATGTGTGAGAGCTGATTACTATGCGCCTGTGTACCACACCCCTGTCAGCCTTCTGGATTACCTGTATTGTACTGTCCCCAGCATGGGTGCAGTACTCAGTGGTGCCTGACCAGGTCAGGGGCGCCACATATACACCAATGAGTTCATTCACAGAAAAACACAATTATTCTACTGGTTAATTTGTAGACTTTCCAATTCCATAAAAAAAAGTATACATTGTTTGGTGTGGAAGTGGCCTGATACAAGATCCACGATCAATGCAAAAACAATAGACAACCACACATTCAAACACTTGATGATCAAAGTAAGGATTATTACAAGATGGAGAATAAGAAAGCAAAAAATTTCCCGTCTGTTGCAGGTCAGCAAAACAACAAGATGAAGTGTCGAACTAAAGTAACACATGGCTGATACAAAAATAAAAGAAAACCAAGTGTTGAGACACCAGTCATTTGTTACAGATATGAAAGAGAGGAAAACACTGTAAAGTCATACTGATTATAAGTTGTGCAAGAGGTAAAGGAGGGGGATAATTCGAAGCATATGGTATATTGCAATTGGCTACTGGACATGATTGCAGAAAGCCTTATGGACCTGTTAAAATAGATCATCAACAATATATTTTTCTTTCGTGACCCACCTACTATTCTTTTATAATGTACAAAAAGTAAAAAAAAAAGAATACACAAATAATAGTAATAATAATAATACTAATAATAATATAGATGAAAAAGCAACAATGTAAACTATACCCCTTCCCACAGGACAAATTACATTAAAGCACCACTCCAGTGTTTGTATTTTTTTGTGCCGAAATAGTGTTTTTAACCTAATGTCCCTGCCCTTAGTCTTATACTCATTCTCTTCCATCTTCACCTTTTATTGTCGTCGCTTTGGTCTACAGCGCCATATTGTGATTGCAACTTCTGACTGGCTGGAAGTCAGAAGTTACATCACAAGCTCTCAGTACAAGTCTACGAGACCCAGAACGAGACCAGAATGAGGCTCTCATAGACTTGTATTAGAGCAAATGGCAGTTCACAAATTGCAGAAGACAGAGAGGAGCGGCGCTGATAACGGATAAAGACGCAAGAGGTTGAGTATCAGACAAGGGTCAGGGATTTAGATTAGAAGCCCTATTCTAGTGGAGAAATAAAAAAAAAACAAAAAAAACCCACCAGAGTGGTGCTTTAGTTCAGACAAGTTATTAGTAAATTTAAGATACTAAAAGTTGCATCTGGAGACCAAATTAGCAAAGCTATCCTATAACCTGTGAATAACAAAAATATTGAGGAATTTAAAAGAATCAAGAAAAATATTCTCCCATTAGAGAATAGGTATTATATAGGTAGAGATTAGGTAAATATAACATTTACCATCCTATATTTTAGACCCCTCTAAAATCCTGAACTTTCATTGGAGCTGTCAAATTTCCTACACGTTTTCTTACAGCAAGAACGGCACTACAGTGCTGTGCTATTCTCAAAAGTAAAGTATACCAGAACCCTTAACAAAAAGAATGATGAGGAGTGAAAAACAGGTGGTGTAACCAGAGAACCCTAGTAGGAATTCATTCCCGTAATGTACAAAACATACTGAAATAAACATATGCATAATATATTAATCCCTATATATTTGTAGGAATTGGGATTTCTAGGACCTGTAGATTGTTAGTTTCCATGTGCTCCACATCTGCTTCCACATTTTAATTGTTAAAGGGAGGGATGGTATAGGAGTGTCATGAAACTCACAGATAAAGACAGACAAGGGAAAACCAAAAAACTGTCACACTGCATGAACACGCAAAGATAAAGACAATAAGAGGTTCAGGAGTAAAAACAAGAGCAGGAAGGAAGCTACAAAACTACAGGGGTAAACTCCACAACTGCTCTAAGCAAGAAGCATAACTTTCATCAGAGATTCTGGGACACCACACCTCAGAGACTAACATAGAATAAACTATAGTTAGCATGGGTAGAAGGATTCCACCAGCAAAAATAAGAGGGGAGCAGATGTGCTAGGTCTCCCCACATGTGATTAAAGGAGCAAGCAGAGTAGAAGAGAGCATAGCCTGCCTATGAATCACCACACAGCAGGTCGAAGCCCGAGTCTGCCTGTGTTGATCCCAGACACCAGAAAAACCATCGGGCGGAGTGTCAGAATCTGCAATCTGAAGAGAGCCCAATGCCATCATGACAGTCGGTGAAGTTTGTACAAAACTATGTGATATAAGAGCAATGTATACAGAGGTATAGTTCATAACCGAGTATAACTAACCACATATAGTATATATTTACTGCAAATGATGGCAATGTATGCATGAAAAGATATCTCTTAGGTAGATCATAAAAATTAAAATTATTTCTTATTTACTGAATTCAATTATACCAAAAATTGTCACAGGGTTTGCTGGAATTTCATTGTGGGAATTCTTTAGCCTAAAAGACATGGTGAATGATGATGCCATTGATCTTCATGTGTTTAATGTGTACCATAAGACAGTCATTGCTGCAAATTAACTTATAGGATGAAAAGAGGTATTGTAAATGCTAAGTGGTATATTGCATAAAGATTTTTGTTGGATAGTTATACATTTTATGTTTTCAGTGCGCTAAAAAAGATGTGACATGTCTTCCCAACATGTCTTGTCATATCTAATTTGGAATGTATCTTGAAATGTCTAATAAAACTAGATCTGATAACCTTGAACAGTCATTTGACTAGTCTTCTCCACAGAAGCAGCTACTTACAGAATAGTGTAATACTTAAATTCTAAATCTACTCTTACTATTAATTAATTTACAGCCTACGGCCCCCTTCACAAAACAACAGGTGCGTGTCTTACGTTCCGTTTTTCGGGCCCGTGTTCCATATTTTATGTCCGTTTCTCCAGTACGTGTGACGTCCGTGTGATTGCGTATGCTAGCCGTGTGTGCGTGTGGAATGTCCGTGTGTGTGTGAGATACGTAAGTGACATGTCCGTGTGTTGCCCGTGTGAAATTTTCCGTGTGTGATGCACAATGACGTTGATACATACCGGCTGACAGCAGACAGCGACGCGCGATGAGAATGAACTTCACCCGACTTCATTGTCATCCCGCGGCTCTGTCTGTGTGTTGCGTCCTGATTAGCGGTCACCTGTGAAGAACTCACCGGTGACCGCTAATCCCCTGAGTGACTGAAGAGAGCAGCACGATTAGCGGTGCCGTCACTCAGGTTACCCGCGGCCAGCTGGAGTCCTCCACCCGAGACCGCAACTCACCTGTGACTTCATCGCTGATCGCGCAGCTCACTTCAGTCACTCAGGCGACTCGCTGTCACAGTTGGAGGATGCAGCGGTGGCCGCGAGTGACCTGAGTGACATCATCGCTGATCGCACTACTCACTTCAGTTGCTGTCTGGAGCTGACAGGAGCGGCGGTGTTCTATTGCAGCTCTTTTCAGCTTCATGTAGCAGAGCTGAGAGCGTTGCGGGACCTCCGTGGATTACGCCGGACCTGGAGGGGTTTTTGGGGCTTAATAAAGTGGTGAACGAGGGTGGTTTATTTTATTTATTATTTCTAATAAAGGATTTTTCGTTGTTTGTGTTTGTGTTTATTTTTTTTAACTTACAGGTTAATCATGGAAGGTATCTCGTGGAGACGCCTGCCATGATTAATCTTGGACTTAGTGATACCTATGGGTTGCTGCCATTAACTCCTTATTACCCCGTTTGCCACCACACCAGGGCAAATCGGGATGAGCCAAGTACAGTCCCGGGACTGTCACATCTAATGGATGCGGCAATTCCGAGCGGCTGCTGGCTGAAATTGTTAAGCTGGAGGGCTCCCCATAACGTGGAGCTCCCCATCCTGAGAATACCAGCCTTCAGCCGTTTGGCTTTACCCTGGCTGGTATCAAAATTGGGGGGGACCGCACGTCGTTTTTTTTTAATTATTTATTTATTTTACTGCTCGATATTGACATGCCCACCGGCGGCTGTGATTGGTTACAGTGAGACAGCTGTCACTCAGCGTGGGGGCGTGTCTCACTGCAACCAATCATAGGCGTCGGTGGACGGAGAAAGCAGGGAATACGAGATTGAATAATGAGCGGCCGGCATTTTCAAAATAGTAAAAGCCGCCGGAGCTTTTTTAACAGCCGTGCAGCGTGGCGCTGGGGATCGGTAAGAATGAGAGAAGGGGAGAGACTGACCGAAGGACTGAGGGAGATTGACTGACATACACAGAAAAAAAAGATTGACTGACATCGCTTCAAAAAAGCACAAAACGTACATGGACCATATGGAGATGCATCCGTGTCACGTACGTGTGCTCACTGATCCATTGAGTTTAATGGATGCGTGTGTGCGTGTTCCGTGAGGAAAACGGACATGCACCCGTGTTTTATGGACAAACAAATGTATCACGGACACGACACATGCACCGTATGGAAAAACGCACGTGTAACTCCATACATTGAACAACATTGGAGTACGTGTGCCCGTGTCTCCGGTACATGCGGGCACGGACCTAGCACATACCGGAGACATGTGCGTGTGAAGGGGGCCTACAGCATTTTGTGCTTTTTTTTTTAACTGGGGAAGGGGTCCTGCTATTTTATGCAAACATTATGTCACGATTCCTCCACTCTGTGATAAGGGCGTGCTGAGCTGTCAGTTGGGTGAGTGAAGCTCAGTCGTCCAACCTAGAGCTGGGGCGTGCTGAGCTCAGTGTTTGAGTGACAGCTCAGAAGTCCACTCTTATACTAAGAAGTGCTGGATTTCTGCAGGTTTTCCCTTTTCCTGGTAATTTGCTAGCTATTTACCGAGCAGTTTATTTCAGAGCATTGCCAGTCTTAGCATTCAGCACTGTATTGCTTGCAGGTCTATGTCTGTGCTTCATGTTCTATTTAACTGATCCCTGTTGCCAAACCTCTGATCATCATTTGACCTTCCTTTCACCTAGTCCTTTTTATCTGATCCGCTGCCCTCCAGGTATTCTGACTTTGGACCATGACCTGACTACGCTTCTGCCTATTCCCTTAATTTTGACATAATATCTTGCCTGTTGACTTTGACCTTCTACTAACCTGCCTCTGACTGTGTGGTGACTAATATCAAATTAAGACTGACGCAATTTTTTTTCCTCCCCACCAGCATGGGATCCTGCTCATACACTGTGTGATCAAGTTATGAATCTGACCCAGGTGGTTCAAGATCTGGCCAGGGAGTACCAGAGACTAGAGATGTTGCAGTCTCTGTTGATGGGTCAGTTATCCAGGGCAATGGGTGCTTCTCTAAGCCTTCCAATATGCAGGAGCTTTGACACATGTATCTTCTGATGTGCAATTTGTCTCTCCATAACCAGTAATGGCCTAATGGCCCTCCTTCCAAATTTTCAGGAGAGAAAGATCAGTTTAGGCTGCTCAGGGAGAACTACAGACTATTTATTACTCTGCAACCTCGGTTTTCAGGGAATAAGACACAGAAAGTGTGAATAATCATATCCCTGCTGCGAGTGGGTCTTCAGACTTGGGAGTTTTCTATGCCTCCACAAGCTCCAGGGTTAATCTGATGAACCTGACAGTATCCAAGTGGCAGAGGCAAAGATCACGAACCTGACACAGGGAGGCAACACCAATAAGGACTATAGTACTGAGTTTCAGCATTGGCTCGCGGACGTCTCAGGTATCAGTTTCGCTGTGACCTTTCGATGCTTTGGCTCTGCATACTCCGCCTAATTCCATGGGGGAGGCCATCACTCAGGCCATTTGGTTAGATTGCAGGATTCGGGAAAGACGTGATGAGCGACAGAGTATTTCGGACATTTTTCTAGAATTGGTACATTTACCTGAGGCGAAACTGAGGAAGATTGGAACTGCCAGTCCCAGGGCCATGGAGAGGGAATGTTGACGTGATCTTGGACTCTGCTTCTAATGTGGTCACAAGGGGAATTTTCTCAAGTACTGTTCTGTACGCCCTCAAGGAAAGAAGCTGTCAAGGAGATCCCTCAGACCTCCAGGTACCTTTGTACTCCTCAGATTAGAAGTACTGTGGAACGTGGAACTATTTTTCCAGGATCAGTAATTATCCGCATCTGCTTTCATTCATTGTGGGTCTAAAAACCATAAATAATAAACCAGATAGAGAAAAAATCTGCTAATAGACCCAAAAATTACTTAAAAAAAACCCCAATTTTTATTTACCAAAGTTAAAATAGTCTAATCAAGCCATATATCATAGTATCATAAATAGCTATATCGGTCAGTGATCACACAGCAAAAGTCGTGCAGAGGTAAATACACTCTGATAGGGTTATTTATCTAGTGTGATGGATAGCCCAGTGTAGGTTTATTTATTGATTTAGGGAGATCAATAAGGTATTAATCAAGGGGCTGGGCGACAAATCCCTAATCTTATTCCTTCCTAGCCGCGGAGGTTAATACACCATAATGTTTTGGGCGCCCCTGCTCAGCGTCGGCTATCCCTGAAAACCCTATACTTGACTGTGTACGAATAGATGACCCATAGCCCAAAGGGGTGCAGGTAGTGCTGAAGTCAAAGTTGTTCAGTCACACATTGTGCATAGTCAGTACAAGAGTTATTACTAAATGTATTGTTGTTGGTCATATAAGCGGTTCCCAATCGGGACAACCTATACACAGACTCCCATTTAGGGATAAATGAAAAAAAGGGGTCTAGAATAGTTATTTAAGACTCTTAGCTGCTTCTAACTCCTAACCGACCAACAGATTAATTGTGGGCCCGTAATTGATTAAGTGCCAGTTAGGATAAACTTATCTTGCTGTAGAGTGACCTCCCAGAAGAATCACGACGCGTTTCCCCCACTTTGTCTGGGGTTCGTCAGGGGATGTTACCACACCGTGAAAGTTCACTAATTCCAGGCCATCTTATAGTTTCTAGTGTCATGTAAACAGATCCGTGTAGGTATTAGAACAAGTGATAGAAAAGTCCTCTTGTACTGTGCCAAGAGGACTTCAGCAACCCACCCTGTCAGTACGGGGCTGAAAAGGATCCGCCGATAATTCATTGTTGGTCTACAGCCAACTTCATCAATACAGGACTGGTTCTGCGATTAGGATTAGAAACAGTTAGGTTAGCAAGACCCATTCAAATTGTTGCCATTGACAGAACACTTTATGAATTATATTTTTTTGATTGTATTGGAAAGTTTATTGTAGTCTATCTGGACGATATTTTAATTTTTTCATCTGAGCTGGAATCCCACTATTAACAAGTCCATTTTGTCTTACAAAAGCTCAAAAGCTAAGAGAAAATTCTTTGCTTGCCAAGTTGGAGAAATGTACTTTTTCTGTGCAAGATATATCGTTCCTGGGATTCATTGTACAGTTGTGCTCAAAAGTTTACATACCCCGGCAGATTTTTTGCTTTCTTGGCCTTTTTCAGAGAATAAGAATTATAACACAAAATCTTTTTTTCCACTCCTGGTTAGTGGTTGGGTGAAGCCATTTTTTGTCAAACTACTGTGTTTTCTCTTTTTAAATCATAATGACAACCAAAAACATCCAAATGACCCTGATTAAAAGTTCACACCCCAGTTCTTAATACTGTGTTTTGACCCATCTAACATCAATAACAGCTTGAAGTCTTTTGTGGTAGTTGTGGATGAGGCTCTTTATTTTCTCAGATGGTAAAGCTGCCCATTCTTCTTGGCAAAAAGCCTCCAGTTGCTGTAAATTCCTTTGCTTTCTTGCATGAACTGCGCACTTGAGTTCTCCCCAGACTGGCTCAATGATATTGAGACTGAGATGGCCACTCCAGAACCTTCATTTTGTTCTGCTGTTGCCAATGACAGGTCGACTTGGTCTTGTGTTTTGGATTGTTGTCATATTGGATTGTCCAAGTACATGCTCAGCTTCCAGGCTGATGAGTGCAGATTTGGCTCCAGCATTTGGTGATAACGTGCTGTATTCATCTTTCATTCAACTTTGACCAAGTTTCCTGTGCGTTTGTTGCTCACATATCCCCACATCATCAGCGATCCACCTCCGTGCTTTACAGTAGGAATGGTGTTCCTTTCATCATAGGCCTTGTTGACACCTCTACAAACGTAACGATTATGGTTGTGGCCAAAAAGTTTGAATTTGGTCTCATCACTCTAAATTACCTTGTTCCAGAAGTTTGGAGGCTTGTCTCTGTGCTGTTTGGCGTATTGTAGGCAAGATACTTTGTGGCATTTGCACAGTACTCGCTTTCTTCTGGCAACTCAACCATGCAGCCCATTTTTCTTCAAGTGCCTCCTTATTGTGCATCTTAGTAGATATTTGTAGGAAACCGGGTGTCATGCCGCGCTTATCACCAATTCAAGCCCGAAATAAATTATTCCATGTCTTCATTGAATTAGCTCAGTACAGGTCAACGCGTTTTGGAGGTTGCAGCCCCCTTCCTCAGGACATATAGCAGTGACAAGGATAATCAACTGTCAGGAGAGATAAGACGGTATATAAACTCCTGGATATAGACGTCATAGGACCCCCCTTTATTTCAAAAGATGGCGGGATCCTTATCAGTCCATAAAAATGGTGATAACATACAGGTAAATTTGATCCAAAAATCTAACCTCAAAACATCATAATGCTTATGTTTGAAATTAGAGGAAAAGAGTAGAATTAAAGAATATTACAAACAGAATTAACGAAGTTCACAAAAATATAAAAACAGTTAGAAGGTCAAAAAATGGTCTAGAACTTAGGCCAATATGATACTCAAACAGAAGAATTGGATGGCTGATTTACCCATATCTCTATTCTGCTTTTCGGGTGAAAGAGAAAGAAAGAGGAAATGACACAGAAAATATGCTCAAGCGTTCGCACAGACAATTATCCGAATAAATAAACTAACATAAAATGAAAAATGCCAATAAATTAATGTAATAGTGTAAGATTGGAAAGAATAAAATTAATAATTGTTGTTATGTGTGCATTCGTGCTATTAATTAAGTGATGAAATGCTGAAAGGCTTAATATAAAAATATAGATGTAATGCGCGTTAAACATTACAAATAAAAATTGGTTATATTCACCAAAAAAAAGGATTAAAAAAATGGGGTTTGAATAATATTAAGGGGTTAAAAATAAGTGTGGGGTTGGAATATTAATGTAGTGGAATAAACGTGCACAGGTGTATGTCAAAACCACTGCCCCATCAGGAAAGATGTTACAGAAAAGCGACCCAAAAACTATAAATAGTAAACTACACCATGTGCACAATTATTGGGCAAGTTGTAATTTAGAGGATTTTTTTTTATTATTGATCAACAACTATCTTCTCAATCAACCCAAAAGACTCATAATTATCAAAGCTTAATATTTTTGGAAGTTGCAGTGTTTTGTTTTTTTTTTAGATTTGGCTATCTTAGGAGGATATCTGTTTGTGCAGGTAACTATTACTGTGCAGAATTATTAGGCAACTTAATAAAACCAAATATATTCCCATCTCACTTGTTTATTTTCACCAGGTAAACCAATATAACTGCACAAAATTCAGAAATAAACATTTCTAACATGCAGAAACAAAACCCCAAAAAATTAGTGACCAATATAGCCACCTTTCTTTATGATGACACTCAACAGCCTACCATCCATAGATTCTGTCAGTTGCTTGACCTGTTTACGATCAACATTGCGTGCAGCAGCCATCACATCCTCCCAGACACTGTTCCGAGAGGTGCACTGTTTTCCCTCCCTGTAGATCTCACATTTTATGAGGGACCACAGGTACTCTATGGGGTTCAGATCAGGTGAACAAGGGAGTCATGTCATTATTTTTTCAGACCTTTACTGGCCAGCCACGCTGTGGAGTAGTTAGATGCATGTGATGGAGTATTTTCCTGCATGAAAATCATATTTTTCTTGAACGATATCGACTTCTTCCTGAACTGGCAGTAGGTCTGGGAGTTGAGCTTCACTCCATCCTCAACCCGAAAAGGTCCCACAAGTTAATCTTTGATGGTACCAGCCCATACCAGTACCCCCCTCCACCTTGCTGGCGTCTGAATCGGAGTGGAGCTCTCTGCCCTGCGACCCTGTTGGCTATTTGCCATGAAACACTTGATTGTTTGGTGATCACGCTTCAAAAGTTTGGCAATTTCAAGACTTCTGCATCCCTTTGCAAGACATCTCACAATTTTGGACTTTTCAGAGCCCGTCAAACCTCTCTTCTGACCCATTTTTCCAAAGGAAAGGAAGTTGCCTAATAATTAAGCACACCTTATACAAGGTGTTGATGTCATTACACCACACCCCTCATCATTGCTGAGATGCATTTCATCTGATTTACTTAATTGGTAGTTGGCTCTCAAGCCTATACAACTGTTACGTCACCGCCGCAGTCTGCTCCAGCGACTTCTGCTCCGATCGCCAGGCGACGCCGTGTTCCTGCCGTGGATGGTGCTGGTGATGGGAGAGGAGTCTATGCCAGCGGCACCAGTGGGTGCAGGCTCCGATCATCCACTGGGCTGGGATAGCTTGGGATCTGCAGTACCGCTGGCTGACTGTGGGTGGCACGTGTCTTCCAGCTGAAGTTGCCAGCGTTCAGCTACAGCCAATGGGAAGACACCACACCCTTCTTATTCCCCCTTCTGTCACATGACCACTGCCAGAGATAGTTCTGATTTTCCTGGCTCCTGTTACGTCCTATTCTGTTTGGTGATTCCTGTGTGTTGACTTCTGCGTGTTTTATGACTACCCTCCTGCCTACTGTTTTTGTACCTTGCTGTCCGATCCGGATTTGACCTCTGCTACGTTTGCTGACTAAGACATTGCCTGCCGATTCTGTCCCTGTTTCGCAATTCCTGGATTGACCCTGCCTGACTACTACTCTCATCGGACTGCAGCCTTCCACAGGTAGTGATCTCCAGGGCCCTGTGTAATTCCAAATCCCTGTATATGGGTTAAAGGGTTTCAGGGTTCTGGGGGTCCTGCTTGGTGAGTGGCTTCCCTCTAGCCTCCCCTTTACAGCTCATCTGAGTCTGTGGACCCAGGCAGGCGTTACATTAACTTGGAGTAGTACAACATGTATAAAAAGTATCATGTGATCAAAATACTAATTTGCCTAATAATTCTGCACACAGTGTAGTGAGAAAAATGTGGGATGTTTAGTTATAAAAAGGAAGAAAGATGGCTATATCTGGTTAATAATCATTCCAAATTATTAAATTATTCGAAAACATTGTGGTATCGCATAGTAGAGAACAGTATTATACTGTAGATGAAATGAGATTTTTTCGGGCGTGTGTTTATTTACTGTAATTTACAGATTAATCATGGAAGGTGTCTCATAGACGCCTGACATGATTAATCTAGGACTTATTGGCAGCTATGGGCTGCCAAAAACTCCTTATTACCCCGATTTGCCAACGCACCAGGGCAAATCGGGAAGAGCCGGGTACAGTCCCAGAACTGTCGCATATAATGTATGCGGCAATTCTGGGCGGCTGCTGACTGATATTGTTAGGCTGGGGGGCTCCCCATAACGTGGGGCTCCCCATCCTGAGAATACCAGCCTTCAGCCGTATGGCTTTATCTGGCTGGTGTTAAAATGGGGGGGGACCGCACGCCGTTTTTTTTAATTATTTATTTATTTATTTTACTGCACAGTATAGAAACGCCCACCGGCTGCTGTGATTGGGTGCAGTGAGACAGCTGTCACTTAGCGTGGTGGGCGTGTGTGACTGCAACCAATCACAGGCGCCGGTGGGCAGGTAAAGCAGGGAATACGAGATTGTTTAATGAGCGGCCGGCTTTTTCAAAATAGTAAAAGCCGCCGAAGTTTTTATAACAGCCGTGCAGCGCCGCGCTGGAGATCGGGGAACGGTAAGTATGAGAGAGGGGGGGAACTGACCGACAGACAGCTAGAGGGACAGATAAGACAGAGAGACCGACCGACAGACATAGAGACCGACCGACGGACTGAGGGAGAGAACGAAACAGAAAAAGAAAAAAGACCGACATCACATGAAAAAAACACAAAACGTACAGGGAGCAAACAGAGATGCGTCCGTGTCACTCGGACGTGCGCACAGACCCATTGACTTTCATTGGGTCCGTGCTACGTGTTGCGTGCAGAAAACGGACATGCTGCCGTTCAAAACGCACACAGGTACGGATCACGGACACGGACAAACGGACATGCATCAAAAACGCACGTGGAGCTTTTATCATACAATAACATTGGTGCACGTTTGGCCGTGTCTCCAGTATACACGGAAACGGACCAAACACGCACGTGTTTAACGGATGTGTGTTTCAGGCCTGACAAATATTAAGGGACAAATTTTAGCTTGAAAAAAAAGCATAGTAGCAGAACTGAACCAGAATACATAGAGAGCACACTTAAGAACTAGTTGGACAACCCCCTCTCAATCCCTATGTTTGCCCGCATTAAAGTAACAACACTTATACTCACCTCCGGTGCTGGTGCCATTTCAGTGATGTCTGCACATGCTCTCCCAGAGCTCATGGTATATTGTTAGGTCACATGTGCCCTATACCCAATCTATGCTGGATTCACTCTCCTCTCCTTCGGACACATTGAACATCAAGAGGAAGTCAGAGATGCAGCTGGTCACTCACGTCCTATTGATTTTTTATATATTCAAAGGCGGAAACAGTCAAGCCAGCGCTGATTAAACATGGGGCTCATGTGATATAACAATGTCATGTAGGACCTTGAAGGAGAAAGTGCCGACACCACGAAACGGAGCTCGCACGAGAGGTGAGTATAAGCATCGTTATTTTAATGGTAGAAAACATGGGGATTGAGTAGGTATTATTCTAGTAGTGGACAACTCCTTTGAGTATTACATTAAAAAAATCATACAGTATGAAGTTATGACATTTTAAATCAAAGTCACCACATACTTGGTTAAAATATTGTCAGTCTGTATTGTTTTGACCTAAAGTACTCTATTGTAAGGAAGTGTGCAATCGTAGAAGGAAGATTTTGTCCAAGTTTTACTATTCTGCACTCTAGATCGGTAATGCACCAAGCATGTCCTATACACGTGAAGCAGATGTCTGGCATGTTATGTGAATCAGATCAGTGTTTGTTTTATTTCCCCAATTACATTTTATTAAAGAGATGACCAAACAATGTGCCATGCCAGGTTTGTTTTGTAAAATCAGACCTTCCCTGTATTTTGGGAAAGTAGACTTTTCCCATGTTTGTCTAGAGCAAATCTCTAATTTGAAAAGCCATTCAGGACTCACTGTTAAATTCAGATAGATGCATGATGGAGAAAACTATGCAAGTCAGTGCAGCATTATACTGGTGCCATATTCAATCTCTAGTTACCTCTAGAGGACCTGTCACATAGCATAAATATGTATTTTTTTGTGTATCATAAAAAATTGGGCTATTTTCCTGAATTTGTTATCCAAGGGCTCGGTACTCAAATGAGCAGTCTCAATTTGATTACCGAGTATAATGAAAGTTATGGGAAACTGAAGCATTCTTCCGGAAGATCTTCCAGAAAAATGCTCGAGTTTGCCATTGACTTCTCTTATACTCAGTACACGAGTCGAGCCTATTGCAGTGTCCAACTGCTTGTTTCGAGTACCGAGCACCTGAGCATGGTCGTGCTCTCTCATCACTATTCCTGTGTCTATCCAATCCTTAGACATGGCCTTCTCTTCCCTCTATGTAGGTATATTTTAGACAAGTGGGCATGACCCTAAACAACACCTTTTTGTGGATTCGCTGCTGGCCAAAAAGACTAAATGTACAGTATATACAAGGAAAATGGGGCCACATGTCAGAGTGGACATGCAGGGGCAAAAAGAATAAAAAACAACTCCAGATGCAGAACAGTAGAATTTTTACCAGAAAATAAAATTAATTTTTGGGGCAAGTAACAGGTCCTCCAATTTATCTTTAAGCTACAATTTTTAACCTTTATGCTACTTTTGGGTCTATGGTGTAATTGTGATACTGCAACATCACTACTTCAAAGTATGTCTAACTGCAAGTTGATCTGAAATTGTTCTCATATAGCAGAAAACGAATCTCACGTTCATAAAAACCTGTCTACAACCACAATGATTGGAGCTTGAAAATACACTGGGAACATTTTACCCTGTTGCAAATTCTTACTAACACTTCTAGCTGTTAGTTATTATGGAAAAGAACAATATCTATTTTTATGGCTTAATTGGTCACTATGACTTCATTAGATCCTGTGTTGTCATCAATGAAGACTCTGAATGGGTTGACATCCCCATTGACATCAACATGTACACATATCCACCAGTGAAGACAGTTATAATGTGTCTGCAAAACATTCAAAGAGGCATAAAATGTATTAATAAGCAAGATGATGCAGGAAAGATTTATGGTGAGGTACTTTTCTTTTTATCCTTTAAGCGGCCTCGTATAGTTCGGTTCCGTTCCAGCTGACTGCCGTTTTGTTGAACTCAAGCAGAGTGAATAGGAAAAATGTGGTTTCTGAAGGATTCTACAATTTCCAAGATAATGCAATGCAACTCTATCAAATTTTCTCCTCTCTAAAAATGTATCATGTTTAGGACTCACTCATGCCACCATATAACTTGGATGAGTGCTGTCTGATGTTTTGTTTTGTTGAATAGCCCTCACGCCAATGGTATGTTATGGGGCAGTGCCAATCAGAGTTCTTCTCTCATACGGCTTCGGCATGAGAAAAAAGTGCAGCATGCTGTAATTGGCAGCGTATATAGGATGGAGCGCATCAATACGTTGTGCATGGAAATCATCAAACTGGACTCGATTGACATCTGAGTGCAATCTGATTTCCGCAGCCTCACAGAATGGAGAAGATGCACCAAGGTTGTTCTTCATCTTCTCCAGACAATGTCCTCTTAATTGCTCATGCGACAATGAGCTGACACTCCGATCAAACTGTGATCAGAGTTTGATCAGATTGTCATTGTCTCGTACAACTTAATCAACACAAATTTATCATGTTAAGGCTCGATCTCGCCATCTTATAACATGGATGAGTGCTATCCATTGATTTATCGGATTGCACTTGCTCCAATGTGCTGCTGAGTGTTCTTCTTCTTGTGCCAATTTGGCATGAGAAAAAAAGGACAGCTTCTTGCAATTGGTAGCACAAATTGAATGGCGCACAACCATTCAAGTCTATGGGTATATGGAAACCATCAGACTACACCAGAATGACAAGATAGAAACTAGAGGTAAATCACAATAATAGAATTCTTACCTTGTGTAACTACAATTGCAGGCAACTTTGTCGGACTCATAGGCGCATTATCCAGGAGCTTTGAAGAAATCGTAGTAGGTAAATCACTTGCCGAACCAAACATGCTCTCAACTTCTGTGTGATCTTTGGTCTGTCCAGTCTCAGTTTTTGTGCTATGTGTAAAGGGGTAAAGTGGATTTTGATGCAGAGATTCTGTCACTCTGCTAAAGTTTGTATAACTTTGGTCAGCTGGGGTTGTAGATTTCCACCTAGGAGATACATCCCACTCTTGCACCGTTAATGAGGTGTTGTCATTCATTTTTAAAAAAGGAATGTCAGAAGATCCAATTCCATTTGGCAATGTGTCGCTTCTATTAGAGCCGAAGCAGCTCCTGTCCATTACACCTTTCAGGAAAAAAAAAATGACATTAGTAATATATTTTTTTGTAGTCATTTTTTAAATTATTTTATTTAAATATTGTCCCATTTATATATTAAAAACCAATGCAGGTTTTTTTTTTTTTGCAGAACAACATAGTATTAGTAGAGAAATGCATACATGTGATATCATAAAAAAAATCATAACGCTGATGTGGCGCCCCTGAGGCTTCAGTCGTCACCGAGGTACTGCACCTCAGCCAGAGGTGTGGTATTTAATCCTGGGTACAGAATAGGTCATCCACCGGTATGCACACAAAACACACAACACCTCAATTAGCAGCTCTCCACCAGGTCAGGGTTAGGGCTTAGTTCCATTAATGCTATGTATAGCCACCACAGGTGATGGTTCCTCCCTCCCCCTAATCTGACAGGGCCTGGTTGTGGAGTCTAGTGGATTGGGAGATTGTAGTGTCAGAGAGTCGAAAAGAAGCAGTAGAGGAGTGAAAACCTGTGGTCTGGAGCTGGTGCAGCTTGAACCAGGCGCAAGACAAAAGGGGTCCTAGAGACCACAGGCAGTGTGCCATACTCCCGTGGCCTCATTCCACATACAGAAACGAAGTGGAAGGACTTGGCCGCAGAACGGGGACTGGTCCCTAGACTAGAGGAGAAGAACAAATGTGCTCCGCTAGAAAAACCAAAGGTTGAGGACAAATTTAGTACCAAAGCCAACTCCGCACGCGAATCCACTGGAAGGTGACCACATAGGGCCAAGGGATAGAGCTTCAAGCCACCCAACAGGGCCCGCAGACACTGGCTCAGGGCACTGTGTGCGTAGGCGCGGGACAGGCGGGAGGGAAGTCAGCGCAGGAAGATGACCAGGGAAGGTACATAAGAAAGCTGCACCAGACTTGATCTCCAAACTACCCAGGATCGGCTGGAGCCCTTCACAGTGGAACCCAGCACTCCAGAGGCGGTCACTGACTAGTCATGTTACCTTGGAACCTGCTACAGTGAGTAAAAACCTTGAAACTGCATCCCTGTGTTGCTCCGTTATTCGCCTGCACCCTTGCCGATGCCTACTACTACCCTCATCCCCCTGGGGCCCAGATCTACCAGTGGAGAGCTATATCAACCAAGCTGCGTCACTATCTGCCTCGGGGGGTCCCCATCCCGCAGCGGCGGCACCTCACTTGTCGCATACCACAGGTGGCATCACGGACTACCCTCCCCATCATTGCTACTATAATTGACTGCTGGGGTCACGGAACCGGGCCTTGCCGCCACCGCAGCGTCCCAGAAAAAGGAACCGCGGCCTGGTAACGAGTAGCCCCATGGCCCCGGTGTGGGAGTGTCACTAACACCTGAATCTAATTGTAAGCCACAAAAACAAATATGTTTGAATACAAAACTAATATGTAGAATTTCATTAAGTTTAGTTTGCTGAAATGAAATAATCTATTTCACAAATTTAATGGAACAATCAGATAAAATGCTGTTGTACTCTGTTGAAATGTATGCTTAAATTTAATATAATGTACATATAATATAATTTAACATACAGGGTGGGCCATAAGTATGGATACACCCTGATAAAAAAGTAAAGTTGAATTCAAAATGGCGGCTTTGTAAATGGCTGCCATGGGCGTCACCAGGCCTAAAATATTTTGCCCCTCCCATGTACTAATATGACACAAACGGTAAGGTGATATCAGAAACCACTTCCATTTTTATCAGGGTGTATCCATACTTATGGCCCACCCTGTATAATATTATATAATAATATAATATATTATACTATAATATATAAGATAATATATACAGTTAGGTCCAGAAATATTTGGACAGTGACACAAGTTTTGTTATTTTAGCTGTTTACAAAAACATGTTCAGAAATACAATTATATATATAATATGGGATGAAAGTGCACACGCCCAGCTACAATATGAGAGTTTTCACATCCAAATCGGAGAAAGGGTTTAGGAATCATAGCTCTGTAATGCATAGCCTCCTCTTTTTCAAGGGACCAAAAGTAATTGGACAAGGGACTCTAAGGGCTGCAATTAACTCTGAAGGCGTCTCCCTCTTTAACCTGTAATCAATGAAGTATTTAAAAGGTCTGGGGTTGATTACAGGTGTGTGGTTTTGCATTTGGAAGCTGTTGCTGTGACCAGACAATATGCGGTCTAAGGAACTCTCAATTGAGGTGAAGCAGAACATCCTGAGGCTGAAAAAAAGAAAAAATCCATCAGAGAGATAGCAGACATGCTTGGAGTAGCAAAATCAACAGTCGGGTACATTCTGAGAAAAAAGGAATTGACTGGTGAGCTTGGGAACTCAAAAAGGCCTGGGCGTCCATGGATGACAACAGTGGTGGATGATCGCCGCATACTTTCTTTGGTGAAGAAGAACCCGTTCACAACATCAACTGAAGTCCAGAACACTCTCAGTGAAGTAGGTGTATCTGTCTCTAAGTCAACAGTAAAGAGAAGACTCCATGAAAGTAAATACAAAGGGTTCACATCTAGATGCAAACCATTCATCAATTCCAAAAATAGACAGGCCAGAGTTAAATTTGCTGAAAAACACCTCATGAAGCCAGCTCAGTTCTGGAAAAGTATTCTATGGACAGATGAGACAAAGATCAACCTGTACCAGAATGATGGGAAGAAAAAAGTTTGGAGAAGAAAGGGAACGGCACATGATCCAAGGCACACCACATCCTCTGTAAAACATGGTGGAGGCAACGTGATGGCATGGGCATGCATGGCTTTCAATGGCACTGGGTCACTTGTGTTTATTGATGACATAACAGCAGACAAGAGTAGCCGGATGAATTCTGAAGTGTACCGGGATATACTTTCAGCCCAGATTCAGCCAAATGCCGCAAAGTTGATCGGACGGCGCTTCATAGTACAGATGGACAATGACCCCAAGCATACAGCCAAAGCTACCCAGGAGTTCATGAGTGCAAAAAAGTGGAACATTCTGCAATGGCCAAGTCAATCACCAGATCTTAACGCAATTGAGCATGCATTTCACTTGCTCAAATCCAGACTTAAGACGGAAAGACTGTTAAAAACTGGGTTTAAGGCGACAACTGCAAAGCCAGTATATAATGATTGGAGCGAGAATTGGTGCAAAAACATATTATGGATTTATTCAGATAAAGAATTTGAGGTTACAGTCATTAGAGAAAAGTAACTGTCTTGGCTTGAGTTAATAGATGGATAGACAGATAGAAAAAATAACAGTTCATTTATCTTACATCGCAGTAGTGTGTGTAAGCCGTCTCTCTGTCTGTAGATGGTCTGGTCGGGTTGGTGAGTCCGTCTTTCTCCTCCCTCCTTCTGCCTACCCTTTGAAGTGTGGGCTTCTTTTATAACCCAAACCCCTCCTCCTGATTGTCCTTATCTCTTTACATGGTATACAAAAAGTAACTATCCCTATTTTAGTTGAGCATTACATCATGTCACGTGGTACGTTTTACCCGCGAAATAAATGTACTTGCGCAGTAGAGACTTGTAACAAAACCTACTTCAAATTATTTATAATTCCTTTGAGGCTCGCTGAACTTTGACCTCAGTGTAACAGTAAGAAGTCCCTCATAGCTATTTCAGCTCTTAGCCCAACATTCCAAACAGAATATAGCTCTTCTTTGACAACTTTGATAAACAACTAGCAGATGACTTTGGTTCTACCATTTCAAACTCTTGGTCAATATTTCCAGCTCACAAACTCACTCTTAAAGGCATGGGGCAAAATATACGTACATTATATGAATGCATGTAATCCAGTCTATGAATCAAATCTCCATAAACTCACTATTTTACAGTCCCCCCTTATATGGAAGTTTGATGAACCCCGGGAAACCCTAACTCAATCGTGTCATCATTCGTATCACATACATTCTTGTTGAAAATTCTAGACCAATATTTGACTTGATAAACCAATCTGCAACTTTCTGTCAAAAAGTCATCTTGCGATTTAACATTCCTCTAAGAATGTTATCTTCCTTTTTCATTTCTATTTTTATGTTCCTATATATCTTCTGAATTCTACACATCACAAAAACTTGATATATAATACACATCAAAACTAATAAAAATATGATTATGATGGGATTAAATAAAACATTACCAACCGCTGACTGAAAAGATGACTGAGACCAGGAATGTACAGATTTGCTAAAACTCTTCCACCAAGTTCTACCTGACATTCCATTCCATTCGTGTTCAATATCACTTAATTCACCTTGTTCATGCCTGAATATAATTTCTGCTTCCTTTAACTGTTTCGTTAATAAATCTAACAAACCCTTATCTTTCTTTATTTCACTTGTCCACATATCTCAAGGAAAATCATTTATCTGTGATAAATTGAATTGTATGGGAAATGCCGTTAAGTTTCTCTTTCCTATAGAAGTGATATTAAAACTTCCTTCCTTCTTTGAAATAGACCTCACATTTCCTTCTATACAATACAAACCCATAGGTAGGTTTTCCTTATGTACACAAGTAGAATAGAAAACAGAAACCTTCTCTGTCTCAGACATGACCTGAAAACAAATCTTATTTGGACTTACTGGAGTCACCAGATCATGTAGTGTCTGTACAGTCTCTATTCTCGCATGACAAGAAGAATGATTATGAAAACATGAATGATAAATCACCTTATCCTGTCCAGGTAAACACATCACCTTAGAAACAAAATGCAAACATGAAGAAATGTCTACTTGTTCAGTGTTCACTTCATCAAATGCAAAATCTGTGTACTGCAGTTGATAGAACACTTGTTGTGTGTTACTCACAGGTATACCCAAAACTGTAACAGGAACAATAGTTCCCTCTCTTCCGATCACTGGGATTAGCGATGTGCCAACACAAATGTTTCGTTCACATCCTAACCACTTATTTACCCACAAATCCGTATGATTCAATGCAAAATCATACTCTACAGGTAAATTTCGCAGTATTCCCAGTGGAGTAATTCCACTCTGTAAAGCTTGTGCAATCAACTTCAGATTAGAAGAGTACTCTACCTGTATCTCCAGGCACGCTTTAGCTACTTGTGTTTCGTGTGTGCTTTCCACGAGAGCTAATGTAGCATCCTGTAGATGTGACACGGAAGACCCTAGTACAGCAGCTGTATTCATTACCATCTTTTCAAGAAGTTGATTCAGACTCTTCTGAACCTTTACACCTTTTCCTCCAATAAAACCAATATTATCCAAATCTGACTTAAGTGTCTGTATATTCATGGCATTAGTCAGACTTCCCACTGTCCCAATTCCTCCCAGAATTCCTTCTAACACTCCTCTCTTACTCCTAGTCTGAGCTGTTCTTTTCCCAAACCATTGTTCTATCCCCATCTCCATGTTTATGAGATGTGATTGACACTGAGGAAACCTGGTAGAGATCTTCCAATGAGACATATTGAAAGTCCACACCATTGTCATAAATTCTCCATCCCTTAATAAGGACTTGGACTGAAATGGATTAATTTGGAAAGGAGTAGACGGCATGAACCTCGTGTCTGTGCATGCACTATCTGCTGCTGACCAAATATTCACACTAACGTCTTTACAATGTCTGTAATGTGTCTTTGTTTCAACGCAACACTGGTAAATTCCAGAGTCCCTGGAAGATGAAATTATCATCCATCCATCTGATATTACCAATCTGACCTCTGTGAATGACATTAGTTGTACTGTTTAAAAAACTTCCCAAAAATGATGAATTTTTGGTCCATGTCAACAAAGACTCAGAAGGCAATTTCAATCTTGTGTTACATTTTAACATTATGGGTAATGTATTTACTTTGTTATGTACTGTCTGTGGTGAAACCTTATTTCCGGAACTATAGTGTTAGTAACGGTAAACACTACAGATACCTGAACTTGCACAGGTTCCCGTGTTATCTGGAAATTCCATGTTTTGACCCAATCTTTATCTCCTTCTGTAATGGAGAGTAAAGAAGGATCCAGAATTTTCCCAAAAACCTGAGTTTTTAACAAAATTTCTGTTTTGGATCTTCCAAACTTTCCCCTAGCAATCATGTCATTTGTAATATCACCGGACCATACAGCAGGTTCATCACCTCTGATCTCTATGTTCCAGTATAGTACATCTGTAGGAGAACATTCCCATGTACCCGTTTTATTATTGTGTACATATTCTCCTTGTAATTGTGTGAATCTAGTTTTAGGTCCTGCAATCGCATGTAATATTATGTCTGTGTCGTGTATGAAATGTAATTCAATGCAACATTTTGTTCCATATCCCATGCAGATATTTCCTGTTATCTCCACAGAATCATCCGTGATGTTCTCTGTCAGTAAGTTCCGTGTATCTGATCCTCTTGGTCTTCGAGAATGTTGAATCTCTCTAGTCCGTTCATTCACATCATTGGCGATTGTTCCTTGATGTAACATGTAAACAATGACGAAAATAAAGCAAAGCAGCAGGAAAGTAGATCCCATCACGTAGAAGCTTGTCTTGAGCTTGGGAAGATGTTCTTTCTCCAGAAGGCTTGATGTCATCTTTCCTTCAAAGTCTTTAGGTTTCTTATTCCAATTCGTATAGGAATCCATTTCTTCCTGGAAAGAAATGCAGTATCATTATTTTGTCACAAATATTTTGCACTGGTCAACGTGAACCCACACTTTTTGTGTTTTCCGGGTCTTTTTTACCACATTTGACATTCGGTGCACAAGAATCATGACTTGTCCCATAGTCTCAAGGACTTCAAAAGGACCTTCCCAATTACACTCCCATGGACCACTCTTGCGAAAGGTTTTGATCATCACTAGAGCACCTTTCTTGAATTTGGACTCATAGGGTGGCTCCATTTTCTGCATTCTCGATGCCGCATATGGCAGAATCGCTTTCAGGTTCTCCTGTAGCGATCTCAACCATTGGGACCTTGAGATAGCATCTTTTTGTGGAGTGGATAAAAATGGCTCATGTGGGAACCACAATGGCATTTTTCTTCCCGTCATCAACTCAAACGGAGTGAATTGAGTTGTAGAAGAGATTGAACCTCTTATACTCATGAGAATGAAAGGTACCTTGTCAACCCAAGTGTTACCTTTGTCCAAAAGCATCTTTGCAATTCTGGACTTGATTGTCCTATTCATTCTTTCCACAATTCCCGCAGATTGTGGATGATAGGGGACATGAAATTGCTCTCGCGCCCCTAGAATAGCACAAGCAGTTTGCATGATTTTACCTGTGAAGTGACTACCTCGATCGGAGGTAATCATCCTTGGGATCCCCCAAGTACAAAAGACATGTTGTACCAATTCCCTTGCTGTGGACAAAGCATCATCTTTCCTAACAGGTAATATTTCTACCCATTTTGAGAACACATCTACCACAATCAATGCATACCTGAGACCATGTTTACCTGAGGGTAAAGGACCAATATAGTCTATCTGCAGTGTAGACCATGGACCATCTGCAGGTGCGATCCGTAGAAGTGGTGGCTTCTGTCCTTTAGGTCTT
The DNA here is from genome assembly GCF_048569485.1 of Anomaloglossus baeobatrachus. NCBI lineage: Eukaryota > Metazoa > Chordata > Amphibia > Anura > Aromobatidae > Anomaloglossus > Anomaloglossus baeobatrachus. The sequence goes on from NC_134353.1 coordinate 124,925,232, forward strand.
GGATTTATTTGGGCACAAATGAGACATGATAGTACAACACTTTGAACTGTTTCGTCCATTTTTTCCCAATAAAATTTCTCCTTGAGAATGACTAACAATTTCTGTTGTCCCAAGTGACCTAAACTCTCATGGTTGTATCGAGTGAATTCTACCTGTAGATGTTTTGGTACAACTGGACGCAATTCTCCATTTGAACTGTGACACAAAACCCCATTTTCACAGATGAAAGGAGGTTTTGGATCATCCAGAGAAGTAACAAGAGAAGGATCTTTTCTCTGTTCTTCTGCAAATGAAGGTGTGTACGTGTCTGCTCTTTGAACCGCTGACATCTCAGAAGGTTCAGAGTCAAACACTTCCTCTCCTGTCAGGGCAGCTTCTTTGGCTAGAGCATCTGCGGTTGCATTTCCTACAGATAACTCATCATCAGATCTTTGATGTGCAGCGACTTTCACTATAGCAAATCTATTTGGGGCCCTAGATGCCATCTCAAAAATTGATTCTAGAGTTTCGCGGTGCAGCAAGGCTTTGTTGGACGAATCCACATAGCCTCTCCTTTCCCAAACAGGCAGGTAATCGGTTAGGGATCTGACAACATAGGAGCTATCACTGTAGATTACCATTGGAGTTTGATCATCAGCTTCATTCAGCTGTAGGACCATTCTTACCGCTTCTATCTCTGCCCTTTGAGCTGAGAAATGACTCGGTAACTTGTGTTTTACCACTTGTCCTCGCTTGGAATAGAAAATTCTATATCCTGTGTGATAGTGTCCTTTCAGAAAAAATCTAGAACCGTCTACAAACACAGGTTCATCTGCGTCTTCCGACTGTCGTCTGAAGAGAGATGGACTTGGTTCATGGAACGTTTCTATGCAATCATGGGTTTGTCCTTCATACTGCATCAATTGAGGAAGAACATACTTGGCCTTATAATCTACCTCAATTTGATTTGGAGACAATGAGAGCAACCAATGGGCAAATCTCTGATTTGACACACCTGGGATATTTTTCTCAAAGAGAAGTTTCAGTGTGGAATGTGGCGTTTGGAGAATAACCTTTTGGAACCCGATGATGTGTTGAGTGATTTTTATCGCAAAATACACTCCCACCAGGTGTCTTGCGCACACCTCAAACCCCCTCTCAACAGGTGAGAGAAGCTTAGAGAAGTACCCCAAGATTCTCCATTCCCCCCCTTGCAGCTGCAGCAAAACCACAGAGATACTTGTCTCTGAAGTGTGTGCTTGAAGCGCAAAAGGTGCGTTCTTTTCCACCATACTTAACGCAGGTGCGTGTTGTAGATCATGTTTCAATTGTGTGAAGGCTTTTTCCTGTTCAACACTCCAGGGACCAAAATAATCATCATTGTCACCTTTTAAAAGATCATACAAAGGTCTGGCTTTGTCAGCAAAATTTTCAATGAAATCCCTTGAGTAATTTACAAGTCCTAAAAAATGTCTTAGTGCCTTGTGTGATGTTGGAATTGGAAGAGATGCAATTGCCTCTATTCTGTCCTGTAGGGGTCGCCGTGTACCTGGACTTAACAGAACTCCTAAAAACCTGACCTCAGTCTGCATCAGCTTGACCTTTTTGGTATTCAGTTTTAAACCTGCATCATGCAGCAGCTCAAACAATTCTGCCAGTAGAGAAATATGTAAATTCTCATCCTCCGTACTCAACAAGATATCGTCCACATATTGCAATAAACATTCTGGACGAGAAAATTTCGACAAAACGTTCGCTAGCGCCTGATGAAAAATGCTTGGCGACATACTTGCCCCCTGAGGAAGCCGACAGCATACAAATTGCTGATCGAGGTGGTTGAATGCAAATCTATATTGGCAACTTTGCTCAATCGGTATACTGAAAAAACCATTACTGATATCCAATACTGAGAAATACCTTGCCTTAGCATCCAATCTTGACATCATGTCATGTGTATCAGCTACAATCGGTGCAACATTGGGAGTATACTTATTGAACATCCTCAAGTCCAACAACATCCGATAGCTACCATCGCTTTTCAGAACACACCACAATGGATTGTTACAGACAGAATTTGCCTTACGTATCACACCTTGAGCCAACAATTCCTGTATAATCTTAGACATCGGAGCAACTGACTCCGGAGGCAACTTATACTGACGCTGTGGAGGTGGATCTCGGCCTTCAATGTTGACAACTACATCCTTCATTGTTCCAACCTCATTCCTGTACTGAGCCCATAAAGAAGGAAACCGCTGTACTAACTCAGTCAATACTTCATCACCACCAGTTTCAGGCCACAAATGATCTGCTGACACTACATCGGTCAAACAAATGGTCCCGACATGACTATATTCATTTGGATCAATAACTACCGCCTTACAACCGTTAGAGTCTTTCCAAACTGTTTTGTTACCCAAATCAATAATCCAGCCATGCTTTTCCATAAAATCAGTGCCAATTATATTCTCAGTATCCTGACAACACCAAATATCCATTTTCGTTTTCAAAAAACCAGGTATTTCCAAAGAAACATCCTGCGCTAATGTCACCTTTGTTCCATTTTTACCACTGAAACCAACAATTGTACATACAGGGGAATCTGGCTTTAAATGTAAATCAACATTTGTGACACTCAATTGCGCACCTGTATCAAGGAGAAATGTTACTTCCTGACCTTCAAGATTTACCTTTAAAAATGGTCGACCACAGCTATCCATTGAAACTCGAGTGACAAATTCCAGTGGATGTAGCCTGGGGACCGGCTTTGCCAGTCAGGATGATGGAGAAGGGAGAAGAGCAGCAGGTGTCTTGCCCCTTCCATCCAATCCCTGTATGGTCATTTCCCTTATTTGTCTGGTCAGAGGTGCATATGGTGATTGGTTATTTCTGTTGTCAGTATGAGTGGGCGTATATGGTGATTGGTTATTTCTGTTGTCAGTATGAGTGAGCGTGTATAATGGTGGAGGTGCTGAAGATGGGGGAGGTGCACTGGATGTGTTTGGCATCAGTCCATTTTCCTTACCCAGCCTTTCCTCAGCCCCCGCCCTCAGGAATTTCTTGCATTCCCACTTCAGGTGTCCGGGTAGGCCGCAGAAAAAGCAGTGAATTGTGCTTTTCCTGTTACCCCCCCCTGAATTCTTGTTTTTAGAATTCAACACCGGTCTTTTGTTGTTTTTGATCTGTTTTTCCTGGGATACTAATGTGTCAGTGTTCCCTTCTATCATGGCTATTTTTGACTTTACCTGATTTTGCTTCATTCGTCTACGTATTCTATCAATAAATGATGTGGCCTCTTGTAGACTTTCCATCCTAGAAGCTATTTCGAATGAAGCAGGGTCCAAATATTTAAACTTTTTAACAAAGGCCTTGATCATGGAAGGCGGTTCTTGATCAGATCCGATTTCCAGTACCATTCTGTAGGCCTGTTCGAATTTGACTAAGAAGACAAATGGATCCTCCTGTATGTGTGTCTTAAGGTTTTCTAACAATTCGACTGTTGGGGTAGACTCTCCTGTGGTAAAGAGAATTAACTGTCTCAGCCTATCTTCCTTTGTGTCATGGATCAGGTCATTGTGTTCGCCTGTCCTAGGTGTTGCTTGTAACCTTTTTGCCATGTGGGAGGGAAGCCATACCCTGAAAATCTTGTTTCTCTGTTCATTTGTTAGATTATACTTATCGGAATGTGACTCAAAAATGTCCGCATTATGGAAGGCGTCCATTTTATCATCATATTTGGGTATGTCTTTAATGATTTTCATTAATTGGTCATGGATTTTAATGTTAAGACGGGCGGCCTTATCATGTAACTTCTTTTTCCGAAGTTCCCCCTCATTCAGACTCTCGTCTTCGGCCGTATCCAGCCTGTCCGGGATGTCTGAACCTGAACCAGGTGATGCGGAAGCATCTGTCGTGTTCTGTCTCGTATTAACAGATACATATTTAATATCTTTCCGTAGTTTTGATATTAAATCTGCTCTTGTTTCCAACTGATCCTCCAGATGTTCGATATGTTCTGCTAATATCGAACAATTTGGACAATCTGTTGTCTCAGCATCTGTGACGTGTGTGTCTGTTGTATTGGGCGTGTCTGTTGTTATGGGTGTGTCAGTCACCATGCAGATAGTGTGTGCATATGGCTGTGCCCCACCCACCATGGAGTTGTAAGTGTATACCATACCCAATACATTCTGTATCTTTTTCTGTAACCGATTCACAGTAAAAAACTTCTTATCTAACTTAGTATTCTCAAGTTCACATTGCCGGTACAGATTTGACCATAACTGTGCGTCACTATGTGTATGATCAAATAAATACTCTACATGACTGTTACTAGAATAATGATGAATAAAATCCATTTCTCACCAATATGTGATGCTTGTCCTCGGATGGCTCCAACCGTCTTATGGATGGATGGTCCTCAAATGGCTCCAACTGTCTTATGGATGGATGGCCCTCAGATGTCCGTCAAGGCTTTGACACATACGACCTCCGTGGCTTGTCACGTTAAACCTCTCTTAGGTTCTGATGTGGACACAGTGTATCGTCGTTCGCCTGCAGCTTGGACAGAGATTTTTACTCCACTGACCCCCCCTTCTCGGACAAAGGGCAGGGAATGACGTGAGAAAAAAAGAGTCCTAATCGCTGTGAATAGGCAGCGTGAAAAAAATCACCTCGCACAGAAAACAGCTGTGCCTATCAATCATTCTCCTGGCTGGCTCGCCAATGTTAAAAACTGGGTTTAAGGCGACAACTGCAAAGCCAGTATATAATGATTGGAGCGAGAATTGGTGCAAAAACATATTATGGATTTATTCAGATAAAGAATTTGAGGTTACAGTCATTAGAGAAAAGTAACTGTCTTGGCTTGAGTTAATAGATGGATAGACAGATAGAAAAAATAACAGTTCATTTATCTTACATCGCTGTAGTGTGTGTAAGCCGTCTCTCTGTCTGTAGATGGTCTGGTCGGGTTGGTGAGTCCGTCTTTCTCCTCCCTCCTTCTGCCTACCCTTTGAAGTGTGGGCTTCTTTTATAACCCAAACCCCTCCTCCTGATTGTCCTTATCTCTTTACATGGTATACAAAAAGTAACTATCCCTATTTTAGTTGAGCATTACATCATGTCACGTGGTACGTTTTACCCGCGAAATAAATGTACTTGCGCAGTAGAGACTTGTAACAAAACCTACTTCAACTTATTTATAATTCCTTTGAGGCTCGCTGAACTTTGACCTCAGTGTAACAGTAAGAAGTCCCTCATAGCTATTTCAGCTCTTAGCCCAACATTCCAAACAGAATATAGCTCTTCTTTGACAACTTTGATAAACAACTAGCAGATGACTTTGGTTCTACCATTTCAAACTCTTGGTCAATATTTCCAGCTCACAAACTCACTCTTAAAGGCATGGGGCAAAATATACATACATTATATGAATGCATGTAATCCAGTCTATGAATCAAATCTCCATAAACTCACTATTTTACAAAGACCCACAAACAAGCAAGACCTGAAGGCTGCGGCTGTAAAGGCCTGGCAAAGCATTAAGAAGGAGGAAACCCAGCATTTGGTGATGTCCATGGGTTCCAGACTTAAGTCAGTGATTGCCTCCAAAGGATTCGCGACAAAATATTGAAAATAAAAATATTTTGTTTGGGTTTGGTTTATTTGTCCAATTACTTTTGACCTCCTAAAATGTGGAGTGTTTGTAATGAAATGTGTACAATTCCTACAATTTCTATCAGATATTTTTGTTCAAACCTTCAAATTAAACGTTACAATCTGCACTTGAATTCTGTTGTCGAGATTTCATTTCAAATCCAATGTGGTGGCATGCTGAGCCCAACTCGCGAAAATTGTGTCACTGTCCAAATATTTCTGGACCTAACTGTATATAACATAATAACTGAATATTTTAAAAATGTACAAAGTTTTCGCACTGGTTACCGCCTTTGGATGGCGTTCTGACACATTTAGGACCGCAAAATCTAAGCAAAGCCAAACTGCCAAATTTGACAGAGGTTTCTGACTTGGCATCAAAATAAAGGAAATTCCCGCTACTCAATATAAGCATAAATTACAGCAGAGTGGAACGGCATTTTATCTGATTGTTCCATTAGATTTGTGAAATTGATTATTTCATTTCATCAAACTAAACTTAATGAAATTTAGACACAAACTAAAGAGATCCAACTAATGCACGATTAATATATAATTGCTTAAACTCGGAACATGCGTTAAAAAATACAAAGTAATTAGAATAAATATGAAGACACAATAATGAAAATAGAGAAAATAAAGTCTACCAGAGATTGTAATAAGTATTCCTTAGAAAATGATTATACATGAAAAGTGATATCAAGGGGACATGAACCCAGAAGACTGTCTTGAAAAGTAACAAATGTCTAAATAAATAACCATACAGAATATGACCACATTACCTTTAGTACAGAAATCTTTTTATTATCAGAAGCCTCAGACTATCAGGATGAATTGAAACATACTAAGTATCATTCACAATGCAGGAGAACATTTTTAGATATAACATTGTGGTCAACCAGGGCAATGAGCCACAGAAAAATAAATAGACATTTTGAGCAAGAAGAAAACTACTGGGAAGCATCAAACCCTGAACAAGAAATATATCCAACAGTGATACTACAAGTTCTTCTTGTCATGCCTGTAATACGGACAAATATGAAAATATTCTGAGTCTGGTAAAAAGTCCCATTGTGGAGGTCGCCTGAGCTATAGCTTGTTTGTTCAAATGTAATAAGAATATCTGTATCTATAAATAATCAAAATGTAGATGTAGTTGTATAATTATCTGTGTCTATGTAGCCATCGCATAGACCCATAATATAATTCTAAGTTGTATAATCATGAAGGAGTTAACCAAAAATAATGAAGCCAGAATGTGAAGCTGCAAAAGTGTTATCAGTAATGTTCACATAGAAGGAATGTACGGGAAGAAGGCAATGTAGTGTGAGAAATTAAGGAGTAAAAGTACTCCCTGTTCAGTTTCAAGGTTATTTATGTTTACTGTATAATTGGATCTATCGGATTATACAAGTCAGTGTATGACGCTGGCTAAAAGAGAGAGCATGTCTGTGTGTTCATTGTCTTATATACATTGATATATCAGCACTGGTATACAGCTAATACGGCACCGTCTCTGGATATCCCAAATGAAGACTCCATTAGCAGTCTTCAACCCAAATTCTTCCCTTGACACCATGACCATGGATTAAATTTACAATCTGGTTAGATGACTGAATGTTGTTCCTCCCAAATGTTTTATTTTTATATTCTCATGGATGTTAATGAAATGAAGGGATTATCTTTGATAAGTACAAGCAAATTTACCCTTGTCATCATGATAAAAGTCTAATCCTTGCTATTATGGTCGGCAATGTGCATGACGTCCCCTGCGTCATCCTCATACCCGACCATAATTTCGCGCATGCACAAACACCGCACCGGCTTGCGCGAGGGCAAACTGCACGAGCCGGGGGAATGACTGCACAGACGCGAGATTTGGCCGAGCAGCGTGCATGATGATGGCGGTGTCATCATGCCAATCATGAAAAGAGGATGGAGAAGAAGGCCACAAGGAGGGACAGGAGACGAAAATGAGCACGCCCATCTGAGCCCCACAGGTCATTAGCATACCTAACGGTCAGGTTTTATAAAGTTATATTTTGGGTCTGCACGAGGAGTCAGGGCAAAAGGTGCACCTTCATAGAATGCAGCCCAGAGGCTGCATAAGGTGACACTATTGGTTTCATAGTGAAAAAACTGTGACAGGATACCTTTAACCCCTTCACGACCCTTGACGCATCATATGCGTCATGAAACCTTGTGCCTTCCCGACCTTTGACAAACCGTATGCATCATGGTGGGATTCCGTTCCTGCAGCGCTGGGGACTGGGTTTACTGAAATGTCACCAGCACTGCAGCTACTTGAGGACCTGTAGTTGAGCCCAGGAGGGGTGGATTTGCCCCCCGGGGCTACGATTGCTCTGACTAGCTATTGAAAGTGTCATTTTCACCTTCAATCAGAATGATTGTAATGTTTCACCAATGAAACTTGGTGAAATATTACAATCCAGCCATGGCCGATGATGTAATATCATCGGCCATTGGCTGGAGCATGATGACCTCTGTGTCTTGCCCCCCCCCCCGATCTGATTGGAGCTTGCGTCAATGTGACGCTATCCCTCTAATCAGATGTGGAATTTTATGGCTAAAGTAACATTTTTGTGTAAACAAGTAAAATTTTAATTTTTTCTTCCACATTACTTTGGTTCCTGTGAAGCACCTAAAGGGTTAATAAACTTCCTGGATATGGTTTGAACCAGTGTGAGGGGTGCAATTTTTAGAATGGTGTCACTTTTGGGTATTTTCTGTCACCTAAGCCCCTCAAAGTCACTCCAAATGTGATGTGGTCCCTAAAATTTTTTTTTTTTAAATTTTGTTGGAAAAATTAGAAATTGCTGATAAACTTTGAACCCTTCTACCTTCCTAACGAAAAAAAAAATTGTTTTGAAAATTGAACTGGTGTAAAGTAGACATGTGGGAAATGTTATTTAGTTACTATTTTCTGTGACATATCTCTCAGATTTATGGCCATAAAATTTCAAATTTTGAAAATTGCGAAATTTTTGAAAATTTTCGCCAAATTTCTGAAATTTTCAAAAATAAATGCAAAAAAATATCGGTCTAAATTTACCACCTTCATGAAGTACAATATGTCATGAAAAAACAATCTTAGAATTGCTAGGATCCATTGAAGCGTTCCAGAGTTCTAACCTCATAAAGGGACACTGGTCAGAATTGCGCAAAATGGCGAGGTCAGTAAGGTGAAAATAGCCTGGGTGGTGAAGGGGTTAAAGAAACTTTCTCTCATACAGTTTGTATAGCTATTGGATAGTATGCAACTGAGTACATCTACACTCATACCATATCCATGACTTACTTGTTTTTCATTTTTTGAACTGTTTGTTCTAATCCTTTTCCGCATTGTGTTGTACTCTTACTGACCATGGTCTTTTCAGCCAATTGTTTTTCCTCCTGCACATTGGAATTATTGTACCTTACACTCTTGCAGAATACCTGTGCTCGATTTTTAATGTATTTATACATGTGATGCCCCTGTTTCTAGTCATACTGCCAGTTGGCGGTCATTATTTTTAACTATTAATAAAATTTGCTATTTTTGACCCAATCGGTTTTTCTTGGAATTTTTTTGTTCTATAAAATGTGTGCCTTCCATCATTCCTGTAGGTCTACTACATCCATATGACCCACACACAATTATAATATGTGCACTTGTCATTTAACGCTGTAATTCGTATTGTGCTGTGTATGGTCATGCTTCTTTGATCGATTTCTGCATGTACTGTATAGGACCATAACTCTAACCCTAGCAAACACCAAGTGGAAATGTGGGTATGTAAGGACACAAGGGGAAGTGAAGATGACTAACGTTGGTGAAAGGTGAGGCTATCTGCAAGCTCCTAAAAGGAAAGGGAAACTTTAACTCCAAACAGAAAAGATACATAGGATACCATTTAGGCTGCTTTCACACTACGTTTTTTTAACATGCGTCATGAACGGTTTTTTAATGCAAAAACAGATCCAGTGCAAATGCGTTTTCATTTCAATGCATTTGCAATGGACTCGCGTCAACATGCGTTCACCTGCGTTTGCGTGCATTATAGTAAGGATCCAGCGACTTGCAGTTTTTTAACTTTTTTCAAAAACGCTACTTGTAGCGTTTTTGAGCTGCGTCCAAATACTGCAAATTGCTGGATCCCGACTATACTGCACGCAAACGTATGTGAACGCTGGCATGCTGATAGACTGGATCCTGCTTGCTCTACTGAGCATGCCCAGAAACCAGCCTCGTGTGATCAGTCTCTCCCTCCCCCTCCCTCTCGGAGGACGCTCGTAACCAAGGTAAATATCGGGTAACCGTGGGCTTAGTTACCCGATGTTTATCTTGGTTACGTGTGCAGGGAGCAGGCAGCCCTGCTCCTAGCAGCTGCAGATGCTCGTAACCAAGGTAAATATCGGGTATCCAAGCAAGTTACCCGATGTTTATCTTGGTTACGAGCCTCCGCAGCTGTCAGATGTCGGCTCCCAGTCTTTCACGTTCAGTTTCCCTCACTCCCGATCACATGACTCCAATACCCGCCCATAAACTTAAAGTGACAGGATCCTGCAAAATAACACATGCGTTTGCATGCGTTTTTCTTTGCAAAAACAGGATCCGCTTTTGCAGCAAAAAAACGTTCATGACGCATGCTAAAAAAACGTAGTGTGAAAGCAGCCTTACACCGCAGCAGGTAGAATAGCAAGTCAGGGAGCAGTTTGTGTAGCCAAAACGCTGTGAACTTCTACAGTCAGACACCACAGGACTGTCTGTCAACTGTGACACACTCGTGACATCTTGCCTGATGGCACTGACAAAAAAGAACAGCTATTAACACTAGAACTACTGGACTCGTGACACCTATATAGAAATACATGGTGCAAAGTAGTCAAAATGACTACCTCAGTAGTTCTAGTGTTAAGATGCTATTGGTGCTGTAAATAAATAAATCTTTATTTTTATATAGCGCTGACATATTCCGCAGCACTTTACATACATCAGGAACACTGTTCCCATTGGGGCTCACAATCTAAATTCCCTATCTGTATGTCTTTGGAGTGTGGGAGGAAACCCACGCAAACACGGGGAGAACATACAAACTCCTTGCAGATGTCGTCCTTGGTGGGATTCGAACCCAGGACCCCAGCGCTGCAAGACTGCAGTGCTAACCACTGAGCCACTGTGCTGTATACTGCAGATGTATTAATTCATAGTCACACACTGAGTTGTGATGATGAGACACTACAGCAATTCACTGTATATCACTTGAACCTTGGATTTCTATTCATAGACTGCGACTATCACTCCCATTTTCAATCTGGTACATCATAACTATAGTAGTTTACCACAATCACATTACATATTTTTCTATCGCTATCCTATGTGTTCTGAAGGCTCCTATCCCTACCCAGTACAGACAGAAAATGGCGTTCCGTAGCCAGCTCTTATGTTTTATAATGCTTGACTGTGTAAGACCATGTGATTAGATTGCAGCAGAGCATTTTGGATAAGCCCGCACTGCTTCCCTTGAGGATATTAGCCCACTTATTAAATATGCAAAACGTGTGAAGTGCCAGCCGTTCAAACACTGCAAATAGCTCGCACTGAGCTGAGCACCGAGCATACCCGAGCACAGCAATACTCAAGTTAGGCTGCTTTCACACTACGTTTATGTAACATGCGTCAGGAACGTTTTTTTGCTGCAAAAGCGGATCCTGCTTTTACAGCAAAAAACGCATGCAAACACATCTGTTATTTTGCAGGATCCTGTCACTGGATGTTTAGGGGCGGGCATTGGAGTCATGTGATCGGGAGTGAGGGGAACTAGACTGGGAGCCGGCTTCTGACAGCTGCAGACGCTGGTAACCAAGGTAAACATCGGGCTTGGATACCCGATATTTATCTTGGTTACGAGTGTCTGCAGCTGCTAGGAGCAGGGCTGCCTGCACGCGTAACCAACGTAAACATCGGGTAACTAAGAGAAGTGGTTACCCGATATTTACCTTGGTTACGAGTGTCCGCAGCTCTCAGGTGGGAGAGAGAGGGAGGGGAGGAAGGGGGAAAGACAGAGATAGAGAGAGAGAGGGTGAGGGAGGGAGGAGGAGAGAGAGACAGATCACGCGAGACTGGTTCTGTGCATGCTCAGTAGAGCAAGCAGGATCCTGTCTATCAGCACGCCAGCGTTCACCTGCGTTTGCGTGCTGTTTAGTCAGCATCCGGTGACATGCAGTATTTGGACGCAGCTCAAAAACGCTACAAGTAGCGTTTTTGAAAGATGTTAAAAAACTGCAAGTCGCTGGATCCTCACTATAACGCATGCAAACGCAGGTGAACGCATGTTAACGCGAGTCCATTGCAAATGCATTGAAGTGAAAACGCATTTGCACTGGATCCGTTTTTCCGCTAAAAAAACGTTATGGACGGATGTTAAATAAACGTAGTGTGAAACCAGCCTAAGTGGTTTGCATACGTAAAGCCAAAAACTGAACACCAAACCTCGTTTTCGCTCATTTCTACTCTATGTATGCTAATGAGGTGATCTCTGTACTTTTCACATGGCCAATCAGTTTGCTGAACCTTTCCACCTGCTTGTTTCCCATCTATCTTTGTCTCTGAAAAATGACTAGGTGAGAAGTTGCACTGAACTACTCAACAACAGTATTTTTGAATACCGAATGATTTTTGGTAAATGCAGCAATAGATGGACACTAAAGTTACAATTCATATTAGGGTTATTTCCCCCATGAGGACAACAGCTTAGTCATGGTCATTTTTTGCTGACAAACTCCCCTTTAAACTTTTACATATGCCTCTATTTTATTTATTTACAGATGCCATGGAGGAAGCCCATAGGAAAACTCATTATTTATGATCATTAATAGGAAGAGTTGTATATGAATATTCCTAAAGGGATTTTCTCACTAAATACATTTATAACGTATCCATAGGGAAGGCGTTAAATGTATGACTGCGACCACAAGAAAGAAGATCCCCGTGTGAACGGATGGAGAGCTATCTTTGTCACTCTCAATAAATATTATTCTCTGTACAATCCCTTTAAAGAAAAAAAGCTTTAAATTTAAAATTCCAAAATTAAAAAAAAAGACCTTACACAGCGGTCAGTGCTCCCAAAGCATGCAGAGACAATAACAGAAAAAACATGTTGTGTCCTGAGATCAAACATTTGCACTGACCTTAAGGGTTTAAGAGATCCTAAAATGTTACTTACAGGCAAAAGATGTCTGCTGCTTAATTAATCTATAAACAATTTAATTCTCAAGAAAATTAAGATTATAAGTACACTATATATGACAGTACAAAACTTAAGTCATGAATTAGTCCGTGCAGATCAAGGAGGGGGTAAAGGAATGGAGGCAAGAGGGTGAATTATAGCAAATTAACATACTAATACTAATCTCTATCTCTATAATCTATAACTGCTTTACACATTTCTAAAAATGTATTATTAATTATAAAGACATTTTTCTTAAAGATTTCCCAGAAAAATACTCTGGTTCCTCATTGGCTTGCATTAGGTTCGTTATTAGTGACAAATACTGGAACCCTATCCCTAGATCCAATCACAAAAACAGATCCAGCATCCAGTCCAGTAGGTAGAATAAAAACTTCGCTCTTTATTAAATTTCCATTAAAATAGCCATAAGTTTGGCTTGGTGCGTACCATACACAAGATGCGTTTCGGACGTCCTACTGGACTGGATGCTGGATCTGTTTTTGTGATTGGATCTAGGAGTGGCTTTCCTTCTGTGCACCGTCCTCGATTATCTCCGCTGGGTGAGCTGGAATTCCCCTTGTCTTGGAATAGTAATAGGTTCTTGGTAAGATTAATGATCCCTGAATATCACCAGGTTTTTCCCTTATGAGCTCCGGCCAACACCACTGAGCTCTTATATGCAGCATTCTAAAATACTGTATATAGGGCTAGGTTCACACACTGCGTTTTTTTGACGCTGCGTTTTTGTGCGGTTTTTACGGCAAAAACAGCACAAAAATGCACCTGCGGCAAAAAAATGCACGCGTTTTTGCCGCGATTTTTGCGTTTTTTGCTGCGTTTTGCTGCGTTTTTGCTCACTGCGTCTTTATGCGTTTTTTTATCAGTGAACAAAAAAAAAAGGTCTGATGTCATTTCCTTCTTCAATATGTTCTTCATTCTCCACTAGTGTATGCAGGAGAGCAGACAGCTGCAGAACTACAAGGCTCAGCATACTCCATCCAATAGTGTATGCAGCAGACCAGACAGCAGCTGCAGAACTAGAAGGCTCAGCATGCTCCATCCAGGACTGTATGCTGGAGGGAGAGTCAGGGGGAGCAGACCTACAAGGCTCAGCATCCTCCATCCAATAGTGTATGCAGGAGAGCAAACAGCAGCTGTCGAACTACAAGGTTCAGCATCCTCCATCCAATAGTGTATGCAGGAGAGCAGAGAGCAGCTGTCGAACTACAAGGCTCAGCATCCTCCTTCCAGGACTGTATGCAGGATTTCTTTGCCCCCCCAAACAAACAAAATGACGTAGGCTTCGCCATATTTTTGTATGCTATCCGGGTACAGAAGGCAGGTACGGGCTGCCCCCAACCCCCAGCTGCCTATTTGTACCCGGCTGGGAACCAAAATTATAGAGAAGCCCTTTTTTTTTAATTATTTCATGAATTTCATAAAATAATTTTAAAAAAAAATGACGTGAGCTTCACCTAATTTTTGTGTCCAGCCGGGTACAACTAGGCAGCTGGGGATTGGAATCCACAGTGCAGGGTGCCCATGCTTTCTGGGCACCCCTGCTGCGAATTGCAGTCCGCAGCCACCCCAGAAAATGGCGCTTTCATAGAACCGCCATCTTCTGGCGCTGTATCCAACTCTTCCAGCTGCCCTGATGCCGGGTGGCTCACTGGGTAATAATGGGGTTAGGGCTAGCTGTATATTATCAGCTGGCCCTAAGCCCGAAATTCATGGTGTCACGCCAATATTAGACATGGCCACCATGAATTTCTAGTAAAGATAAAAAAACCACAACAGACAGAAAAATATTTTTATTAGAAATAAAACACAACACAATTAGTGACTCCATCTTTATTGATATAAAGAACCCCCCTCCGCAGTAATCCTGGGTCAAGGGTCCCGCGCTGTCCAATCCGGATCCAATATCATCTGATTGGTTTGCTGGAAGGCAAAGTGATCAGATGATGTGTCAGGTTCAAGTGCCTGAATCACATCACACATCAGCTGATTGTATAAAAGCCATTTCTACAATCAGATGATGCATCGGTGCAAAAAAAAAAAATACTCACTTATGTGCTGATTACCGGCAGCTCCTGGAGCGAGTCTGATCCCGTCCGATCGCTGCAGCAGCTGCCGGCAATCAGGAATGAAGTCTCCTGACGCATCCGCTGATAGGTTAAACCGGCCGGGCGCTGGCGTCACTCCGAGACTTACGATCAGCTGACGCGTCAGGTGACTGCATCAGGTGATCCATCGCCAGGTCCTGCATCCTGCAGGCATACGTACCCGGGGAGACTGCACACACCTGGAGCGGCGGTACCGGGAGGAGGATCTGGGAGCTGACATGGCACCGGGAGTCTGCAGACAGGTGAGTATGACTTTTTTTTTTTTCTACTGTTCACTTTTGTTTTCGGAGCCGCTTCCACCTCCTGCCCCTATATGACGCCGTACGGCAGCATACATGCACAGGACTGGAGGTGGAAGCGGCGGTGACGGTACCGGGAGGATTCACGCTTCTGTGTTTACTGACAGAAGGAATCCTCTTCCTGTACATGTCACTTTACTACCCACCTCCTGCGTTTATAGCTGCGTTTTTGGTCTTTCTTAGAAACGCACTAAAACGCACCAAAACGCAACTATTTGCGTTTCTCATTGCATCTTTCAACATCCCATTGCACTCAATGGATGAAAAGCGCAGTGAAAAACGCGGAAATAATTGACATGCTGCGTTTTTGTGGCACCACAAAAACGCAGCTGAAAAAAAACGCTGTGTGCAGACAGCAAAAATGAAAACTCATAGACTTTGCTGGGGAAGCAAACTCATGCAGTTCGAAGAAAGAATGCTATGTTCTTTCCATCACGTTGGCTTTACAATGACTATCAAGCTACATTATCTCCATAGCCACTTGGATCATTTCCCACAAAACATTGATGAGCTAAGTGAAGAGCTGGGTGAATAATTCCATCAAGCTTTAAGAACTATAGAAGAAAAATACAGAGGGCACTGGGATACCCACATGATGGCGGATCCATTCAAAGTGATTGCCGTAGCACAACTCATCGTTAAATCTTTAAAGCTCAACTCTTGCAAGGTATCTCAGTAAATGAAAAGTGACAACTTTTTATGCATGTTTAATTCTTATTCTGTGATGTCAATTTTTCATACCGTATTTTCCAGCATATAAGACAACTTTTTAACTCCTGAAAATCTTCTCAAAAATTGAGGGTCATCTTATATGGCAGGTGTCTTATACGGCGATATACGGTGCCGTCATGGCTTTACTTCAGTTGTTTACACATAATAAAAGATATTCTCACCAGTCCTGTTACCGCAGTGCCTCCAGCTGCTTCTTGCAGTCCACAGGCACATAGACCTCTCCGTGATAGCCTCCGGTGTACGGAGCGGCCACTGCAGGATGACAGCAGCAGTTGCCCTGTGTATTGGATGTGATCATGGAGGGATCTATGTGCCTGCGGTCCACAAGAAGCACTGTTCCATGATCGCATCCAATACACAGGGCCGCCGCTGCTGTCAGTGCTTTACAGCAGCTGAATGCTTTGTGGCGCCGTAAAGCATTCAACTGCAGTAAATCCACGATGGCAGCTTGCAGCAGCCGCTCTGTGCATCGGACGCTATCACGGAGGGGTCTGTGTGCCTGCGCCTGCTAGAAACAGCTGGAGGCACCACAGGAACAGAGGACAGGTGAGAATATCTTTGTTCTGTGTAAACAACGGCATAATAGGAAGGGGACAAGTAGGAGGACATTACTAAACAATGGGCTCATTACTGAAGGGGATATTACTAAACAATGGGGACATTACTGCAGGGGACATTACTAAACAATGGGCACATTACTTGGGTTGGCTTATATTCGAGTATATATGATAAATCCCAAACTCTATATTTAAACTGGAAAAGTTAGGGGTCGTCTTATATGCCCATTTGTCTTATACGCCGGAAAATACGGTAAATAAAAATTTACATGTATGAATTTCTTTTATTAACCAGAAAGGCAAAAATAATAATGTTTCATAGACATCAATCCTAGGGATCGATCGATTGTATGCATATACATAGGGTATATCACATCTCATTAACTAAGGGTGCGTGCACAAAATTAGTGTTTGCAGCGTTTTGGATGTAGAGTTTTTTCGCTGCGTCCAAAATGCTGTGGTGTACAGAATAAGCAAAGTAGACAGGATTTCTAGAAATCCTATGCCCACTGTGCTTGTTTTTTCTGCAGCAAACACTGACCTGCGGAGCGTCTTTCCAAGCCGCAGCAGGTCAATTGTTTGCTGCGGATTCGCATGCATCCTCTGTAGGGAGAACACTAGTGAACAGCAGCGCACTGAACCCTGATCGTGGTTACAAGCAGCTGTGGTCTCCTGCGTTCTACTGCGGAGGAGACCCGCGGCCCCGCAGGTCAGGACCTACTGCGTTCTGCAGTCCTGATCATGGGCACATACCCTAAAGCTGAAAAAAGAAAAATGAGGCCAGATTTAGAATCAGCAACAAAAACTGACCTAAAACAGATTAAATATCTCAGGCACCGATTTTCTTGCTCCCCGGTGTTATGAATTTACTATACACCTTTCTTTTTACCCTTATCCATTCTTTACTTGATCTTAATAGGTAAGTGTCTCATAGAGAGAACATACAAACTATAAGCAGGACTCTCACCCAACTCATCACGGCTACCCACTGACCTTATCTCTATAAAAAAAGTAAAGTTTAACAATGTACAAAACTAATGCAGAAAGTTTTCTAATAGAAACACAAAGTATGGCTTAAAAAGGGGCATTAGATACAAGCTAAATCCGATATTCTAATATTATTGATATATTCATTAAACGTGTGATAAAATACATAGTAACACTCCTGCGGATTCTACATGAATCGGTGATAGGTTACTGTTACCAATTCCATTTCCTGAACCGAGATAACATTTCCTCCTCATCAGCTTATAAATGTCATGTATTTAAAGATTATCTCATTCACTATTGGCTTTTCAAAGGGCACGGTTCCACCCAACGGTATATTTAGAAGTTGGCAGCGGTAGGATGATGCTATCAAGAAAGTCATATGATGTTTTTTTTGTCCTCAGATAATGAAAGCCTACACTTTCTATGAATTATTTAGCATTTGTATCCAGGTTGTCTTTATAGACTGCAGAAGATGACATCTCCACATGAATACAATGCGGGTGCTTTGATTTCTGCTTTTTCTCAGTAGAACCTCTGACATTAGACAAATTCATTGATTTGTATGGCACAGTGGAGTTCATGCTATAATCTAATATCCTTTCTGTCTCTTTGTAAATGTAATCAGTCTTGCTTGTGCAGTAATTCACTTTGAATCTCATGTGTAAATATATCTCCGGCATTTCATGGTGAAACTATTTTTAGTCTTGCCCTGTTATTAGGAGACTCAGATATGTTCTGGGAGAGTATCATACTCTAGATATTTTTCTTCTTGCTGGGACACAAGTGGATGAGAAGAGGAATTCAGTGTCATTGACTAGAACAACATTGATAAGGTTAGGAAAATAGCCGAGGACATCAAACTATATGAGCGTGAATAATGCGCTGACTTATCAGCTTGAGCAGTTCATTAAAATCTAATAATTTCTTACCCAGCAGTAATGACCAGCGTTACAAAGCTTATGTTCTGCTCCATAGAGCCTCCTCTCCCCCATGACTAAAGAAACAATGGTTTATCCAACAATTTAAAATATGTAGTTGAGAATGTTTTACTCTCAAGTAATTTATTTTTCCATGTTAATCCTCTCTCAAAAATGTTGCTTTAGGAGCAATCTTTGGGTCTTGGTGAGTGGGACCACTGGGTGGGGACTTAGTGTGCAGTTGTGTCTTAGCAATGAACCAGGACATTTTTTCATGAGGATATGTTTGCCTGCTGCCCAATAAATTTGTAATATATGAATGTTATATTAAAAATATAGAATTTAAATTGAAAAGTGTGGTCCTCAAGCAATCATATTATGAATACAATATGAAAATAGAAGAATTAAAGGCACTCACCGGTGTAGCTGTGCAGGAATTATTTTATTTTTCGGTGGAGGCTACATGGAGAGGTTTGCGGGGAGGGAAGGGAACACCATATCCGTCAGACAACGGCCGATTCGCACTTAAACTCAGTGCTCCAGCTGAAGCACTGAGTTTAAGTGCGAAACGGCCGTCGTCTGACGGATATCGTGTTCCCATCCCGCAAACCTCTCCATGTAACCTCCACCGAAAAGTAAAGTAATTCCTGCACAGCTGCACCGATGAGTGCCTTTAATTATTCTATTTTCATATTGGATACATCTTTGCTTTTGATTGAGCACACCGGCATGTTAAGGCTTTGCCTGGAGTTGTATGCAACCATCATTGGCAGCACATAAAATTTTATGCAAGCGGAAAAAAAGCGCTATTTAGTGAACAGTGCCCCAAGTTCCTCTAAATCACTTGTCACATTATGAATGCTCTTCCTATACAGAAGTGGACTCCCAAAAACATGAATATATACACAAAGTTTGGATGATACTCCAAGCAAAAAGAGCTACACAGGTGTGAGAGTGCAAATATTTTTCTATATGCTTTTTACTGACTATATATATATATATATATATATATATACTGTATGTGTATATATTGTGTGTGTGTGTGTGTATATATATATATATATATAAATATATATATATATATATATGTATATGTGTATATATATACACATACACTGTATATTCCTATATGTTTTTCTAAAACCAAACTTTCTTTTTTATATTAATAAGAAGGAAGAGTCTGTTTTCTGATTACTGCTAGTCTCAGGAAAGCAAGTATGTCTATGCCAAGGTCAGCAGCTGAAGACTGATACAAAGAAACGAAATGCAGATGTGATAAGAAAGACTGGCTATTTGCGCAAGTCCAAATTTATGGCCTGAGGTGCTACGTGCCAAGAACTCTGCAAGATATGGAGTTGAAGACACAGGAGGGGCTGGAGGGGAAGTCCCAAAAAATGCATAAATGTCACAGGTTTTCTGCATATGCTTTACTATAACCAATGGCATACTTACAAATTTTACTAAGGGATTAACCCATTGCAGCTCTATAAAAGGCTTGAAAAAATAAAGCACTTCTCCTGTGCACCTGCTCTCACCGAGTACGGTTTATACCAGATATCTGTGTGGTCTAAATTCCTTTGCCGGCTCTCAGTGACAATTAATCAGAGATATCAGCAGACATTCGCTGCCAGGAAGGTGATTTCAGAAACTATGGAATTTCTACTTGACACAAGTATTCCGTGTAAAATCACTATTTTTAGTCACAGTACAATCATAAAATATGGACAAAAAATAGATACAAACTACCGCGCTACCTGATGGGGAAAGGGTGTGGATAGAGCTTAATATATTATAAATGTTAGAAAAAAGGGAGTCAGACGTAAATTTCGATAGTAAAAATGAAATAGATTTTATTTATCATATAGAATAAATATTTAATAGGTCAAGAAACAATGTAAAGATCCAGGTATCTGGGCAAGGATATTGGTGAAGAGTCATGCGACTGGATATACAGAGCCTAAAAAAAATGGAAGGAAAGGGAAAATGAGTATGAATGTTTCTATACGCTGGTAGTGATAGGAGGGAGTGGCTAATAAACTAAAATACCTGAGTCCTGCAGATAGGAAAGGATGTCAGCTCGAAGGTGGAGAAGGGGGTAGGCTCCCCACACCTGTACATGATAAGAGGGTGCCTACAATAAAGTATAGACTAATTATACACTAATTAGTTGGTAATCCCAAGGACGTGTAGCTTAGACTGGTAAACTAGCCCGAAAGCGTACCGATGTCTTGTATGGATATGAGGGCGATGGTGGAGAATGAGATGGCTCTGACCCCCTGAAGTCATACAGTCTTTGAGCGCACCAGAGCAGGACAGGAGGAACCTTCTATCCTCTTCTGCTCGGCAGTTCAAAACCCTGCAGTCTCCGTTCAGCCCTTTAACTGTACGAGCCAATGGAACTCACAACCAACCGACCAACCCCCCTTCTGACCACCTGCTGGACAGGTAAGATTTGCCACGCATTAGTGAGCTACAGGCTAACCATGACCATTGTTACTCTCCCTGACTACCTATCACTAACCCTCCATTAACCCCCATTGACCTACATTAACCCTCTCTGATTGCTGGATTTCTGTAAACAGTGCTGCTTCTCCAGACAAGGTCTTCTTGTCCTCACTGCAGCTTCTGTGACTGGTATTAGCTCATTCCTATTAGCCTGCCCCCCTACCACTAAAGACTTTTACTCCAGCTATAAAGGAGGTCACTCCTACTGGTGCCAACTTTCATCATGTCAGGTAAATAACCCTGTTCCACAACCCCTATGTGAGGCATAGTGTTTGTACAAGCACCCTAATTTCATTACTTGCGTTGCAGATATAGATACCATCGTCCAATCTATATTACCCTTTGTCAGGATGCAATTTGAGACAAGCACTATTTCAGGTATTCATATTTTTAGCATATATATATATTTAAATCTATACACACACACACACACACACACACACATACACACATATATATATATATATATATACAGTTAGGTCCAGAAATATTTGGACAGTGACACAATTTTCGCGAGTTGGGCTCTGCATGCCACCACATTGGATTTGAAATGAAACCTCTACAACAGAATTCAAGTGCAGATTGTAACGTTTAATTTGAAGGTTTGAACAAAAATATCTGATAGAAATTGTAGGAATTGTACACATTTCTTTACAAACACTCCACATTTTAGGAGGTCAAAAGTAATTGGACAAATAACCCAAACCCAAACAAAATATTTTTATTTTCAATATTTTGTTGCGAATCCTTTGGAGGCAATCACTGCCTTAAGTCTGGAACCCATGGACATCACCAAACGCTGAGTTTCCTCCTTCTTAATGCTTTGCCAGGCCTTTACAGCCGCAGCCTTCAGGTCTTGCTTGTTTGTGGGTCTTTCCGTCTTAAGTCTGGATTTGAGCAAGTGAAATGCATGCTCAATTGGGTTAAGATCTGGTGATTGACTTGGCCATTGCAGAATGTTCCACTTTTTTGCACTCATGAACTCCTGGGTAGCTTTGGCTGTATGCTTGGGGTCATTGTCCATCTGTACTATGAAGCGCCGTCCGATCAACTTTGCGGCATTTGGCTGAATCTGGGCTGAAAGTATATCCCAGTACACTTCAGAATTCATCCGGCTACTCTTGTCTGCTGTTATGTCATCAATAAACACAAGTGACCCAGTGCCATTGAAAGCCATGCATGCCCATGCCATCACGTTGCCTCCACCATGTTTTACAGAGGATGTGGTGTGCCTTGGATCATGTGCCGTTCCCTTTCTTCTCCAAACTTTTTTCTTCCCATCATTCTGGTACAGGTTGATCTTTGTCTCATCTGTCCATAGAATACTTTTCCAGAACTGAGCTGGCTTCATGAGGTGTTTTTCAGCAAATTTAACTCTGGCCTGTCTATTTTTGGAATTGATGAATGGTTTGCATCTAGATGTGAACCCTTTGTATTTACTTTCATGGAGTCTTCTCTTTACTGTTGACTTAGAGACAGATACACCTACTTCACTGAGAGTGTTCTGGACTTCAGTTGATGTTGTGAACGGGTTCTTCTTCACCAAAGAAAGTATGCGGCGATCATCCACCACTGTTGTCATCCATGGACGCCCAGGCCTTTTTGAGTTCCCAAGCTCACCAGTCAATTCCTTTTTTCTCAGAATGTACCCGACTGTTGATTTTGCTACTCCAAGCATGTCTGCTATCTCTCTGATGGATTTTTTCTTTTTTTTCAGCCTCAGGATGTTCTGCTTCACCTCAATTGAGAGTTCCTTAGACCGCATGTTGTCTGGTCACAGCAACAGCTTCCAAATTCAAAACCACACACCTGTAATCAACCCCAGACCTTTTAACCACTTCATTGATTACAGGTTAACGAGGGAGACGCCTTCAGAGTTAATTGCAGCCCTTAGAGTCCCTTATCCAATTACTTTTCAATTACTTTTGGTCCCTTGAAAAAGAGGAGGCTATGCATTACAGAGCTATGATTCCTAAACCCTTTCTCCGATTTGGATGTGAAAACTCTCATATTGCAGCTGGGAGTGTGCACTTTCAGCCCACATTATATATATAATTGTATTTCTGGACATGTTTTTGTAAACAGCTAAAATAACAAAACTTGTGTCACTGTCCAAATATTTCTGGACCTAACTGTACATATATATATATATATATATATATATATATATATATATATATATATATATATATATATATATAATATATATATATATATATATATATACAGTGTATATATATATATATATATATATATATACATATATATCTTCAGAACTACTACAATTAATTACACATGTTGTGTACGGTTGTTGGGTTTTTTTATAGGAATTTTACGGAATATATTTGTTAACCCCTTCACAACCAGCCGATTTTGCGCTTTCCGGGTTTTTTTCGTCATATTTCTTCCAAGAGACTTAACTTTATTATTTTTCAGTCAATATGGTCACATGAGGGCTTGTTTTTTTTGCAGAACGAGCTGTATTTTTAAATGAAACCATGAGTTTTACCATAGAGTGTACTAAATAACGGCAAAAATTTCCAAATGCGGAAAAATGGCAAAAAAAAGTGTGATTGCACTATTGTTTTAGGGATATTTTATTCACTATGATCACTATATGGTAAGACTGATGTGTTGTTGTGATGCCTCAAGTTGCTGCAAGTTCGTAGACACCAAACATGTATAGGTTTAATTTTATCTAAGGGGTTAAAAAAAATTTGAAGTTTGTCCAAAAAAAGTCATGTACATTTTGCGCCATTTTCCGCACATAGCGTTCTCATTTTTTTTTAGATTTGGGGCTCAGTGATGGCTTATTTTTTGTGTCTCGGCCTGTTATTTTTTAATGCTACCATTTTTACGCAGAAGCTACGTATTGCATTTTGCGCAAACTATGTGGCCACCAATAATCGTAATTTTGGTGTTTGGAATTTTTTTGCCGCTACGCCGTTTACCGATCAAATTAATTGATTTTATATTTTGATAGATCGGGCATTTCTGAATGCAGCAATACCAAATATGTGTATATTTTTTAACCCTTAAATTTTCAATGGGGCAAAAGGGGGGTGATTTGAACTTTTACGTTTTTTTATTTTTTAAAACTTTTTTTTAACCTTTTTTTTTTTCATTTTACTACTCCCCCTAGGGGGCTATATGGATCAGCTGTCTGATCGCTCTTCCATATCTGCTGATCACAGGTACACAGCTGTGAACACCAGATATGCTTATCTCCTGTCTCACATAGCTCTCGGCTCGGTGAAACAGTAAGTGAGTCATGTGAGCTACAGGAGTCATCACATGACCCTGTGCTACCATGACAACCACCGGAAGTCACGTGATCACGTCATATGACTTCTGGTATTGGCCTCTGAGTACCGATCTACTACTAGCGCTGTTAATATGGCGCTGTCATATCTTGTCATATATTTAAGGAGTTAACAGGTACGGGTGGATAGCGATTCCACTCGTACCTTCTAAGCAAACATGTCAGCTGTATAAATCAGCTGACATGTGCGCGGATCCCCGCCTGCAGCCCGCAGCAGCAGGTAGGGATTAAAACTATCACCGCAGGGACATAATATTACTGCCCGCGGTCGTTAAGGGGTTAATATATATTTGTTATATTAATATTTTTATTTTTATAATATATTTATATTTAAATATTTTTAAACAAGGAGTATTGAAATATTTATTTTTTTTTAGGTTCTAATATAGCTGGCTCTGCTCACTTTTTTCAATTTTTGGGTACCCTCTAATGGTTTTTAAACATCACCAGGAGCCCTACTGTAGCTCAATCAAGACATTTACTGATATGGTTTTTGTCTAGTTTATCATTCTAACCCACACTTCTTTGGCGTTACTAACTAACTAGTTTATACTTTATTTTAGGCGCTTTTTTTCCGTTCACTGGTGTGGAGAGCTATCTCCTACTCAACCATCGCCCTCAAATCCATGCAAGACCCTTACCGGTATGCTTTCTGCCTAGTTTACCAGTCTAATCTACACTTTAGTGTATAATTAGTCTATACTTCATTGTAGGCGCCCTCTTATCGTGTACAGGTGTGGTGTGGGGAGCCTACCCCTTTCTCCACCCTCGAGCTGACATCCTCTCCTATCTGCAGGACTCAGGTATTTTAGTTTATTAACCACCCCCTCCTATCACTACCAGCGTGTTGAAACATTCATACTCATTTTCCCTTCCCTTCCATTTTTTAGGTTCTATATATCCAGTCACCAATATACGTGACCGGATACCTGGATCGTTATGTTGTTTCTTGACCTTTTAAACATTTATTCTATATGATAAATAAAATCTATTTTAGTTTTACTATCTAAATTTACGTCTGACTCCCTTTTTTCAACATTTATGATGCATTAAGGTCTATCCAAACCCTTTCCCCAAAGAGCGGTAGTTTGTATTTATTTGTCAGTATTTTCTATATTCTGACAGGGCAGATGCGCCCTTTCTAAGGGGGCGCTTCGTGCGGCGTCACAGCGACGTCACTAAGTGGCCGCCCAATAGAAGCAGAGGGAGGGAGATGAGCGGGACGTAACATCCCGCCCACCTCCTTCCTTCCACATTGCCGGCGGCCGCAGGTAAGCTGTTTGTCGTTCCCGGGGTATCACCCATAGCAATGTGTGCTGCCTCTGGAACGATGAACAACCTGCGTCCTCCACAATCAACGATTTTTTAAAAAGGAACGACGTGTCAACGATGGACGATAAGGTGAGTATTTTCCATCGTTAACGGTTGTTCCTTGCTGTCACACGCAGAGACATCGCTAACGATGCCGGATGTGCATCACGGAATCCGTGACCCCGGCGATATATCGTTAGATAAGTCGCTGCGTGTAACGCTGACTTAAGTTTAGTACAATTTGATCAATAAATAAATACATGTACTAAATATGTTCATTCAAGTAAGGAAAATATGATAATAGAAAATTATGAACCGTGGTTTGCCCTCCAAGGAAGCAGGGCGAAACGCGCGTCAGGGTGGAGGGACGTAGATACAGAGAGGCACATGCACCTTTGCAGGTAATCTAACATTTTGGCGGTTGGTGACTGTTCACATTAAGTCATCAGGCTTTGTCCACAGGCTATTTACTTCATGCAGCATTTGCTTGGACCTGTCCCGCCCACAGCCATGACTCAGTCATGGGTACGGGATTGAAATAGACCAGGTGAGTGCTGCTAAGAGCAGTTCTACTATTCATATGTGAGGCCGTATGGCACATTTTATAAAAATATTTTAGTGTAGGACTGCTTCAAATGAGATTTGCCGTGACGTGGCGAAGCAGCTCAAGAAATTGTAATTTTTTGCCAAAAATCTCAAAATTTTTAAAATAAGTACAGTTTGGAATGTTTAGTGCTGTAGTGCACATTTGGTGCTGCTTTTTGTTTTTTCTTCATTGAATTGGTCGGTGGTTGACCTCCACCTTGCTTTGCACCCCAATTTGGGATGTATTCCATCTGTCTAGATTTTGGCGGTTGGTGACTGTTCACATTAAGTCATCAGGCTTTGTCCACAGGCTATTTACTTCATGCAGCATTTGCTTGGACCTGTCCCGCCCACAGCCATGACTCAGTCATGGGTACGGGATTGAAATAGACCAGGTGAGTGCTGCTAAGAGCAGTTCTACTATTCATATGTGAGGCCGTATGGCACATTTTATAAAAATATTTTAGTGTAGGACTGCTTCAAATAAGATTTGCCGTGACGTGGCGAAGCAGCTCAAGAAATTGCAATTTTTTGCCAAAAATCTCAAAATTTTTAAAATAAGTACAGTTTGGAATGTTTAGTGCTGTAGTGCACATTTGGTGCTGGCTTTTTGTTTTTTAATCTAACATACAGTAGCTATGGTTCATAACGTGTGGTTTCACATTAGCATTATATGGATTAGCTAGTGTTACCACTTGCGAAATATATACTTATGACACACTGGACAACCAGCAGATACGGTATATATGCCAGATCGATCCTTCAGAATTCTTTTGCACTTTAAGGACCATAGTAGATCAGCTAGCCATACTAGAAACTCATTTATCCTTTTTTCCTTACTTAAATTAATTTATTTACTACATGTATTTATTTATTGATCAAATTGTACTATCTTAGGCTCTATATGTGGTTCACACTGTACTATTAATATACTTTGGCTCGTCTATTGATATTTATTACTCATTGAATCATAGGCAAGTTTTACCACTGAGCCATTACTCTATATAACCTATCTATGTCCCTCATATATTCATTGGCATCCTTTGCTGAATTTTAATGCTATATATTTTATGACTGTACTGAGAATAAAAATATTGATTTTACCAGGAATACTTGTAGCTCTTTTTGTTTGGACTATCATCTAAACTTTGTGGATATAAAGAGATAGAAGTAAAATCCTAATATCCAAAATTACCTCCAAGTTAAAAAAAGAAAGTGGTCAGAAGACGGCCACTATCCGTTCATATTTATGTTGATTTTATTCAAGTTTATTCCTGGCGTAATCCCAGTTGGTGAAAAATTGCAACGGAAATATAATTTTTAGAAACTTTTGAAGGCGACAAAGTCAGTATGTGTAAAACCCAGATAGCATCACTGATTCCCACCTTGTTTCCTTGGGGAAAGCTATAAATATGTTTAATACTTCAAGGAAACCCTTACGTTAACTTGTAGAGAGGCAGGGTCACATTTTACTACAAGACACTAGAATGCAGGTGCCTGGGATGGCACTAATAAGGCGACAGCCTTATATTACTGCACAAACATAAATCTCATTATGGGAATAGAGAGAACCACTTTGGATAGAAGTCAACCGTCTACAGGAAGACCAACTGGTCTGTGTGCTTCCTCATTATCGAAGACATACTAATAAATAAGTGAAGATAATTGCAGCCATGATGCCTGGCTGTCTTTAGCCCACACTAGTGACACCAACAAAGCATGATGAAGATGCCTCATGGTGGCTCAGTGGTTAGCATTGCAGCCTTGCAGTGCTTTGGTACTTGGTAGAGATGAGCGAACCCAAACTGTAAAGTTAGCGTTCATATATAACACAGACTTTTAAACAAATCAGTGTCCGAGTTTGGAGTTTGGATGCTGTATGTATGTAAACCACTCAATCGAGCACAGGGGTTCTCAAAGCTCAGCCCTGTGTAAATCGCTTGCTGTCTCTGAATGGCTCTCAATGGGGGAAAAAAACAACATTTTTAGATGTAGTGTGTCAAAAAAACCCAAAATGCTCCCTCCCATGGAAATGCTCTACTTAAGGCTGGCTGCATGTGGGTGGAGAACCAAATTGCCCAATCATTGAATTGCAATGGAGTTCGGGCTCCAGAATCAAGTTCAGGTCAAGTATGTCAAGAAGGGTGCCGAACTGACCCTTATCTGAAGTCCCGCAGAAACTGGTGAACCCAAACTTCCACGGATCCGCTCATTCCTAGTCTTGGGTTCAAATCCTATTAAGGACAACATCTGCAAGAAGTTTATATGTTCTCTCCGAGTTTGTGTGGGTTTTCTACCGGTTCTCCAGTTTCCTCCAAAGACATGCTGATAGGGAATTTAGATTGGGAGCCCCAATGGGGACAGTGATAATCACGTTTGTAAAGCTCTGTGGAATTATTAGCGCTACATAAGTGAGTAAAATAAATAAATATGTCAATGTCATCTGTACAATAATTCACTTTCAAGGCAATTCACAGATATAGCCATGCTCAGGGAACATAATTGTTTCTGTGGTTTCAAACACCAGGATTTTTATAATTGGGAAACTGGACTATGGTGTGTTCAGGATGGTCAAAAAATATAATTGGAAACATGACGGTCATATTATTGCATTAGGGGGTTCCTTTGGAAAATATGACATACATTAGAATTATCTCTTGAAACCATTTTTACTTTCCTTTTAATAAACCATTCTGCTCTCACCTGACCAGGAAGAGGACTGAAAGGTCTAGATAAGACTCTAAAATATCTCATCCAAAGATGCCAAGTGTCAAGGCCCCTTTACACGCTGCAACATCGCTAACGACATCGCTGTAACGTCACCGGTTTTGTGACGTAATAGCGACCTCCCCAGCGACATTGCAGTGTGTGAGACGCATCAGCGACCTGGCCCCTGGTGTGAGGTCACTGATCGCTACAAATCTTTCAGGACCATTTTTTGGTCCTTTGTTTCCCGCTGAGCAGCATGCATTGGTGTGTTTGACACCGTTACAACGATATCGTTAGCGACTTCCCCTTCAAATAGCTGCTTTGACACGTCCCCAATGACCAGCTAGGTCGATCTGCAGGTCCGTATCGCTGCTGCGTCGTTGGTAAGGTCTGCCTGTTTGACAGCTCACAGCAACTCACCAGAGACTTTGTAGCGATCCCAGCCAGGTCGGGATCGCTAGAAAGTCTCAGTGTGTAAAGGGGCCTTCAGACCAAGGAGAAACAATAAAGGCCCCGTCACACACACAGATAAATCTTTGGCAGATCTGTGGTTGCAGTGAAATCATGGACATATTGTTCCATTTGTACACAGCCACAAACCTGCCACTGATTGTCCACAATTCACTGCAGCCACAGATTTATCTCTGTGTGTGACAGGGCCTTAAGAGTTCTACATCTATCCAAATTTTAAAGGTTCTCCTCCACTGAATTTCTCACCTATCTAATCAGTAAGAAGTTTCTTTGTCTCTTTTATTTTCATTAGTTTTGCTTTGTGTGTTTGTCCTTTTATTTCAACTTTTGTCATTTTTACAAGCCCTGAACCTTTTGTACATTAAATTTAAAATTTAACAAGTTTGTTTCTTCCTTAGCCTTACTTTATGAAGCTAAGTTGTGTTACTCTATTGAAAAGTAATGGCAACAAGAAGTGTGGTGTAAATGTGTGAATTTTTTTGTTTTGAGGTGTTTTTGTTTTTTTTTTGAGGTGCACTTAGCTCACTGTTAACCTACTGCACTATGTGAGTGGATGAATAAGTCTGAGAAGCAGAGTATCTACCTTCTACATGACTGTCATTGCAAGTCATGTGGGCAATGACAGTGATGGTTTTGTTCTGGGGGGGTTTTGTAGGGTTTTGTGGCTGTGTCATGATGAGGTGTGTGCATTGTGGGAGTCTACAGGTTTATTGGTTTATTTCCAGAGGCACTTCAGGGAGCTCAGGACCTCCAAGAATGATGGAATAAGAATCAGCTCCAACATTTGGTGTGTAATTTATGTGCATGAGGTTTCTGAGCTGTCAGCGCTACTAGTGATAAATGACTTGAGTCTAACAGCACCAATCCCATCCCTTACAGCATACACAGTTCATATAAACTTGGAGGAAGACAAAGTATTCTATAGCTATAATACTCGCTTTATCCTGTATTGCAACTCAGATTTCTTGACTGATTTGATAAACATCTATGTTCAGGATAACAATAGTCCACCCCTGTTGCAGACCCTGATACAGTCTTCTGGACAAGATTAAAAAAAAATTAGTGTACAAGGGAACACAAGTCCAGAAAAGATTAAAAAAATAAATAGTGTAGAAGGGAACACAACTCCAGACAAGATTTGAAAAAAATAAATAAATACAAATTTGTACAAAGGAACATAAGTCCAGAGAAGATGAAAAAAAAACAAAAAATAGTGTACAAGGGAACACACGTCCAGAGAAGATTAAAAAAAATAGTGTATAAGGGAACACAAATCCAAAGAAGATTCAAAAAATAGTGTAAAAAAGAACACAACTCCAGAGAAGATTAAAAAAAAATAGTGTAGAAGGGAACACAAGTCCAGAGAAGCTTAAAAAATATTAGTGTATAAGGGAACACAAGTCCAGAGAAGATTAAAAAAAATAGTGTATAAGGGAACACAAGTCCAGAGAAGATTAAAAAAAAATAGTGACCAAAAGAACACAAGTTCAGAGAAGATTAAAAAAACATAGTGTCTAAGGGAACACAAGTCCAGAGAAGATTAAAAAAAAAATGAGTGTAGAAGGGAATACAAGTCCAGAGAAGATTTAAAAAAAATAAATTACTGTATAAGAGAACACAAGTCCGGAGAAGATTAAAAAAATATAATGTATAAGGGAACACAAGTCCAGAGAAGATTAAAAAAATAGAGTACAAAGGAACACAATTCTTGAGAAGGTTAAAAAAAATTATGTACAGGGGAACCCAAGTTGGGAAAAAAACACTGCAATACCAGCAAGTGCTTCTACATCTTCAAAATCAGGTTCTAACATAGCTGACTTTTCCTGTAACTTATGGACTCTTTTGTGCCAAGGCCCCATTACTTAATTATTCTTTACATATAGTCTATCCATGACTACAGGTAATCTAACCATGATAACCCTAGACACTTGCAAAAATCAAATGAAAAAATGTCACATTCATTTTACACAGATCTTCTAATGCACAGTTACCGTACCTATGTCCACGGTGAACGTTGAGCTGAATGTCCCGTACTTCTGGTCATGCGCACTAGACCTGTCTGAAGCTGGGACGTGTACACCCGGCTTCATACTGTTCATGACCAGAAGTGCAGGACATTCAACTCAGTGTTCACTGCGAACAAAGGTATACACATCACCGCTGGAGATGCTGCATTGAATAGCATGTTAGCATGCCCTTGTGGGTATGCTAACATGCTAAGAGGGCGGCTAGTCGGGGAAGTAACGCCCTCACAACTAGTCGCTGTCCTCATTAGTATATTATAAAGAATCTTTAGAAATACATTTTCTAAAGATCACTTTATCTATGCTAGTATATACAGAGGTGATTAGGCAGGGATTAGCAATATGCATGCAGAACTGCTCTTGGTTCTGGGTGTATATTGCACCTGACTGGTTCCCTTTAAGTTATTCCCTCCTGCAGGGCTGCCACCAGGGAGTTCAGGGCCCCATTGTAGCAAAATTTACAGGCCCCTTTGAGACTCCTCCCAGGTTCCACCCAGCTCCGCCTCTACTCCTTAAACCTTCCGCAGTCCCACAGCCACTCTTGGAAAAACTCCATTTCTGCAAAATGCCCTCACCAATCTCACATTAACAGTTCCATCACATACCATTTGCTGGCTGAATATATACAGCTCTGGCAAAAATTAAGAAACCACTGCACAGGTTTATAAAAATCAGCTTCTCTACATGTCTGTCAGCCATTCCATTCCAGTGTCAGTTGAATTCCACCCAGAGTACACCTCATTCTGCTTAATGTGCTTCTGATAGGTGATCACCTGAACCAAATCTTATTTATCGAGGGAAAGTATAAAAACACTGCTGTGGTCTTCACAATCCTCTTGCAATAGGACAAGCTGGATGGCAAAACAAGTGCTAGTAATATCCCAAAAGTAACAAGAATGAAAAAATAACTTTTAACCATGCCAAAGGAGTTGAAAAGAAAAGTCTTGAGTGAAGAAAAGAGGGGCTCAATTCTGGTTTTACTAACAGAAAAATACAGTGAGTACATGTTGCCTCCATCTTTAATCCCTTAATGATCATGGGCAGTAAAGTTACGCACAATCGCTCCAATCAGCGTGCGGGGGGTGGGGCTGACCTGGAGGTGACGTCTCTCTCAAGGCTTGTTTTGGCCTGGAGAGCCCTCTCCCAGTCAGTCTGCGGCATGCCCCTGCTGGCACTTGTAGTTCCAAGCCGGCGCTGCTGCCCATCGCCGCTGCTCAATCGCCGCCACCGCAAGTACTGCCCCTCCTCCGACCTCTTCATCCGTCCCTCCCTCCCCTTCCCCATGGCTTTTCCTGTCCCCCCGCTCCTCCCCCCTCATGGCTTCTCCTGTCCCATGCCCCTCCTCTCTTTCCCCCTAGACTTCTCCTGTCCCCCTCCCCTTGCCTGCTGCCGCCGCTGTCCAGATCCTCCTGCCGAGTCATCCGAGGTCTTCATCCATCTGAACTCATCTGCTAATGAGTGCCTCCATCGCTGGTGCTTCCTGGGTTCCTGGGTCCTAGCATCAGTCTTCCTTCTAACTGCTCTGGTCACTGATCTTCCTGGTTCTGTGAGTATAATTTTTTTGTCTATCATCCCACGTCGCTTTTTGTACCCCATCCGTCCATGTGTCTTGCAGCTGCCGATTTGTGGTGCACATCACAGATCGCCATTCGTGCGCAATTTTGGGCAGGACTTCTTTTTCTGTTTTTCACTGACGTCCGTTTAGTATGTTTCTTTTTTATGTTATCAAATCTGAATCTCCTTTCTATTTTCTCTTTTTCTTTCTAGGTTTTTTTCTACTCAAAGAAAATAGATTCTCAATTTTTTATTTTTTTTTACACACACCCCACACACCGTACACAATGTCCCAAAGGTAGGTTCCTTGGGGAATGGTGGGGTCACATGTGTAGAGTTTCCACTATTTAGGCACATCAAGGGCTCTTCAAACGCAACATGGCGTCTGCTAACAATTCCAGACAATTTTGCGTTTGAAAATTCAAATGGTATTTTTTGCCTTTTGAGACCCTGCCATGCGCCTAAACAGTGGTTTCCCCCCACATATGGGGTATCAGAATACTCAGGAGAAAATTCCCAATACATTTTGAAATCCCTTTTATCCTGCTGCTCTTATGACAATGAAAAAAAGTAGAGACTAAGAGAACATTTGGTGATATTTTTTTTTTTTCATTTTCATGGCACAACATTATAAAATTCACTGAAGCACCTGGGGGTTCAAAGTGCTCAGTACACATCTACATATGTTCCTTGGGGGGGTCTAGTTTCCAAATTGGGGTCACTTCTGGGAGGTTTCCACTGTTTAGGCACCTCAGGGGGTCTCCAAACCCGACATGGCATTCGCTAATGATTCCAGATAATTTTGCTTTCAAAAATTCAAATGGCGCTCCTTTCATTCTGAGCCCCGCCATGCGCCCAAACAATTGATTGATCACTTATAAGGTATCAGCGTACTCAGGAGAAATTGCACAATAAATTTTATGTTACATTTTTTCCTGATACCCTTGTGGAAAAAAAAGCTACATGTTTGAAGTAACAATTTTGTGGTAAAAAAAAATATATATTTTCACGGCTCACTGTTATAAACTTCTGTGAAGCCTCCGGGGGTTCAAAGTGCTCACCAAACATCTTGATAAATTCCTTGAGGGGTCTAGTTTCCAAAATGGGGTCACTTGTGGGGGAGCTCCATTGTTTAGGCACTGCAGGGGGTCTCCAAACCCAACATGGCGTCCGCCAATGATTCCAGCTAATTTTGCTTTCAAAAATTTGAATGGCACTCCTTCCCTTCCGAGCCCTGCTATGTGCCCAAACAACTAATTTCCACCACATATGAGGTATCAGTGTACTCATGAGAAATAGCACAATCAATACTGTGATGCATTTTTGTCTGATACCCTTGTGAAAATGCATTTTTGTGTAAAAAAAAAAAGTAAAATTTTCATTTTTTTCTTCCACATTGCTTTGCTTCCTGTGAAACACCTAAAGGGTTAATAAACTTCTTGGATGTGGTTTTGAGCAGTATGAGGGGTGCTGTTTTTAGGATGGGGTCACTTTTGGGCATTTTGTCACCTCAGCTTCTCACTGTCAGTTCAAATGTGATATGGTCCCTAAACAAAAATGGCTTTGAAAATTTTGTTGGAAAAATTAGAAATTGCTGATGAACTTTGACACCTTCTAACTTCCTAACAAAATAAAATTTTGTTTCAAAAATTGCACTGGTGTAAAGTAGACAAGTGGGAAATGATATTTAGGAACTATTTTGTGTGACATATTACTCAAATTTATGACCATAAAATTTCAAAGTTTGAAAATTGTGAAATTTTCTAAACTTTCCCCAAATTTCCAAAATATTCACAAATAAACGCCAAATATATTGGCCTAAATTTACCACCATCATGAATTACAATATGTCACGAAAAAAACAACCTCAGAATCACCAGGATTCGTGGAAGCATTCAAGAATTATAACTTGTCAAAGTGACACTGGTCACAATTGCAAAAAATGGCCCAGCCAGACAGCTGTTTTAGTGGCCGGGGTGAAGGGATTAAAATTTATAAGACGGCAGTCCAGTACAAGGTCAAGCAGCAAACATTGGGGACAACAAAGCTACAAACAAGCAGAGGGCGAAAGCGACTCTCCACTGACCAGGATGACCGTCATCTTATTCGAATGTCACTCAGCAACCGCAGGATGACATCAAGTGACCTACAAAAGGAATGGCAAATGGCAGTTGTGGTGAAGTGCATGGAAAGAACAGTTCATAAAAGGCTCTTTGAGGCAGGGCTCAAGTCATGTAAAGCTAGAAAAAAAGGCTTTCATCAATGAGAAGTAAAGGAGAGCTAGGCTGAAGTTTTCCAAAGACCATAAGGATTGGACCATAGAGGACTGGAGTAAGGTAATCTCTGATGAGTCTAATTTTCAGCTTTGCCCAACACCTGGTCATCTAATGCTTAGACAGAGACCTGGAGAAGTGTACAAGCCACAGTGTCTTGCACCCACTGTGAAATTTGATGGAGGATCGGTAATGATCTGGGGGTGCTTCAGCAAGGTTGGAATTGGGCAGATTAAACTTTGTAAAGGACGAATGAATCAAGCTGCATACAAGGTTAGCCTGGAAAAACAGTTGCTTCTTTTTGCTCAGGCAATGTTCCCCAACTCTGAGGACTGTTTTTTCCAGCAGGACACATGCGCCATGCCACACAGCTAGGTCAATCAATGTGTGGCTGAAGGACCACCCCATCAAAACCCTGTCATGGGCAGCCCAATCTCCAGACCTGAACCCCATTGAAAACCTCTGGAATGTTATCAAGGGGAAGATGGATAGTCACAAGCCATCAAACAAAGAACTGCTTACATTTTTGTGCCAGGAGTGGCATAAGGTCACCTAAAAGCAGTGTGAAAGACTGGTGAAAAGCATGCCAAGACGCATGAAAGCTGGGATTAAAAATCATAGTTATTCCACAAAATATTGATTTCTGAACTCTTCCTGAGGTAAAACATTAGTATTGATGTTTCTAAATGATTATGAACTTGTTTTCTTTGCATTATTTGAGGTCTGAAAGCAATGCATTTTTTGTTATTTTGACCATTTCTCATTTTCAGAAAATAAATACAAAATGTATTGCTTGGAAATTCGGAGATATGTTTTCAGTAGCTTATTGAATGAAACAACAATTTACATTTTACTCAAAAATATACCTATAAAGAGAAAAATCTGAAAAACTGAAGTGGTCTCTTAATTTTTGCCAGAGCTACATATATATATATATATATATATATATATATATACACATATATTCATTCCAGAAAATTAAGTATTTCTCTCAGAAAATTAATAATTCATCCCCTACACCGCCCTTCTCCGTAATATATCTCCCACACTGCCGTTCTGTACATTATCCCTCACATACTGCCCCTCTAATATCCCCACACACACTGCCCTTCTGTATATTGCTCCACACACAGTCCCTCTGTATAATATCCACACACACTGCCCCTCTGTATAATATCTCTCCCAGATACTGCCACTCTGTATAATATTCCCCCACATACTGCCCCTCTGCATAATATCCCCACACACTTCCCCTCTGTATAACATCCCCACACACATACTTCCCCTCTGTATAATATCCTCCACACACTAACCCTTTGTATAATATCTCTCGACACACACTGCCTTCTGTATAATATCCCCACACACACACACACACTGCCTAACCGGATAATTTCTCCCCCACACACTGACACTTTCTGTATAAAAGCCCCCAATACACGCACTGCTCCTTGCAGCACTTTGTTAGGAAAGAAGTAGTTGGCACCACAGGGTAATATATAAATAAAGGGAGGTGTGCTAACAAAAACGGTGCAAAAGAATGAATTGTAACATGAGACAAAAATAGTTGCATAGTAAAAAAATGTGTACACCCAACTATTTTATATATAATAAACATGGCATTTATAGATACAAAACATAAAAGCAAAGTTTAGATATACATATATATGTCCCCCTCCTGGTCTATATGTCCCCATCCTATGCTCATCCTGGTATATATGTCGTCTTCTGGTATGTATGTCTCCACCCTGGGCCCCTCCTGGTATACATGTCACCCTCCTGGTATATATGTTCCTATCCTGGGCCCCTCTTAGTATATATCTCCCTTTTTGGTTTATTTGTCCCCATCCTGGTATATATGTCATCCTCCTGGTATATAAGCCCTCTTTCTAGGCACCTCCTGGTCCCTATCCTGGTTTATTTGTCCCCTTCCTGGTGCATATGTCCTCCTCCTAGTATATATGTCCCCTTCCTGGGAACTTCCTGGTATACATGTTCCCATCCTGTCAAAGAGTGGGGGAGCAAGCACTGCCAGAGAATGGTATGCAAAGAATTTTTTTTAGTGTAAATTCACAATTATTCCAACTGTACTATAATGCAAATTGAGATTTTTAGCAAATGATTGATCAATAATTTGAGCCGCCCCTGCCAACGTCAAGGCAAATCTCTATAGGGGGGTCCAACTCTATATTTATATTTTCAATGTGCCATACGGCTAACTAATTAAATTAAAAGCAGAACCATATTAAAGCACACATATACCTGATACATGTCAGAACCGCTCCCATGCTGCAAAGACAGGCTAAACTGCGAATAAAGGCAGTCTACGTCCCAGCACGTGCAGCTGTGTGCCGCACACACTGGGACAATGTCAAGACTAGCCCTCACAGTGCCCATCCAGCAGCCATGAA
This sequence comes from Anomaloglossus baeobatrachus, assembly GCF_048569485.1. Lineage (NCBI taxonomy): Eukaryota > Metazoa > Chordata > Amphibia > Anura > Aromobatidae > Anomaloglossus > Anomaloglossus baeobatrachus. Next base: position 124,962,887 of record NC_134353.1, read on the forward strand.
TGAAGGCAGAACAGGCCCAATCATATGGTGCTTAAATAGCAATGCCTGTGGAAAGGGCGTGGTAGCTGTGTGTGAACAGACACCAAATTATATATATGGCGATAGAAACAAAAGGAATATGCAAACCAAAGTCAGGCGTGCACGGCATGGCGGGGGTCAGCCACCAAACCAAAGTACGTCAAAGAGGGGGCGAGCCAGTACTGCCAGCACAGGCATTGTTATTTAAGCACCATATGCTTGGGCCTGTTCTGCCTTCATTCATGGCTGCTGGGTGGGCACTGTGAGGGCTAGTCTTGACATTGTCCCAGTGTGTGCAGCACACAGCTGCACGTGCTGGGACGTAGACTGCCTTTATTCGCAGTTTAGCCTGTCTTTGCAGCATGGGAGCGGTTCTGACATGTATCAGGTATATGTATGCTTTAATATGGTTCTGCTTTTAATTTAATTAGTTAGTCATATGGCATATTGAAAATATAAATATAGAGTAGGACCCCCTATAGAGATTTGCCTTAACGTTGGTAGGGGCGGCTCAAATTATTGATCAATCATTTGCTAAAGATCTCAATTTGCATTATAGTACAGTTGGAATATTTGTGAATTTACACTAGAAAATATTTTTTTTTGCATACCATTCTCAGGCAGTACTGGCTCCCCCCCTCTTTGATGTACTTTGGTTTGGTGGATGACCCTCGCCATGCCGTGCACGTCTGACTTTGGTTTGCATATTCCTTCTGTTTCTATCTACATATATATAATTTGGTGTCTGTTCACACACAGCTACCACGCCCTTTTCCACATGCATTGTTATTTAAGCACCATATGCTTGGGCCTGTTCCGCCTTCATTCATGGCTCCTGGGTGGGCACTGTGAGGGCTAGCTCTGACATTGTCCCAGTGTATGCGGCACACAGCTGCACATGCTGGGACATAGACTGCCTTTATTCGCAGTTTAGCATGTCTTTGCAGCATGGGAGAGGTTCTGACATGTATCAGGTATATGTGTGCTTTAATATGGTTCTGCTTTTAATTTAATCAGTTAGCCGTATGGCACATTGAAAATATAAATATAGAGTAGGACCCCCCATAGAGATTTGCCTTGACGTTGGCAGGGTGGCTCAAATTGATCAATCATTTGCTAAAAATCTCAATTTGCATTATAGTACAGTTGGAATAATTCTGAATTTACACTAAAGTTTTTTTTTTTTTGCATACCATTCTCAGGCAGTGCTGGCTCCCCCCCTCTTTGATGTCCCCATCCTGGGCTGTTTGTCCCCTTCCTGGTATATATGTCTTCCATTTGATATACATGTCCCCTTTCTGGTATATATGTCGCCATCTTGGTATATATATCCACCTCTTGGACCCCTCCTGGTATATATGTCCCACTAATAGTATATATGTTCCCTCCTGGGTTCTTCCTGGTATATATGTTGCCACAAAAAGAAATAAAAAACAACATTTTACTCACCCTCCCTGGCTCACACGTCACATGGCATCCTCTCTGTGATGCATTTCAACAGAATGTGAGCCCTTGGACTTACATTCAGCTGAAGCAAAGCAGAGACTGGGGTAAGCGGGCACTCCCACCACCCTCGGCAATATTCCTGCTCCTGTGTTCAGCTCATGGAGCGCTTACCTTTCCACTCGCCATCTCCATTGTCATCTGCATTGCCTGCAGCAGTGTGATGAGGTCACAGCTTGATAATCTCATCACGCTGCTGCATGCTGTGCCTGTGCCCTGCTCTGCCCCACTGAGCCTGGTACCACCTCATGGTTAATTTGCATGTGAGGTGCCTGAAGCATATCACATGCAATATAGGAATGGGGTAGGCAACTGTGACTGGGGCTCGTTGAAGAGGGGGCCCTGGACGGGGCTAAAGAAAGTGAAGTAAGTACCCTGGCTGGGCCCAAGCCCCCCTCTTCATAGGGCCCCATCAGTAAGGGAAGTAATGCCCTAATAGTTGCCCTGCCAGTAGGTGCCAGTACCCGGGCCCACTGGAGTATCCTTTGGTTTTCCAGTGAGCCAGTCCGACCCTGTACCCACCCATAGAACAAAAGTGTCAGCGCGCCCTTCATATTGTTTCCTTGCACAGCGATGTTTCCAGTTATTAGCTGTGCAGGGAACTACAACTCAGTCCAGTCATATACAGTATGTCACAAAAAAAAAATCACATTCGTCACAGTTTTGTAAATATTTTACTATATCTTTTCATGGTACAATACTGAAGATATGACACTTTCACAAAATGTAAAGTAGTCAGTGTAACTTTGGTGTGACCTCTAAAACACTCAACATACAGCCATTAATGTATAAATAGCTGCCAACAAAAGTGAGTACCCCCTTAAGTGAAAATAGCCAAATTGTGCCAAATTAACCAATTTCCATCCCTGAAGTCATGTGACTCATTAGTGCAACTATGTCTCGTGTGTGAATGGGGAGCAGGTGAGTTACATTCGATGTTATTGCTCACATACTTTCTCATATTGGTCACTGAAAGTTCACCATGACACCTCAAGGCAAAGATTTCTCTGATGATCTGAAAAAAGATTTTTTTTGTTCTGCAGAAAGATGAAATAGGCTATAAGAAGATTAACAACAGAATAAAACTGAGTTGCAGTACGGTGGCTAAGACTATATAACTCGCCATGGTCGACCAAGGAAGATGACTGTACAGCATCATATTCAGAGGTTGTCTTTTCAAAATACACGTACGAGTGCTGCCACTATTGCTGCAGAGCTTAAAGGTGTGCGGGATCAGCCTGCACACTACATCAAACTAGTCTGCATGGCTGTCATCCCAGGAGGAAGCCTCTTCTAACGATGATGCACAAGAAAACCCACAAACAGTTTGCTGAAGACAAGCAGACTAAGGACATGGATTACTGGAACCTTGTCCTCTGGTCTGATGAGACCAAGATAAACTTATTTGGTTCAGATCGTATCAACCATGTGTGGTTGGACTATCATAGTTTAGGGCTGCATGAGTGCTCTCAGCTGTGGGGAGCTGCAAGACTGCAGTGCTAACACCTGAGCCACCATCCCACCCATATAACATGAGCTTAAGTACAGTGGCCATTTAATTAATTTAATAAATACAATAAAATTCTGGAAAATTGTATATAAAAATATATACTTTTCTAATTCAGATTGTAGAAGTGTGATACAATAAAGTCTGTAATCTTATCTTCTGAATGATCGGAATGGTGAGACTGTAAGGGGGTGGTGAATGAAAGGCAAACTCAGCCAACATCATACAGTATCTGCAAGTGAATATCGCCATCTACTGGTTGGAAAGAATAAGTGAGAACTAAATAGTGGAGCATGTGTTTCCATGAAGGAAGAGTTTAAAAGAGATGTTGGGTCAGGAGGTAGTTGTAGAGCAGTTGTTAATTCTAAATGCCTGGGACAGTAAAAAAGGAGAGAAGTTGGCGCCAAAATTTGGAAGGGGGCAGTTGTGTGAGCAGCAGAACAGGCTTACAGTGATAATTTCCATAGAAGAGCTCAAGAGCGAAAAGATCCAGAAGAAGACCAAATACTGACTACCTAGTCCAGAAGAACACTAAATACTGACTCCAGAAGAAGACAGAATACCATTTACTGACTCCAGAAGAAGACAAATGACTGAATACTGCCTTCAGAGGAAGACTAAAGGGGGCCTTACACGCAACGACATCGCTAACGAGATGTCGTTGGTGTCACAGAATTTGTGATGCACATCCGGCCTCGTTAGCGACCTTGTTGCGTGTGACACGTACGAGCGAGTGTTAACGATTAAAAATACTCACCTAATCATTGATCGTTGACACATCGTTCATTTTCAAAAAATCATTGCTGGTGCAGGATGCAGGTTGTTTTTCGTTCCTGAGGCAGCACACATCGCTACGTGTGACACCCCAGGAACGACGAACAACATCGTACCTGCGTCATCCGGCAACGAGGTGGGCGTGACTTTCATGCGGCTGCTCTCCGCCCCTCTGCTTCTATTGGACGCCTGCCGTGTGACGTCTCTGTGACACCGCACAAACCGCCCCCCCCTTAGAAAAGAGGCTGTTCGCCGGCCACAGCGATATCGCTAGGAAGGTAAGTGTGTGTGACGGTTACTAGCAATTTTGTATGCCACGGGCAGCGATTTGCCCGTGATGCACAAACGACGGGGGCGGGTGCGATCACTAGCGACATCTCTGCGTGTAAAGCAGCCTTTAGTATCAATACCAGGATAAGTCCCCCTTCCCATGATACCATATACAGAAGAAGAACCGAGTGAGCTAGTAGGCTGTTGCTTCCTGTCCATAGTACTAAGTAATACTCACAAATATTGGACTTTTGGCCTAGGGCCTGCATGCTGTTAATATTGTTAACTAGTGCTGACATGGATGCGTCCCTGACAGGGAGACTGAAACGGAGTTAATGTTAATGGTACCCATTTTTTAATATAAGTGATAAAGTGTAAATTACATTGTATCTGTATTTTGTGCATCTGCATCAGAATTTCTCATCGTGAAATACCTGTTTCAATAGTCACCCACTGTGCCGTGCCTTGATCGAATAGTTTAGACACGATTTCTTTGTGTACATTAAATTCTTGTTCTTTACTCTACACTGAGTCGTTCTTTTTTGTGCCATTACATCTCCGGAACCTGTTTACAAGACTTTAGTTCATCAGGATCATAATATTGTGATCCTTCTAATACTGTTATGTGGGTTTCATCAGAGTTAACGTCTACTAGACGAAGTTTCCCAGAGACCATAATTTACAACATGACCCTATGAACTGCCACATGCTTATTACACTCTTCATCATGCAACTTTCCTCTTAGTTCTTTGTTCTATGCCCGCTTTCTGTCCTCAGACATAAAACTGGTTTATATGGTAAAAATGTTTACTTTATTTTATCAATATGTTGTGACTGTTTCCAATATAAAAATTCTTGATTATAGGAAAAAACCTAACTATAAACTCACTGATATGCATGTAAAATATTCGTTGTGACAGTTTACAACTACTTGCATTTAATTTTTACATTTCTAAAACTTAAAAGCAGTTGAAAATAAAAGAAAAGAATTATTCTTCAGATTTTCTCTTGTAATCATCCATCATTCCAAGTCTTGTATTCTCTTCTTCTCAAAAATAAAATGGACAAGACAGCATGCAAAATAAAAGATGCATAGGAGTTTTAATGAGATCTACGTGGTCCGGATTTTTTGTAAATACACTAAAATATTTCATTCGTTTCAATTACATTGTTTTTCTTTGTAGGCAAATCTGGAACTGTTTTTATCCAGGTTAAAAAAGAGAGCTTGTGTCTTTCATATGAACTGTCTGTTTGAAGAGCTTGATGACCATCACCAGGACCCAGCACTAAAACAGTCCAGGCCTAGCAGATGGTTATCACATCTGAGCGGGGATAAAGGAAGGATAAATTACACAAACACAACAATACAGACCTCAAAAAGAGGCGGCAAAATGCATAAAGGTGTACTCCGCGAAGAAATTTATTTCGCATGATGTCAAAAATATTTAGAGTTTGATGAACTGATACCTTTGTGTTCTGGAGTATTTACCTAGCATATTGCTTAATTTTAATGAGTTTGCTTTGTGTCATGATCCCTAAATACAGCCACATGACACTATTGGGAAAAAAGCAGAGGTATGACCACAGTTACATGCTTTTGAGAGTCCTACAAAAAATTTTATTCGAAAACTTTCTTAACTCAGGCAAGATTAGTCAAATATTTGCATTAGGCCGGGGCCACACGGGCACTACTGCAATCCTCGCATGACACTTGGCTCACGCTGGCAGCACAGCAGGAGCCGAGTGTCATGCGTGTGTCGCTGCGACTGAGGTTCGATCGTGCGATCGGACCATAGCTGCGGGGGGCAGGCCGGCACTGAGAAGGGGAGGACCGGCGCTGAGGAGGGGAGGGCAGGAGGGATTTATCTCCCTCTCTCCTCCGTAGCCGGCTATTGCCATTCTCACCCTGCACTCGCAGTACGCCGGTGTACTGCGAGTGCAGTGCGATTTTTCTCTCGCCCCATAGACTTGAATGGGTGTGAGAGAAAGAGTCTCGCATTACAGTCGCAGCATGCTGCGATTGTTTTCTCGGTCCGATTAGGGCTGAGAAAATAATCGCTCATGGGTGCTGGCACATAGGTTAATATTGGTCTGAGTGGAATGCAATGTTTTATCGCATTCCACTAGCTCCGATTTTCATGCCGTGTGTCTAAGGCCTTAGTTACAGTACCAACATTTCGTTTAGGTCTAATGAAAATTTTTATGGTTCCCTACATATTTTTCGTTTTATAAGACGAACCCCAAATTAAGACAAGAAAAAAGGTAAAAAAAATATTGGGTCCATCTTGTAATGTGGTGGTGTCTTACCGGGAGGTGGCAGCAGTGATGGAGCAGGGTCACAGGTGGCAGGGGTGGTGGTAGAGTAGTGCGATGCAGTATAATGAGTGTCTCAGATGCTCACTGTAGGCTCTGTGAGGCAGGAATATCCAGAAATCATCGGCAGTGCGGGCTTCAAAGAAATGGCACCCGAAGTCAGCACATGTGTAGATCTCGGCTTACTAACGAGTCAAGATCTCATCTGCACATGAGCCACCTCTGGGTGCCATTTTCCTTAAGTCTGCTGCTGGGAGATCAGTGGGCCAGAGGTGGTGCATGTGCAGATTCTTTAGCAAAGAGCTCCATCTGGGCATGTGCCACCTGTGGGTGCCATTATTTGAAGCCCACACTTCTGATATTTCAGGATGGCCCCTGCCTCACCACCTGCAGCAAGCACCAGCACCTCACGCAGCACAGCCTGCAGCACTGCCGCTGCCTCCTGTGACCATTCTTCACCCCCCACCAGTAAGCTTCATTCAGATTATAAGACACACCCCTCAGTTTCCTCCCACATTTTTGGCAGGAAAAATGCATCTTATAGTACGGAAAATACAGTACATAGTTGTTGTTGCTTCTAGACCTAACGTGCCCTTTTTACATATTTTCCTTGACATGATTCCTTGGCGGTCTTATCATATACCAGTACATTTTACATACACAGACAGAAACGCCATATAGACACAAGGGAGAATATTGATGCATAGTTATCAAAACCTGATAGTTAACTTATATTCACATATTTTAACCCTTTCCCCACCCAGCGATTATCTGTTTTTCGCTTATTTCTTCTTCTTCTAAGAGCCACAAATGTTTTATTTTTCTGTCAGAATAGTTATATGAGGGCTCGATTTTTCAGAATGAGTTGTACTTTTGAATGACACCATTTATTCTCCCCCATATTGTACTGGAAGATGGGAAAACAATTCCTAGTCCGGTGAAATTGCAAAAAAAGTTTACAATTGTTTGTTGGTTTTTTTATTTACCACGTTCACTATATGGTAAAACTGACCTGGCAGTATGATTTCTCAGGTCAGAATGAGTTTGTAGACATCAATATATATATATTTTTTTTATTTAAGTAGTGAGACTCGTAATGTTCTCATTTTTCAAGATCTGGGTCTCAGTGAAGGCTTTTTGTGTCTTCAGCTAATGTTTTTAATTATACCATTACTGGGTAGATGCAATGTATTGATTGCCTCTTATTGCATTTTATTGCAATGTTGCATTGACCAAAAAAGTGGAATTTTTATATTTTTTTTCGTTACACCCATTACTGATCAAATTATTTTATCTATTGATAGATCGGGCATTTCTGAACCCAGCGATACCAAAAGTGTATTCTTTATTCTTATTGTTTTATTTTCAGTTGGGCAACACAGGGGTGGTTTTTATTTTTTCACATTTTTTTAAAACTGTTTTCTTACACTTTTTTATTATTATTATTTTTATTATTATTATTATTATTATTATTATTATTATTATTATTAGTCCCCTTAGGGGACCTGAAGCTGATATACTCCGACCGCTTCAGCACCGCTGTGTACAGAAGAAATGCTGACCAACAGCTGTCATGACAACTCATCAGCACCCCGTGATTATGTCACGGGCCGCCAATGGGGGTGGGAAGTAACTCACTCCCTGCCAGCAAGCATTACATCCCACTGTCAGAGAATGACAATGGGATTCAACTAGTTACCAGGCACAGGTGGATCTCCGATTAACCCACTCCTGTTAGTTGCACATGATGGCTAATCAGATCAGCTGAAATGAGTGGGGAAACATGCGGGCTTGCTGCACAAGCCAACATTAAAGGAACAGACACGACCTATTAGGTATCAGTATGTCATGAAAAGGTTAAGACTATCAAGATAAATTTTACTTATTTTAAGACTATCTAGTTTATCAAATTGGTGCCTATGGTTTCATAAATATGACTGAAAAGACTGTCTAGTTGCAGTTTACTCCATCTATTAACTAGCTTACTTTATACCAAAAATGTGCTTCATGATTCTGTCTCATTTTTTGGTACAGAGTGTTTCACGTTAGACCATGACCCCTTTCTAATAAGCCATGCCCCATTTCAGCAAGTATCGTGCTCCTTTGTCAGACAAGCGCCTAAAACACATAATTCATATGGCACAAGTCATAAAAGAAAGGTTTTTGGCACACATTATTCCACGTACACTTTGTAAAGTAGACAGCTGCAAATAAATGGCTGGATTTTGATTACTTTTATTTGTATTTTTTAATTCAGTAACTATCACCTTTGTGTAAAGGATTGAACAAGAAATGCCAAAAATCCAGTACAATTGCAAGTGACAAGCATATGTTCTCTGCCAGATACTAGCTTTATTTTTTTTTCTTTAACACATATTCTGTTGGCTTGCTGCTTTCTTGTGCATGAAAAAATAAAAAAAAATGTAATTGAAATGCAGCAGCAGAGCTGCCAGCTAGGCAAAATCTATTATCAATAACATGGCACTGCTGCTGTCAGCTCTCTTCTTGCTTTCTTCCCATATTTATTGAATCTTTCTGATATTCACAGACTACCACACTTATCTTCTTCAGCACTGCAGTTTTACAACATATAATGTTTTGAGTAGTTGACTACAGTATTAGGGATTTCTCTCCTATTGCGGAGCTGTAAACCCTCATGTCCTCTCTTTATCCTGAATCATCCTAAGGCCCGTTTCACATGTCAGTGAAAAACAGTGACGTTTTTCACTGGCGTGTAAAACACGCACATGTCCCTGCGTGTGCCGTGAATCACGGCACACGTGGGTTGTCTAAGTGCAATCCGGGCTCCGTTATCCGTGGCCCGTGATTGCACTTAGAAATCAACTCACCTGCGCCCGCTCCCGCTGTCCATGGTGCTGAATCCTCCCGCGGTGCAGCATCCGGCCGGCGGTGACCCCTGCAGCAGCTGCTTCCGGGGCGGCTGTGTCGCGCATAATGAATATGCGCGACAGTAATCAGCCGGCTTAGAAGCAGCAGGGAGAACGGGCTGCAGAGGACATCGCTGGACGCCGGGTGAGTTAAAATGTTTATTATTTTAAATGCACGTTTTTTTCTGGCACGTGTTTCACGGACCACACCACTGCGTGGTCCGTGGAACATCAGTGATGCCAGAAAAAAATGGACATGTCTCCGTGCAGCAATCACGCACACGCGGGTACACTGCACGGAGACACGTGCAGTGGAAAATCACTGACGTGTGAGCAGACCCATTCATTATAATGGGTCTGCGTATGTCAGTGATTCTGGTACGTTTAAGGCCCCCTTCACACGTCCGTGAAAAACACGCACGTGTGTTACGGGCCGTTTTTCGGGTCCGTATCCCTTTTTTGTGTCCGTTTTTATGGTCCGTGTGGCACCTGTGTGAATTGCGTATGCTAGCCGTGTTTGTGTGTAGAACGTCCGTGTGTGCGTGTGGAATTAACGTGTATGTGTACGTGGAATGTCCGTGTGGAATGTCCGTGTGTGTGATGCACAATGTCGTTTATAAATGTCGGCTGACAGCAGACAGAGTTGCGCGATGAGAATGAACTCGGGTGAACTTCACCCGACTTCATCCTCATACCGCGGCTCTGTCTGTGTCGAGTACTGATTAGCGGTCACCTGTGAAGGATTCACCGGTGACCGCTAATCCCCCGAGTGACTGAAGTTTCCCCCCCTCTCTCATACTCACCGTTCCCCGATCTCCGGCGCGGCGCTGCACGGCATTCACACTGCTCCGGCGGCTTTTACTATTTTGAAAAAGCCGGCCGCTCATTAAACAATCTCCTATTCCCTGCTTTCCCCGCCCACCGGCGCCTATGATTGGTTACAGTGAGACACGCCCCCACACTGAGTGACAGGTGCCTCACTGCACCCAATCACAGCAGCCGGTGGGTGTGTCTATACTGTGCAGTAAAATAAATAAATAAATAATTAAAAAAAAACGGCGTGCGGTCCCCCCCAATTTTAATGCCAGCCAGATAAAGCCATACGGCTGAAGGCTGGTATTCTCAGGATGGGGAGCCCCACGTTATGGGGAGCCCCCCACCCTAACAATATCAGTCAGCAGCCGCCCAGAATTGCCGCATACATTAGATGCGACAGTTCTGGGGCTGTACCCGGCTCTTCCCGATTTGCCCTGGTGCTTTGGCAAATCGGGGTAATAAGGAGTTAATGGCAGCCCATAGCTGCCACTAAATCCTAGATTAATCATGTCAGGCGTCTATGAGACACCCTCCATGATTAATCTGTAAATTACAGTAAATAAACACACACACACCTGAAGAAATCCTTTATTAGAAATAAAAAACACAAACACATTCCCTCATTACCAATTTAATAAGCCCCAAAAAGCCCTCCATATCCGGCGTACTCCACGGACCTCCAGCGTCGCTTCCAGCATGAAGGTGACAGGAGCTGCAGAAGACACCGCCGCTCCGGTCACCTCCACACAGCAACTGAGGTGAGTAGCGCGATCGGCTGAGCTGTCACTGAGGTTAATCGCGGCCACCGCTGGATCCAGTGGCGGCCACCGGGTAACCTCAGTGACAGCTCAGCCGATCGCGCTACTCACCTCAGTTGCTGTGTGGAGGTGACCGGAGCGGCGGTGTCTTCTGCAGCTCCTGTCACCTTCATGCTGGAAGCGACGCTGGAGGTCCGTGGATTACGCCGGACATGGAGGGCTTTTTGGGGCTTATTAAATTGGTAATGAGGGAATGTGTTTGTGTTTTTTATTTCTAATAAAGGATTTTTTCAGGTGTGTGTGTTTATTTACTGTAACTTACAGATTAATCATGGAGGGTGTCTCATAGACGCCTGACATGATTAATCTAGGATTTAGTGGCAGCTATGGGCTGCCATTAACTCCTTATTACCCCGATTTGCCAAAGCACCAGGGCAAATCGGGAAGAGCCGGGTACAGCCCCAGAACTGTCGCATCTAATGTATGCGGCAATTCTGGGCGGCTGCTGACTGATATTGTTAGGGTGGGGAGCTCCCCATAACGTGGAGCTCCCCATCCTGAGAATACCAGCCTTCAGCCGTATGGCTTTATCTGGCTGGCATTAAAATTGGGGGGGACCGCACGCCGTTTTTTTTTAATTAATTATTTATTTATTTCACTGCACAGTATAGACCCGCCCACCGGCTGCTGTGATTGGGTGCAGTGAGGCACCTGTCACTCAGTGTGGGGGCGTGTCTCACTGCAACCAATCATAGGCGCCGGTGGGCGGGGAATGCAGGGAATAGGAGATTGTTTAATGAGCGGCCGGCTTTTTCAAAATAGTAAAAGCCGCCGCAGCAGTGTGAATGCCGTGCAGCGCCGCGCCAGTGATCGGGGAACGGTAAGTATGAGAGAGGGGGGGAAACTGACCGACAGACTGTGAGAGAGGGACAGAGAGACCGACAGAGAGACCGACCGACGGACTCAGGGAGATTGACCGACATACACAGAAATAGAAAGAATAGCCGACATCACTAAAAATAAAAACACCAAACGGACACGGACTATAGGTAGATGCATACGTGTTTACTAACGTGTGTGCACATACCCATAGACTTTCATTGTGTCCACGTGTGCGTGCTCCGTGCAGATAACGGACATGCATCCGTGCAAAACGCAAACACATACGGATCACGGACACGCACACACGGACATAATGAAATAACGCACGTGTGACCTCAGTCATAGATTAACATTGGTGCACGTTTGGCCGTGTCTCTGGTATATACGGAAACGGACCAAACACGCACGTGTATCACGGACGTGTGAAGGGGGCCTAAAAAAAAAGCACAAACGTACCAGAATCACTGACGTGTGAAAGGGGCCTAAAATTGTTGCTGCAATCCCTGCATCAGCTTTTATACAGTCTACTATAGTCCTTCCTAATAGTTGAAGGCATTATGCAAAAGCCATCGGGGCTGTAATTTAAGTCTTCTCTGACTTCTACTTTATACATCACGGTGGTGAGCAGTTTTTTGGTTATTTGTGCAAATCAAATGATACTTTGTCCGAATTCGAAGGATTAAGAACATTTTCTAAAATTTGGCACAAATTTCATTGCATTGAATCAATTTGCTCATCTCTAAGAGACCCTTATTAACTAATGCATTCAAATAATTTCCAGGTTTTTTTTTAGAAGTTTCTCCCCCTCTCCAGAATAAATATAACAATTGCATTAAATGAACGGTATTTGGAAGGGTAATTGGTATATGATGATAATATATTTTACTAGAAAATTTTATTTCCAGCTGCTTAAAATAATTTTGATCTCCAAATATTATTGCCACAGTTTTATTAACAATTGCTCTGCGATCTCCCAATTTATAGTAATGTATAGAGGTATCCAAAACGTTTTCAAGCACGTGCTTTTGCACATGTTCAGTGAGAAGTATCCCAACACTGATTTGAATCTCACACTTCATTAAAATCCAAAAATGTAATAAAACAAGTCACCTTTGCCTTCTTCACGACCTAAAGGACTGGGTCATATAATAATAGAATGGTATCAGCCTTCAAAAACACAAAGTGTGAGATTCAAAACATGTAGTGCGAGTGTCAGGAACAGGATTAGGAGCATCTAAGATAACCAAGGCTGTGATGCTTTGTGTTGAATGGCACAATGGCGCGATTGACAAATGCCATATCTGAAGGTCATGTCGTTTAGCAATTCTCACCCATGTATAGATCAATAATTGCAGGGCCGCTATTAGGAATTTCAGGGCCCCATACTGGCAAAATTTTGGGGCCCCCTTGCGGCTCCACCCCAGCTCCACGTCCACCACTCAAAGCTTCCACACTTTCACCAACATTCTTGGAAAAACATATGTGTGTATTTATATATACACCCACAGTCACGGCCAAAAGTGTTAGCACCCTTGAAGTTGTTTCAGAAAATGAAGCATTTCCCTTAGAAAATTAATAATACACCCCCTACACCTCCCCTCTCCATAATATGTCAAGGGAGAAATTTGGGTAAGACTGCTAATGGAGTCTTTGTTCAGGGCACCAGAGGCACGGGGCCAAATTAGGTATCTGCGCAGATATAAGGAGACTCAATAATGAACACAGGACATGTTCTCTGATTGAGCTCAGGCTTACGTCTGGACTCGTGTATTCTATAGCTCAGATTTTAGTATTACATTTCAACCTTCAGACATGTACAAAAATATCAAAATCTGTCTTTTCTCATACATCGAAGCAGCATAGGGAGGGTTGGGGAGTGTAGGTACACACATTTCATCCCACAGATACATTCCTTCTTTGTGTGAAACCACTGATATGCATAATACTTTCTTTGTTCATTGTTTGTACATCTGTTCACTCATCCTTGGTTTAACCCTTTTTTGACTATACAGCTTAGAATCATAATAATGGTGTCTGTGCGATTGCCATATAGACACACAGATAATTATACAACTACATCTACATTTTGATTATTTACATACACAGATAATCTTATTACATTCGAACAAACAACCTAATGACCAGGCTACCTTCACAAATATACCCTCTACACTGCCCCTCCCCATAATATCTCTCCCACACTGCCCCTATGTATAATATCCCCCCACACACAGTGCCCCTCAGTGTACCCCCACACAATACCCCTGTGTATAATATCCCTACACACTGCCCCTCTGTATAATATTCCTCACACACACACACTGCCCCTCTGTATAATATCCACACACACACACACACTGACCTTGTGTAATATCCAAGTACACTGCCCCTTTGTACACTATCCAACACACAAGCTACCCCTCATACACATATATATCCTCATACACTGCCCCTCTGTATACTGCCCCACACACACTACTCCTCTATATACTATCCCCACACACACACACACACACAGCCTCTCTGTATAATATCCTCCTTGTATATATGTCTGCATCCTTGCCCCTTCCTGGTATGTATGTCCCCATCCTGGTTTATTGTCCCCTTCCTAGCATAAATGTCCTCCTCTTGGTTTATATATTCCCATTCAGGGACCCTCCTTTTATATATGTCACCATCCCGGTATTTGTCCCTATTCTGGTATATATATAACCCATCCTGGGCACCTCCTGGTATGTATATCCCACTCCTGGGTACATTCTGGTACATACGCCCCCATCCTGGTTTCTGTCCCCTTCCTGGTATATATGTCCTCCTCCTGATATACAGTTAGGTCCAGAAATATTTGGACAGTGACACAATTTTCGCGAGTTGGGCTCTGCATGCCACCACATTGGATTTAAAATGAAACCTCTACAACAGAATTCAAGTGCAGATTGTAACGTTTAATTTGAAGGTTTGAACAAAAATATCTGATAGAAATTGTAGGAATTGTACACATTTCTTTACAAACACTCCACATTTTAGGAGGTCAAAAGTAATTGGACAAATAAACCAAACCCAAACAAAATATTTTTATTTTCAATATTTTGTTGCGAATCCTTTGGAGGCAATCACTGCCTTAAGTCTGGAACCCATGGACATCACCAAACGCTGGGTTTCCTCCTTCTTAATGCTTTGCCAGGTCTTTACAGCCGCAGCCTTCAGGTCTTGCTTGTTTGTGGGTCTTTCCGTCTTAAGTCTGGATTTGAGCAAGTGAAATGCATGCTCAATTGGGTTAAGATCTGGTGATTGACTTGGCCATTGCAGAATGTTCCACTTTTTTGCACTCATGAACTCCTGGGTAGCTTTGGCTGTATGCTTGGGGTCATTGTCCATCTGTACTATGAAGCGCCGTCCGATCAACTTTGCGGCATTTGGCTGAATCTGGGCTGAAAGTATATCCCTGTACACTTCAGAATTCATCCGGCTACTCTTGTCTGCTGTTATGTCATCAATAAACACAAGTGACCCAGTGCCATTGAAAGTCATGCATGCCCATGCCATCACGTTGCCTCCACCATGTTTTACAGAGGATGTGGTGTGCCTTGGATCATGTGCCGCTCCCATTCTTCTCCAAACTTTTTTCTTCCCATCATTCTGGTACAGGTTGATCTTTGTCTCATCTGTCCATAGAATACTTTTCCAGAACTGAGCTGGCTTCATGAGGTGTATTTCAGCAAATTTAACTCTGGCCTGTCTATTTTTGGAATTTATGAATGGTTTGCATTTGGATGTGAACCCTTTGTATTTACTTTCATGGAGTCTTCTCTTTACTGTTGACTTAGAGACAGATACACCTACTTCACTGAGAGTGTTCTGGACTTCAGTTGATGTTGTGAACGGGTTCTTCTTCACCAAAGAAAGTATGCGGCAATCATCCACCACTTTTGTCATCCGTGGACGCCCAGGCCTTTTTGAGTTCCCAAGCTCACCAGTCAATCCCTTTTTTCTCAGAATGTACCCGACTGTTGATTTTGCTACTCCAAGCATGTCTGCTATCTCTCTGATGGATTTTTTCTTTTTTTTTTCAGCCTCAGGATGTTCTGCTTCACCTCAATTGAGAGTTCCTTAGACCGCATGTTGTTTGGTCACAGCAACAGCTTCCAAATGCAAAACCACACACCTGTAATCAACCCCAGACCTTTTAACTACTTCATTGATTACAGGTTAACGAGGGAGACGCCTTCAGAGTTAATTGCAGCCCTTAGAGTCCCTTGTCCCTTGAAAAAGAGGAGGTTATGCATTACAGAGCTATGATTCCTAAACCCTTTCTCCGATTTGGATGTGAAAACTCTCATATTGCAGCTGGGAGTGTGCACTTTCAGCCCATATTATATATATATATAATTGTATTTCTGAACATGTTTTTGTAAACAGCTAAAATAACAAAACTTGTGTCACTGTCCAAATATTTCTGGCCCTGACTGTATATGTCACTATCCTGGTTTTTGTCGCCTTCCTGGTATATATCTCCTCCTTCTTGTATATATGTACCCTTCCTGGGCCTCTCCTCGTATATTTGTCTACTGCAAAAAGAAAAAAAAAAATTGTGTGCCCTCCACACATTCAGCTAAAGCAACTCAGCAGGCGCCCTCACCACTCTGTGCTGCAGTCAGCAGGCCCCCACTACCCTGTGCTGCAGTCAGCTGGCCCCTCCACCACCCAGGGCTTCAGTCAGCAGGCGCCCCCACCACCCTGTGCTGCAGTCAGCTGTCCCCACCACCCTGTGCTGCAGTCAGCAGGCCTCCACCACCCCGTGTTGCAGTCAGCAGGCCCCCACCACCCTGTGCTGCAGTCAGCAGGCCCCCACCACCCCGTGCTGCAGTCAGATGGCCCCTCCACCACCCTGTGCTGCAGTCAGCAGGCACCCCCACCACCTGTAACTGCAGTCAGTGAGCCCTCACCACCCTGTGCTGCAGTCAGCAGGCCCCCACCACCCTGTGCTGCAGTCAGCAGGCCCCCACCACCGTCTGCTGCAGTCAGCTGGCCCCACCACCACCCTGTGCTGCACTCAGCGAACACCCCCACCACCAGGGGCTGCAGTCAGCGGGCCCCTCCACCACCTTGTGCTGCAGTCAGCAGGCCCCCACCACCCTGTGCTGCAGTCAGCAGGCCCCCATTACCCTGTGCTGCAGTCAACAGACCCCCACCTCCCGGAGCTGCAGTCAGAAGGCCCCTACCACCTGGGGCTGTAGTCAGCACGCCCCTCCACCACTCGGGGCTGAAGTCAGCAGGCGCCCCCACCAACCTGTCCTGCAGTCAGTGGGAACCTCCGCCCCCGGCAATCTTCAGCTCATAGAGCGCCTACCTCTCCCTGCCAGATGCCGCGCGCTCGCCAGCTCTGCATTGCCAGAAGCACTGTGATGAGGCGCAGAGTTATGACCTCATCAGTTTCCGTTTCAATTACTTCTTTGTGGTGACATTTGCACCATTAAAGGAACCTGTCACCAGATTTGGCGACTATAAGCTGCAGCTACCACCACTGAGCTCTTATATACAGCATTCCAGAATACTGTATATAAGAGCCTAGGCCGCTATGTAGATTGTAAAGAACACTTTTATAATACTCACCTAGGGGGCGGTCTGGTCCATCATGTGTTGCTGCTCTCTGGTCCAGCGCCTTCTCTCTCCAGTCCAGTGCCTCCTCTCTGCGGCGATTGCTGTCCTCCTTCTCCATCATCCACACTAGCCGGCATTGAGGTCCTGCGCAAGTGCACTTTGATCTGCCCTGCTCAAGGCAGACCAAAGTATTGTAGTGCGCATGCACAGGAGGTCTTTAACCTTTCCTCGAGCCTGCGCATCATAGCACCCTCAGCAGCACAGATCAAAGTGCACTTGCACAGGAGCGCAATGTCGGCCTGTGTGGATGACGTAGATGCGTCATCCACACTGGGCTGGGTAGAAGAAGGACGGAGATCACAGAAGAGATGAGGTTCTGGGCCAGAGAGCATAGACCACCCCCTAGGTGAGTATTATAAAAGTGTTTTTTACATTATACAGTGCAGCCTAGGCTCCAATATACAGTATTCTGGAATATTGTATATAAGTGCCCACTGGTGGTGGCCGCAGCTTATAAAGGCCAAATTTGGTAACAGGTTCACATTAAAGGGAATATCCAGTAGTATTTTTTTACAGTGTGCCTAAGAACTGACAGCTGGGTAGTTACTAACTACCTGCCCATTGTGTCCAGCGTCGATCTCTGCCAGCACAGAGCAGTCACAGACTGCTCCTCCCAGTGAATCAGTGGCTTCCATTCCATTCCAAATGGCAGCTTTATTTCCACTCTGCTCTGTTGATGGGGTGTAACTGCCAATGTCATGCTGATTGACAACCAGCTCCATGCTGCCTAACTGCAGGAAGCGAGCTGTCAATCAGCATAATGCCAGTAATCACACCCACATAACAGAACATCCAAGAAAAAGAGCTGTTCTGTTGATGTGGAGCTGCTGAATCATGAGCAGTAGTGGTCAATGACCATTATGTGCCAGCGCTGGGTACAACTGGCATGTAGGTCCCTCTGTTAGCAGCTACATGCCTGACAGCTTTTAGGCACATAATAAAAAAAATGTCCTGGACATTCTCTTTAAAGGCTTTCTCTCATGAAAACAAGAAAAGAGCTTACAGGGCATATGAACATCATGGAGGGTCCCCACCCAACGAGCCATACTTGAGATTACCTAAATGGTCAACATATTACGTATTTTGGCCAGGGAAGGCTTCCCCCACGAATACCAACACGTTGCTGCTGCAGCCGATTCCTGCCTTTACTTCTACATGAATGGGGTTGTATCTCAGTCATAAGACAAAACAACCGCTTTATGTGTATAGTACTTACCAGCTAATTAAAAGGGACTTTTTAAATTAAATGTAATCATTTTTGGGTTGTGTATATGCTTCAAATTGAAAGCCTTGAGTATATGAACAAGAATAATAATCTCTGTAACCTCTATAACCCTTCTTATTCGGTATCATAGTTGAGAAAATTTTCAAAAATTTCAATTTGTAGATTCGCTCTAATTTGCCTGGAAAATTAATTAAACTTGCATCAAATTTATTGAATGTGAATCAAATGTGACTTGTTATGTTCTGGGGTTTTTCCTAGAGGATAATAAGCGTAAAATAAAAAAAATAAAAATAACTGGCCCTCATCTTCTCTGTGCAGTTTTATATCCAGTTGTCACAGTTCCAATCTAGTCTTCAGTCTTCTTCACAGATCCCGCCATTGTTATCTAGGCTTCTAACTACGCTTCATGCTTTGCAATACCTATTCAGCTTTGGAGATGTTGAAGAGTGGAAGGCACCGGTGAAAAAGACTGCCCTGCTATTACTGAATACCAGACCAAAACTATGAAGACTGGACAAGGAGCAATGAAGACAAGGTGCGGGCTAAGGACAGAAATGTATAATTTTGAAATCATTTCCTAGTACTTTTGAATCCAGCAAGATGGTGAAGAGCTGGCTACCACATTGCTTAATTTGCGAGAAGTGAATCACCCAAAAAATTGCAAAGTTTGAATATTTTGTGAAATTTGATTTACCTCACATTGATTCCCTCATCCAGTTTTGACCTTTAACTAAGAATGATAATTGCCTTTAACTGATTTTAGGCCTCCATGGCATCTTACCCAGTCAAACACTAGGGATCTGATTCCCATTAAGTTGAATTCTCATTTTCTGGTGGGAAAGAGCCATGAGATTCTTTTATCCGTGACCGTAAACACAAATTTTCCTGTAAGAGATGGCATTTCTATGATGGATCTCCAGAAGAAAAAGAAAACTAGATTTAAGCTGAACCACATGTTTCAGGGACACAAGCAAGATGACACGGTGCTTCTGACACAAACTTCATATTAGACATAGTTGTTAAACCTCACTGAAGGTCAGCCTTCAGTATTCTAGTGTTTTACACACTTTGATCAATAACTTGGGCATTCAGTTGACATTAGATGCCACATAAGCCTAAGGAAATTAAGCATGATGCTTGAAAAAACTAACTAACCGCTAACAACAAGATTCCTGGATTCCTAGAAATCATGCTCACACCTTTATCAAATGTAAATTAAAGGGAATCTGTCGCCAGTTTTTTGGCGTATAAGCTGTGGCCACCACCACTGGGCTCTTATACAGCATTCTAACCAGGGCTGTGGAGTCGGTAAGCCAAACCTTCGACTCCGACTCCTCAATTTCTCTTGCACCGACTCCGACTCCTACATATATTGCTTATAGTTAGGTGAAAAATTTATTGTAGTACATGAACATGTGTATGTGAACATCAGACATTTAATAATTTTTATGATACAATAGTCAATATATTTGGATAGAACATAAAATATATTTATTGGATACAACTTTAGAACACAAAAAACTGTAATAAATTGTAAATATGTAATACACTATGTAATATACAGTAGATTACATATATATCTTGTGTGTATTTATCTTGTGTGTGTATTTATCTTGTGTGTGTATATATATATATATATATATATATATATATATTTCTATATATATAATTGCCTTATTCTGTCTGTCTGTCTGTCTGTCTGTCTGTCTTGCTCCAAAATTGTGTCCTTACGGTGACACAAAGCTGATTGGCCGCTGGGCTCGCCCTGGCCCCGCCCCCCTGCACGGATTGGCCGCTCGCCCAGGCTCCGCCCGCACACGGATTGGCCGGCCGCTCGCCCGGGCTCCACCCCCCACACGGATTGGCCTCTCGCCCCGGCACCCTGCACGCATTGGCAACTCGGCCCCGCCCCGCCCCCTCACGCAATTTACACTCGCTCTGGCCCCGCCCCCCGCACACATTCCCCGAACCGACATGGAGCCACGACTCCCAGGTGAGTACTGTACCCCCGGGAGCCCACATCAGCGTACGCCGCCAACCCAGCCGACACATACCCTCGCATTGCTGGGGTTGCCGCCGTATGCTGGTGTGGGCTCCCGTGCGAGCGGGGGACGGGATACGCTGGTAACCATGGTAGCATAGTTACCAGCGCATCAAGGTCCTGCAGCGGCGGAACATACACACGCACACACATAACAGCACACACACACACACATCAGATCACACTCACTCTCACACACACATCACATCCACACACTCACAACATCCTGGGATATCGCTTGCTTCTCGGCGGCGACACTGTGGAGTGACCTTCCAGGGCCTGCCGGAGGATCACATGGCCAGAAGCATGTGGTATCTCCGGATGTTGTGAGTGTGAGCGCGTATGTGCGATATCGTCAGTGTGTGTGTGAGTGTATGCGATCGGATGTGTGTGATTGTGTTCTGATGTGTGAGTGTGTGTGTGTGTGAGTGTATGCGATCGGATCTGTGAGTGTCGGCAGAGGAGCACGGCATGCTGGGGGAGGCTGGGAGGAGAGAGGCTGATCCTGGGGAAGGCTGGGAGGGGGAGGCTGATGCTGGGGGAGGCTGGGAGGAGAGAGGCTGATGCTGGGGTAGGCTGATGCTGGGGTAGGCTGATGCTGGGGGAGGCTGGGAGGGTGTAGGCTGATGCTGGGGTAGGCTGATGCTGGGGTAGGCTGATGCTGGGGTAGGCTGATGCTGGGGGAGGCTGGGAGGTTGTGGGCTGATGCTGGGGGAGGCTGAGAGGAGAGAGGCTGATGCTGGGGAAGGCTGGGAGGAGAGAGGCTGATGCTGGGGGAGGCTGAGAGGGGGATCCTGATGCTGGCGGAGGCTGGGAGTAGAGAGACTGATCCTGGGGAAGGCTGGGAGGGGGAGGCTGATGCTGGGGGAGGCTGATGCTGGGGGAGGCTGGGAGGGTGTGGGCTGATGCTGGGGGAGGCTGATGCTGGGGTAGGCTGATGCTGGGAAGGCTGGGAGGGTGTGGGCTGATGCTGGGGGAGGCTGAGAGGAGAGAGGCTGATGCTGGGGGAGGCTGGGAGGAGAGAGGCTGATGCTGGGGGAGGCTGCGAGGGGGAGGCTGATGCTGGGGGAGGCTGGGAGGAGGGAGGCTGGGAGTAGAGAGACTGATCCTGGGGAAGGCTGGGAGGGGGAGGCTGATGCTGGGGGAGGCTGGGAGGAGAGAGGCTGATGCTGGAGGAGGCTGGGAGGAGAGAGGCTGATGCTGGGGGAGGCTGCGAGGCGAAAGGCTGATGCTGGGGGAGGCTGGGAGGGGGAGGCTGATGCTGGGGGACGCTGGGAGGGGGAGGCTGATGCTGAGGGAGGCTGGGAGGAGGGAGGCTGGGAGGGGGGAGGCTGAGAGAAGAGAGGCTGATGCTGGGGGAGGCTGAGGCTGGGAGGAGAGAGGCTGATGCTGGGGACAGAGAGGCTGATGCTGGGGACAGAGAGGCTGATGCTGGGAGGAGAGAGGCTGATGCTGGGAGGAGAGAGGCTAATGCTGGGAGGAGAGAGGCTGATGCTGGGGGCAGAGAGGCTGATGCTGGTGCAGCATGGGGGATGGAGCACGATGGGGGGTGCACAGCATGGGGGATGGAGCACGATGGGGAGTGCGCAGCATGGGGGATGGAGCACGTTTGGGAGTGCGCAGCATGGCGGATGGAGCACGTTTGGGAGTGCGCAGCATGGCGGATGGAGCACGTTTGGGAGTGCGCAGCATGGCGGATGGAGCACGTTTGGGAGTGCGCAGCATGGCGGATGGAGCACGTTTGGGAGTGCGCAGCATGGCGGATGGAGCACGTTTGGGAGTGCGCAGCATGGCGGATGGACCACGTTTGGGAGTGGGCAGCATGGCGGATGGACCACGTTTGGGAGTGCGCAGCATGGCGGATGGAGCACGTTTGGGAGTGCGCAGCATGGCGGATGGAGCACGTTTGGGAGTGCGCAGCATGGCGGATGGAGCACGATGGGGGGTGCGCAGCATGGGGGATGGAGCACGATGGGAGGTGCGCACCTCCCCCCAACACACACACACACACACAACACACCCACACACACACTGGGAACCACAAACACCGCCCTACACAGACACCCACACACACAGACAACGCTTCACACACACAACACCCAACACACAAACACCGCGGCATACATAAATATGCGCACATACCACGCAACAAACACACATTGCACAAAACATACCTCCCCCCAAAACACACCACACCCACACAAACCGCGCAACACACACACACACAACGCTACAGACACACAGCGCTCCACAAACAACGCAACACACGCAACACACATACAACACCGCTCTCACCCCCCGCCACACCCAGACAACACCCAGAACATGTACAGCGCCCTACACAAACACTTGGTAACTACAGACAATAACATCTATATATATATATATATATATATAACAAAAATCATACATTAACTACACAATACGTAAATTCTAGAATACCCAATGCGTAGAATCGGGCCACCTTCTAGTATATATATATATATATATATATATATATATATATATATATAGTATTACATATTTACAATTTATTAGTTTTTTGTGTTCTAGAGTTGTATTCTATTTTATGTTCTATCCAAATATATTGATTATTGTATCATAAAAATAATTAAATGTCTGATGTTCACATTGTATTACAATACATTTTTCACTTAAATAGAAGCATTATACTAAATGTTATTATTTAGTAAAATATTCAGCACATTCTGCATTGCACTACTGTCCCCAATTTATTATATATTTTAGGAGTCTGAATCGTTGCATTTTTTACAGACTCCGACTCCACCAAAATGAGCTCCGACTCCGACTCCACAGCCCTGATTCTAACATGCTGTATATAAGAGCCCTGGCCGGGGGTATAACATAAAAAACACTTTATAATACTTACCTAACGGATCACGCTGTGGGCCTTATGGGCGTCTCCGTTGTCCGGTGCCGGCGCCTCTTCTTTCGGCCATCTTCGTCCTCTTTCTGAAGCCTGGGTGCATGACGCGGCTACGTCATACACACTCGCCAGTCCTGCGCAGGTGCACTACAATACTTTGATCTGCCCTGCTCAGGGCAGATAAAAGTGCGCTTGCTCAGGATCTGAATGAAGGCGAGTGTGTATGACGTTGGACCTGTCATGGACCGCGGTTAGAGAAGAAGGAGAACAAAAATGGCCAAAAGAGGCGGCGCCGGCACCAAAGAACGGAGACGCCCATAAGGCCACAGCGCGACCGTTAGGTAAGAATTATAAAGTGTTTTTTATGTTCTGCCCCCGGCCTGGGCTCTTATATACAGCATGTTAGAATGCTGTATAGAAGAGCCCGGTGGTGGTGGTCGCAGCTTATAGGCCGAAAAAGTGGTGACAGTTTCCCTTTAAGAAGCTAAAGCCCGCTACACACGCTTCAATATATCTCACAATCCGTCGTTGGGGTCAAGTTGTAAGTGACGCACATCCGGCATCGTTTGTGAGGTATCTGCGTGTGACATCTACTTGCGATCAGGATTGAACGCAAAACCGTTGATCGCAAACACATCGTATCATTCTCTAGAATTGAGCGTTTTGTTGCACGAACCTAGTCAATTGTAACGTGTGACATCCCTCATACGATTTTGGTGTCTGATGCTATGTGCGCAGGTGTGCGCTCTGCACCGCAGCTTAAAAAAGGTCCGCTTCAGAGCGCAGCTGAAAAGCTGCGTTCTGAAGCGCCTCACAATGTCTGTCATTCACTAATCTCTGTCAGTCGGTCACTATCTCTGTCCCTCACTCTCTGTCCATGTCAGTCTATCCCCCTCTCTCATATACTCACCGATCCCCGATCCCCGGCGCTGCACGGCATTCACACTGCTCCGGCGGCTTTTACTGTTTTGAAAAAGCCGGCCGCCCATTAAACAATTTCGTATTCCCTGCTTTCCCCGCCCACCGGCGCCTATGATTGGTTACAGTGAGACACGCCCCCACGCTGAGTGACAGCTGTCACACTGCACCCAATCACAGCAGCCGGTGGGCGTGTCTATACTGTGTATTGAAATAAATAATTAAATAATTAAAAAAAAACGGCGTGCGGTCCCCCCCCAATTTTAAAACCAGCCAGATAAAGCCATACGGCTGAAGGCTGGTATTCTCAGGATGGGGAGCTCCACGTTATGGGGAGCCCCCCAGCCTAACAATATCAGCCAACAGCCGCCCAGAATTGCCGCATACATTATATGCGACAGTTCTGGGACTGTACCCGGCTCTTCCCGATTTGCCCTGGTGCGTTGGCAAATCGGGGGTAATAAGGAGTTATTGGCAGCCCATAGCTGCCAATAAGTCCTAGATTAATCATGTCAGGCGTCTATGAGACACCTTCCATGATTAATCTGTAAGTGACAGTAAAAAAACACACACACATGAAAAAAATCCTTTATTAGAAATAAAAAACACAAACACATTCCCTCATTACCAATTTATTAACCCCCGACAAACCCTCCATGTCCGGCGTACTCCACAGTCCCTCCAGCGTCGCGTCCAGCTCTGCTGCATGGAGGTGACAGGAGCAGCAGAAGACACCGCCGCTCCGGTCACCTCCACGCAGGTAATGAAGACAGCCGCGCAATCAGCTGCTGTCACTGAGGTTACCCGCGGCCACCGGTGGTAACCGCGGGTAACCTCAGTGACAGCAGCTGATCGCGCGGCTGTCTTCATTACCTGCGTGGAGGTGACCGGAGCGGCGGTGTCTTCTGCTGCTCCTGTCACCTCCATGCAGCAGAGCTGGACGCGACGCTGGAGGACTGTGGAGTACGCCGGACATGGAGGGTTTGTCGGGGGTTAATAAATTGGTAATGAGGGAATGTGTTTGTGTTTTTTATTTCTAATAAAGGATTTTTTCATGTGTGTGTGTTTTTTTTACTGTCACTTACAGATTAATCATGGAAGGTGTCTCATAGACGCCTGACATGATTAATCTAGGACTTATTGGCAGCTATGGGCTGCCAATAACTCCTTATTACCCCGATTTGCCAACGCACCAGGGCAAATCGGGAAGAGCCGGGTACAGTCCCAGAACTGTCGCATATAATGTATGCGGCAATTCTGGGCGGCTGTTGGCTGATATTGTTAGGCTGGGGGGCTCCCCATAACGTGGAGCTCCCCATCCTGAGAATACCAGCCTTCAGCCGTATGGCTTTATCTGGCTGGTTTTAAAATTGGGGGGGACCGCACGCCGTTTTTTTTAATTATTTAATTATTTATTTCAATACACAGTATAGACACGCCCACCGGCTGCTGTGATTGGGTGCAGTGTGACAGCTGTCACTCAGCGTGGGGGCGTGTCTCACTGTAACCAATCATAGGCGCCGGTGGGCGGGGAAAGCAGGGAATACGAAATTGTTTAATGGGCGGCCGGCTTTTTCAAAACAGTAAAAGCCGCCGGAGCAGTGTGTATGCCGTGCAGCGCCGGAGATCGGGGATTGGTGAGTATGAGAGAGGGCTGCTAACTTTAGGAATTTAGGAGATTAGCGGTCATCGGTGAGTCCTTCACTGGTGACCGCTAATCAGGACGCGGCACAGACAGAGCCGCAGCATGACCGTGAAGTCGGGTGAAGTTCACCCGAGTTCATTCTGACAGTGCGGCTCTGTCTGTGTCTGCTGTCATCTGCCATTCAGCTCTGCTACATGGCTGTCTGTGTCTGCTGTTAGCGGCCATGTAGCAGAGCTGAATGGCAGATGACATAGTAAAAACGCATCCCTACACATTACACACGCTTGGCAAGTCAATAAAAAAAAAAAAAAGGTGCCCAATGCATACGTCACGGAACACATGATCTAAAGGATCGCACACAAAATTGACCAATTTAACATAGACTACTAACGCTCGTGTGACAGCAAATGAACGACCAACGTGAAATCTCATAAGATCCCGTATGCAACCTGGGCGTGTCACATCGCAAATGCGATTGTACAACTAATTGCAACGTGTAAAGTGGGCTTAAGACTTGTGATTGAAAGGAGTCAAGTTGATAGCAAATATAAAAAGAAGCATAAAGGAGATGAGTAGCCACTGGCTTTTCAATGGTCTATGTTTTCACTGAACCCTTAACACATCTCTACTAGATTAAGACTAAATTAAGACTCCTCTAAAGCCCCCATTAAAATTTGACTTAAGGTAGCCAAACCTGCCGACATTGGAAGACTGACAGTGTAATGTATTTGGGATGTCATGTGAGAAGGATATGGCACATTGGATTTACAATGGACAATTATATTATTCTCTGGAAGATAAACAGCTAAGGCTGCTTTCACACCTCCGGTTTCTACAATGCGGCACAATCCGGCACTTTGCAGGAAAATCGCAACCGTTTTTTTTTGCTGCCGGTTGCGTTTTTCCTGCATAGACTTTAATTAGTGCCGCATTGTGCCGCATCCCCTTGCGTTCCATCCGGTTTTTGCCGCATGCGGCAGATTTAGCCGATGCGGCGGCCGAATGGAACGTTGCCTGGCACGTTTTTTGCGTGCGGCAAAAAAAAACCGCATCGCGCCGCATCCCGCCGATGCGACGCATTTTTCAATGCATGCCTATGGCGGCCGGATGCGGCAAAAAACGCATCCGGCCGCCGCATGCGGTTTTTGCCACTGCGCATGCTCAGCAGAATGCCGCAAGCGGCAAAAACCAGACGGGCTGCATGGGAAAAACTTATGCAAAGGATGCGGTGTTTTCACCGCATCCGTTGCATAGCTTGCACAGCCGGATTGAGCCGCACAGCTCAAGCCGGATGTGTGAAAGCAGCCTAACAGTGGGGTCTGGCAGAGGCTTTCTCATAGAAAATAAAGAGGTGCCTAGTGTTCCTGTGTATGGGGGAGTTAGGAAAGAGAGCTGTTGGCTGAACGATCATTTGGCCGGAAGCTACCTCATATCTATAGGGGCTTCAGACACCTTAAAAACTATAGGCCTTGATTAATGTTGATGTTGGATGAGCTACTAGCAAAAATGTCTGCCACTGAATTCAGCTTTAGGGTACTTTCACACTTGCGTTGTTTTCCTTCCGTCACAATCCGCCCTTTTGGAAAACAGCGGAATCCGTTAACGGATTCGTCTGTTTCCCATAGACTTGTATGGATGACGGATTGTGCCAAAAGGACCTGCGTTGCTTCCGCTGGGCGACGCTCCGTTGCTTCCGCCCAGCGGGAGGAACGCAGCATGTAACTTTTTTTGGGCAGCGGAATCCTTAGGATTTCACTGCGCATGCTCTCTCTGGCTCCCTGCACCCGTAACCAAGGTAAATATCGGTCGGGTAACCACGCAAAGTGCTTTGCCCGATATTTACCCTGGCCACGTGTTCAGGGAGACCGACACTTCCCCGCTCGGCTCCGCCCCCTTCCGCACTCCACTCCGCATGTGTATATATATATATACACACACCACACACACACACAGCCGCCCACCTGTCCTCAGCGCCATGGCTCTGCCCCCTCCCGCACTCCACTCCGCATGTATATACACACGCACACACACTCACCTGTCCTCAGCACCATGGCCCCGCTCAGCTGCGCCCCCCGCACACATTCTCGGCGGCCGAGCGATCAGCTGATCACCCGGCAACCGGCTGCTGGGAGCGATCAGCTGATCACCCGGCGGCCGGCTGCAGGGAGCGATCAGCTGATCACCCGGCGGCCGGCTACTTGGAGCGATCAGCTGATCACCCGGCGGCCGGCTACTGGGAGCGATCAGCTGATCACCCGGCTGCAGGGAGCGATCAGCTGATCACCCGGCGGCCGGCTGCAGGGAGCGTTCAGCTGATCACCCGGTGGCTGGCTGCAGGGAGCGTTCAGCTGATCACCCAGCGGCCAGCTACTTGGAGCAATCAGCTGATCACCCGGCGGCCGGCTACTTGGAGCGATCAGCTGATCACCCGGCGGCCGGCTACTGGGAGCGATCAGCTGATCACCCGGTGGCTGGCTGCAGGGAGCGTTCAGCTGATCACCCGGCGGCCGGCTGCAGGGAGCGTTCAGCTGATCACCCGGTAGCTGGCTGCAGGGAGCGTTCAGCTGATCACCCAGCGGCCAGCTACTGGGAGCGATCAGCTGATCACCCGGCGGCCGGCTACTTGGAGCGATCAGCTGATCACCCGGCGGCCGGCTACTGGGAGCGATCAGCTGATCACCCGGCTGCAGGGAGCGATCAACTGATCACCCGGCGGCCGGCTACTGGGAGCGATCAGCTGATCACCCGGTGGCCGGCTGCAGGGAACGATCAGCTGATCACCCGGCGGCCAGCTGCAGGGAGCGTTCAGCTGATCACCCGGCGGCCGGCTGCAGGGAGCGTTCAGCTGATCACCCGGTGGCTGGCTGCAGGGAGCGTTCAGCTGATCACCCAGCGGCCAGCTACTGGGAGCGATCAGCTGATCACCCGGCGGCTGGCTACTGGAAGTGATCAGCTGATCGTTCACAATAGTCCGGAAAAACTGTAAAAAAAAAAAAAAAAAAATCAAAACGGATTCCGTTGTTTTGCAGCATCCGTTGCATCCGTTGTGCCACTATATGAATCACATCCGTTGCATCCGTCAAACCACACAACGCAATGCAACGGAAGCCGTCCAACGCAAGTGTGAAACTAGCCTTAAGGATAATAAAACTGAAATTCTTCAACAAATAAAAACAATATTTCTTCTTTTTATTTGAAATACAGTATATCAATCATTTCCAAAAAAAAAGTAAATAGGAAAATAATTATTCAGATCACCTTGAATATTGTTTTTATGGTTTAGTAACAGTTCGTTGGTATAAAAAACATGAAATTTAACCCCTTCACCCGCAGGCGATTTTCCGGTTTTCCATTTTTTTTTTTTCCGTTTACTGATCAGATTAATTGATTTCATATTTTGTAAGATCGGGCATTTCTGAACGTGATGATAGCAAATGTATGTATATTTTTTATTTTTTTAACCCTTTAGTTTTCAATGGGACGAATAATGGGTAATTTGAACTTTATGTTTTTTTATTATTTTTTTAATTTCTAAAACTTTTTTTTTTCCTTTTTTTTTATTTTACTAGTACCCCTAGGGGGCTATAAGGAACAGCAGTCTGATAGCTTGTTCCTTTATGTAGATCACAGCTGCACAGCTGAGATCTTCAGAAAAGCTGCTTTAGGCTATGTCCGCACGTTGCTTTTTACCTGCTTTTTACCTGCTTTTTTGCTGCTTTTTCAACTGCAGCGTTTATTGCCAAAATGGTTCTGTTCTGCTTTTCAAGCATAGTCTATGGGAATTTGGGTTTCTTGTCCGCACTATGCAGTTCAAACTGCAGCCTTTTTGTTGCAGAACTTTGGTCAAAAACTCAGCTCTGCAGTGCAAAACCCAAATGGCAAAAACAATTCACATGTCAATTGTTTTTGCCATTTGGGTTTTGCACTGCAAAGCTGAGTTTTTGACCAAAGTTCTGCAACAAAAAGGCTGCAGTTTGAACTGCATAGTGCGGACAAGAAACCCAAATTCCCATAGACTTTGCTTGAAAAGCAGAACAGAACCATTTTGGCAATAAACGCTGCAGTTGAAAAAGCAGCAAAAAAGCAGGTAAAAAGCAGGTAAAAAGGCAACGTGCGGACATAGCCTTACTCTCACACACGGCGCTCTGCCGGGTGTAAGAGGAAGTGACTCTTGATAGCTACAGGAGTCCTCACATAACCCTGTGCTACCATGGCAACCATTGACTCCACGTGATCACGTCACGTGATTTCCAATGGCGCCGGGTAAGTGAATGTTTAAATCAGCTGACATGTGCAGGGATCGCTGCCGTCTGCCAGCAGGGATTCACCTGATACAATCCATGACGTACCCAGTATGTATGTGTCGTGAAGAGGTTAAAGGGGTGGTTCACCCATTTTTTTTATTTTCTGTAGAAGTTCTACTTACAATTCTAGGTATTTTCTCCATTGGCTTGTATTTCCATTTCTGGCACTGAGCGGCGCTATGCCTGCACGCTCAGTGCCTGTCACATGACCCCCTGGAGCTGTGGCCGCCAGCATCCTCTGACGTCCCGGCATTTCCGGGCTCTCAAACTGGTCGGGGTACGTCACAGGAGGCTGGCACCACTCAGATTGAGTGACAGGGCTGTGGGCGGTGACTACCGCACGTCACAGCTCAGCATCGAGGGGAGGATCCGGAGGTCGTCAGTGTGGAGCCGGCTAAGCGTCCCTGCAGATGGTGAGGCACGGGGCGCCAGTGTGCAGTACAGGGGGGGGTTCTTCAGCTGAATCCCCCCCTGCACGTAAGTATGTGCTCACACTCTCCACCCCGCCCGCTCTGCTACGATGTCAGGAGAGCGGCCGGTGTCGGGCAGTGTGATCATCTGCTCCTCCCAGCAGCAAGACACTGACAGGCATGTCACCGCTGTGCTCTGCCATCTGTCCTGCTGCATGGGACCCAACTGTCTGCACTCTGTCACCTGCACCACAAGTCACAGAGTGGAGACAGTTGGTGACAGAGCACCTCTGCCCCCCCCTCTTCTTTCCCCCACTCTCTTCTCCCCCCCCTCTCTCTCTTCTCCCCCCTCTCTCTCTTCTCCCCCCTCTCTCTTTCTCTCTCTTCTCCCCCCTCTCTCTCTTCTCCCCCCCTCTCTCTCCCCCCTCTCTTCTCCGCCCCTCTCTCTTCTCCCCCCCTCTCTCTTCTCCCCCCCTCTCTCTCTTCTCCCCCCCTCTCTCTCCTCCCCCCTCTCTCTTCTCCCCCCCCTCTCTCTCCCCCCTCTCTCTCCCCCCCCTTTCTCTTCTCCCCCCACTCTCTTCTCCTCCCCCTCTCTTCTCCCCCCCTCTCTCTTCTCCCCCCTCTCTCTCTTCTCCCCCCCTTTCTCTTCTCCCCCCCTCTCTCTTCTCCCCCCCCTCTCTCTTCTCCCCCACTCTCTCTTCTGCCCCCTCTTTCTCTTCTCCCCCCCCTCTCTCTCCCCCCCCTCTCTCTTCTCCCCCCTCTCTCTCTTCTCCCCCCCTCTCTCTCTCCCCCCTCTCTCTCTTTCTCTCTCTTCTCCCCCCCCTCTCTCTTTCCCCCCCCTCTTTCTTCTCCCCCCTCTCTCTTCCCCCCCCTCTCTCTTCTCCCCCCCCCTCTCTCTTCTCCCCCCCCTCTCTCTCCCCCCCTCTCCCCCCTCTCTCCCCCTCTCTCCCCCCTCTCTCTCCTCCCCCCCTCTCTTCTCCCCCCCTCTCTCTCTCTCCCCCCCTCTCTCTCTCTCCCCCCCTCTCTCTCTTCTCCCCCCTCTCTCTCTTCTCCCCCCCTCTCTCTTCTCCCCCCCTCTCTTCTCCCCCCCTCTCTCTTCTCCCCCCTCTCTCTCTCTTCTCCCCCCCTCTCTCTCTCTTCTCCCCCCCTCTCTCTCTCTTCTCCCCCCCTCCTCTCTCTCTCTTCTCCCCCTCTCTCTCTCTTCTCCCCCCTCTCTCTCTCTTCTCCCCCCCTCTCTCTCTTTCTCCCCCCCCCCTTTCTCTCTTCTCCCCGCCTCTCTCTCTTCTCCCCCCCTCTCTCTCTTCTCCCCCCTCTCTCTCTTCTCCCCCCCTCTCTCTTCTCCCACCTCTCTCTCTTCTCCCCCTCTCTCTCTTCTCCCCCCCCTCTCTCTCTTCTCCCCCCTCTCTCTCTTCTCCCCCCCTCTCTCTCTCTCTCCCCCCCCTCGCTCGCTCTCTTCTCCCCCCCTCGCTTGCTCTCTTCTCCCCCCCCTCGCTCGCTCTCTTCTCCCCCCCCCCTCGCTCGCAGCTCTCTTCTCCCCCCTCGCTCTTTTTTTTCTTCGCTCTCATCCTGGCATGGTCAGTACAGAAATCTCTCCATCGTGGAGGGGTGAGAGGGAGTAATAAACATGGAGTCCCCTACTGTGTCTGTGTATTTATTTCTAATAAAGTATTTTTTCTCTGTGTGATGTCTTTTTTTTTTTTTTTTAAACCCTTTGTTGGAGATTCTTAATGGCCAGGTAAAACTTGGCCTGACATTAAGAATCTCGGGCTTTATACCAGCTGGTAAAACATAGCTGGTATTAACCCCTTATTACCCAGCGTGCCACCTGCCACCAGGGCCACTGGAAGAGTTGGATACAGCGCCCTGAAGATGGCGCTTGTATGAAAGCGCCATTTTCTGGGGCAGCTGTGGACTGCAATTCGCAGTGGGGGGGCCCAGAAAGTTTGGGCACCCTGCACTGTGGATTCCAATCCCCAGCTGCCTAGTTGTACCTGGCTGGACTCAAAAATTTGGCGAAGCCCACATCATATTTTTTTTTTTAAGTATTTCATGAAATTCATGAAAAAAAAGGGCTTCTCTATATTTTTGGTTCCCAGCCGGGTACAACTAGGCAGCTGGGGGTTGGGGGCAGCCCGTAGCTGCCTGCTGTACCTGGCTAGCATACAAAAATATGGCGAAGCCCACGTCATTTTCTTAAAAACGTTTTCAGGGAAAAACCTTTATAAAAAAAAAAATGCTTCCCTGCATTTCTATTGCCAGTGAAAGTAACACCAAGCAGCGGGGGCTAGCAGCCAGTAGCTGCTTTGTGTTACCCCTTAGCAATAGAAAAATGCAGCGGGAGCCACACAAACAATGTGATTTTTTTGTTTTTTTATTTTTAATGAATTTTTTTTAAAAAAAATCGGTATGGGCTTCGCCCATCGAGCACCAGAGCATTTTACTTCTCATTCATCCCAAGTAATCAGATGACTCCAGTGTCGGCCGATTACTTGTTCTGTGTTCTGTGTCCCCCTGCATCCATCGCAGCGTGTACGGGCTGTGAGGTCAGCGGAGTGGAGACAGTGACATGCTCTGCTCTGACACATAGTGTGCTGCATGTCACTATCTTTCTCCACTCTGGTACTTGTTGTGCAGGTGACCGGATGCTACATGTCACTAACTGTCTCCACTATGGGACTTGTTGTGCAGGTGAGATTGTATACAGTTGGAACAATGCAGCAGAAGTCACAGAGTGGAGCAAGTTAGTGACATGTATCATCCGGTCACCTGCACAACAAGTCCCAGAGTGGATACAGTGACATGCAGCACACTATGTGTCAGAGCAGAGCATGTCACCAACTTGCTCTGCTCTGTCACCTGCGGTGCTGCATGTCACGTTTTTGCCGCGATTTGGTGCGTTTTTTGCTGCGTTTTTGCTCACTGCGTTTTTAATCAGTGCACAATGCCATTAAAGATTGTTGATGGAAAAAAAAAAAAGGTCTGATGTCATTTCCTTATTCAAAATGTTCATTGTATGCAGGAGAGCAGACAGCAGCTGCAGAACTACAAGGCTCAGCATCCTCCATTCACTAGTTTATGCAGGAGAGCAGACAGCAGCTGCAGAACTACAAGGCTCAGCATCCTCCATTCACTAGTGTATGCAGGAGAGCAGACAGCAGCTGCAGAACTACAAGGCTCAGCATCCTCCATTCACTAGTGTATGCAGGAGAGCAGACAGCAGCTGCAGAACTACAAGGCTCAGCATCCTCCATTCACTAGTGTATGCAGGAGAGCAGACAGCAGCTGCAGAACTACAAGGCTCAGCATCCTCCATTCACTAGTGTATGCAGGAGAGCAGACAGCAGCTGCAGAACTATAAGGCTCAGCATCCTCCATCCAGGATTGTATGCAGTTTTTTACCCAAAAAGAAAAAAAAAATGACATGGGCTTCGCCATATTTTTGTATGCTAGCCGGGTACAGCAGGCAGGTACGGGCTGCCCCCAACCCCCAGCTGCCTATTTGTACCCGGCTGGGAACCAAAAATATAGAGAAGCCCTTTTGTTTTTAATTATTTCATGAATTTCATGAAATAATTTTAAAAAAATGACGTAAGCTTCGCCTAATTTTGGTGTCCAGCCTGGTACAACTAGGCAGCTGGGGATTGGAATCCACAGTGAAGGGTGCCCAAGCTTTCTGGGCACCCCCACTGCGAATTGCAGTCCGCAGCCACCCCAGAAAATGGCGCTTTCATAGAAGCGCCATCTTCTGGCGCTGTATCCAACTCTTCCAGCTGCCCTGATGCCGGGTGGCTAGCTGGGTAATAATGGAGTTAGGGCTAGCTGTATATTATCAGCTAGCCCTAAGCCTGAAATTCATGGTGTCACGCCAATATTAGACATGGCCACCATGAATTTCTAGTAATGATAAAAAAAAAAAACACAACACCCAGAAAAATATTTTTATTAGAAATAAAACACAACACAATTAGTGACTCCATCTTTATTGAAATAAACCCCCCTCAGCAGTAATCCTGGGTCAAGGGTCCCGCGCCGTCCAATCCGGATCCAATATCATCTGATCGGTTTGCTGGAAGGCAAAGCGATCAGGTGATGTGTCAGGTTAAACTACGTGAATCACATGACACATCAGCTGATTGTATAAAAGCCGATTATACAATCAGCTGATGCATCAGTAGAAAGAAAAAAAAAAAAATAAAAATACTCACGTCTGTGCTGATTACCGGCAGCTCCTGCAGCGGAGTCTGATCCTGGCCCATCACTGCAGGAGCTGCCGGTAATCAGCTGATGAAGTCCCCTGACAGCAGGATCAGCTGATAGCCGGCCGGGCGCGAAAAAGCCGGCGGCACCACGAGAATCGATCAGCTGATGCGTCAGGTGACTGCATCAGGTGATCCACCGCCAGGTCCTGCAAGCTTCGTACGTGCCCCGGGGAGACTGCACACAGCCAGAGCGGCGGTACCGAGACAGGGGCTGGAAGCAGGCATGGCACCGGGACCCTGCAGACAGGTGAGTATGACATACTCACACACACTGTATATATACACACACACACTGTATATACGCACACACACTGTATATACACACACACTGTATATACGCGCACACATACACATACACTGTATATACGCGCACACACACTTTCTTCCCCTGGCTGTGTAGAGCTGCTGCTGTCTCTGTGTGATTGATCTCAGTGCATCCACTGGGAAGAGGCAGGGAGGAGGGTTTGGGTGGGAGCAGAGTGGGTGTATTAGACACAATTGGTGTGTTAGATAAGCTAGACACCGCCCTAGAGCCACAAAGAATTCTGGGACTTGTAGGAACTGAACACAGGAAGTCAGAGGAGAGATTAACCCCATCAGAGCTGGAGCCAGCAATGAGCATGTGCTGCTAGTGCACAATAAAAGGTAATTTTGCTGAAAAAACATAATAGATGTGTTGAGGGGCACATATTAGCAAGATTTATCAGAAAAAAAAAAATCAGTTTTGGTAACTGGACAACTTCTTTAATTGAATTAGACAAAGTGCATATTGTGTTTAGTCTATGTTGTTTCCATGTTATACAATTAAAGGTGGCCAAAGTCCGGATGGTGTCATCCTTGGTACGGGGAAGTACCAAGCGAACACCGGAAGGGAAAGGGAAGGAAAATCCTGTGTCTAGGGAAGGGGGAGATGGTGACCCCTGACCTACCACTGGAACCTGGGGTCCCTCACCACCATAGATAGGTTCCTCACCCATGCGCCGAGCTGGATACCTGATCCTAGGTATTCCTAATACTGGATCCTAAATAGGGAACGGGTGAGATGAGCTCTTCATCAACCCCACTAAACACTAAAAATGACACAAGAAGGACACTCAGTGAGAAAATGCATGTATGACTTATCCACAGATCACTCAAGTAGAAGTTCAGCAAAGTGTCAGCAACAATACTACAGATCAGTACAAGCCACCTGCTTACAACCATAGCTTTAATGAACTGAATAATATCCCCATCACAAGTCCAGGGAAGATGGGAGTATTTAAGCATAAGGGGAATACTGATAGTCAGCAGCTGGATGGAAGGAGAGCTCCATTCGGTCCTAAAAGGGAAGAGATGAAAACCCAGCAGGAAAGCAACCCAGTACAATGAATACTAATAGCAGGAACAATAGAAAGTCAGGGAGCCAAACGCTGTGACCTTCTATTGACAGAAACCACATGACTGTCTGTCACCTGTGACATACCCGTGGCATATGGCTGATGTGGCACCCGTCCACCATAGAGCCTCAGATTAAAAAAACAAACCTCGTATTCTTTTTTTTTATTTTACTGCGTGTCACGAGAATAGGAACCGAGGTACCTAATCTGTCCCTCAAGCTTGGGGGGGAGGTGATCTATGCTATCCCTAACTACAAGGATACTCCTGATGGTAGAGATGCCTGAGTCTTCTTCCAGGCTCTGCTCTTGACCAGTCCTGAACTGGTTCCTCCTCCTCCAGGTAGGGATGGGACAGGAGTGTGTTGAAAACCACAGATAAAGACAGATAAGGGAAAAACCAAGACTCTGTCACACAACATGCACATTCAAAATGTAAACACAATAAGACATTGAAGAGGAAAAACAAGAGCAGGAAGGAAGCTACAAAACAACGGGCGTAAACTCCACAACTGCACTAAGCATTAGGCACAACTTAAGCAAAACTTTCACTAGAGAGTCTGAGACACCACACCTCCCAGACCAACAAAGAATAAACTATAGCTAGTATGAGTAGAAGGATTCCACCAGCATAAATAGGAAGGGAGCAGATGTCATAGTCCTCTCCACAACAAGTGATTAGGATTAACTCTTGCTAGCCTGCCTATGAATCTGCACGCAGCAGGTCGACATCCAAGTCTGTCTGTGTTGATCCCAGACACCAGAGAAAGCTTAGGACGGTGTGTCAGAATCTGCAATCTGAACAGAGTCCAATGCTGCCATGACAGTTGGTGAAGTATGTACAAATGCTTACTAGCCAGATGAAGAACAAAAGGACACTTTTCTTTGGTCAATGAAACCTACGAAATCATTACACGCACACCAGAAGCTTTTTCATGGGGTATAGGTTGAACAAATTATTTTATTTTCAAACATTATTTTTGAACAATATTTGCTATAGCATAAAAAATTTCAGAATAGTAAACATGTTGTGGTAACAGTAATGGCTATTAGAGATGAGCGAACCTGTTCAATAAAGGTTGGCCAATTTCAAATTCAGTATGAGCCTAAGGCGGGCTTTGCACACTACGAAATTCGCAGGTGCGATGTCTGTGGGGTCAAATCGAAAGTGACGCACATCCGGCGTCGCAGTCGATATCGTAGTGTGCAAATCCTTTTTGATACGATTAACAAGCGCAAAAGCGTCGTTATCGTATCATCGATGTAGGGTCCGACATTTCCATAATTTTGCAGCAGCGACAGGTACGATGTTGTTCCTCGTTCCTGCGGCAGCACACATCGCTGTGTGTGAAGTCGCAGGAGTGAGGAACATTTCCTACCTGCGTCCCGGCTGCAATGCGGAAGGAAGGAGGTGGGCGGGATGTTTACGTCCTGCTCATCTCCGCCCCTCCGCTGCTATTGGCCGCCTGCCGTGTAACGTCGCTGTGACGCCGCACGACCTGCCCCCTTAGGAAGGAGGCGGGTCGCCGGCCAGAATGACGTCGCAGGACAGGTGAGTGCATGTGAAGCTGCCGTAGCAATAATGTTTGCTACGGCAGCTATCACAAGATATCTCTGCTGCGATGGGGGCGGGGACTATCGCGCTCGACATCGCAGCATCGGCTTGCGATGTCGCAACGTGCAAAGCCCGCCTTAAGGCCCTGTCACACACTGAGATAGATCTGTGGTAGATCTGTGGTAGATCTGAGGTAGATTTGTGGTTGCAGTGAAATTGTGGACAATCAGTGCCAGGTTTGTGGCTGTGTACAAATGGAACAATATGTCCATGATTTCACTGCAACCACAGATCTGCCAAAGATTTATCTCTGTGTGTGACAGGGCCTTTAGCCTATTCACTTCAGGCTCGGTAACCTGAGCACTTTCCCCACAAGTCAGTAATGTTCGGTTTTGTTCGATCACTGATCGCGTTTTCAAAAAATGCTTTTCTAATAATTTGTTATGCTTTTGGATAGGACTATGGTGCTGTATGATGAATGGGGGATGTGTTTAATAAAGGGGGGGGGACTCGGGAGAAGCTAGAGGCATGTGACGCCATTTTTTCTTTCTTAACTTTAATCGCGGATGTTCCTGCAGCTAATCACAGCGCAGAAAACATCCAAACATTTTAGACACAAGGGCTTGTGTCATTGTCTGCCTGAGTCACATACTGTATCCGTTTGCATATAAAATGCGGACATGTAGCATCAGCCCCATTTTGTGAATGTTAAATATTAGAGAGACTGTTAGCTTAGCTAGGGGTTTAATGATAGGTAGCTGAGATAGATAGGAGAGCAATAGTGTAGAATAGGGACGTGCAGTGTAATGAAAGCTGTGTGCCACAAATTGGTATTCCATGGTAGAAATATGGATTGCTACTTGTGAGTGCCTGCTAAAGAGTTACCAGTGAACGATGTAAATAGGTATTCCAACTTATTGCTGCCTGTTCCAAATTAGGCATTGAAACACATTTCTAGGTATTGTTAGTTAGTACTGTGTACTGTGTGTTAGCCTGTGTAGCACCCAGGGATTTGGGGTACTCGGTACTGGGCAGTGTCTCTATTAGGAATGTCATGATGGTGGCTGTTAGCTGGTTCCGTGCCCTGGGACCTTTTTGTAATGGGGATATTTACAGGGGATTTGTGAATAAAGTTATTTGTGAAGCCACTTGCGGTATTGCGGCTAAGTGTAGGGAGCCGCTGCTGCAGGTTTTGCTGGGGCTGATGGAATGTGCAGCTCTGATGACTTGGGCCCTCCGCAAGTAGGGTATTACCCCAGCAGGTGAATGGTGCGATGGATGTCGGAAGAAGAAGTCCAGACAGGTATTTAGTGCAACTGGTTTTCTCACTTTAGGTGTTAACTGGTTGCCCGAGGTCGGCTGGTTTCGCCTCCAGGTCCCCATCATCCCAGTGCCAGTCTGGTTCTCTGGTACCTTCTTCCCTACACCTGTCTCTGGTAAGTGGGTCCCCGTGGTATGGAACACTGGGGGTCCCCGGTTTGTGGTTTGTCCACCTCTGCTTGCCTGACGGTAGCGTGAACCCTGTGGGGATGGAGTCTCTGGTCCTGTCCCTGGCTCTCTCTTTGCTACTGAGTCTTCGGATTCTTCAGGGTCAGCAAGGCCCTTGATGGTCCCCTTTGCTGTGCAGGTGTTAACAGGTCGGCTTGAAGCTCTTTCCTGTCCTAGGGTCCTGTACCCCGTTGGTGCGTAGTTTCGGGAGTACTCCACCGTACTTAACCTACCTCTCCTGGGTAACAGGTCACCGTCAATCCGAGTCAGGATGCTCCTCAGTCACACCTTCCATCTTCACCTCTGCCATCAACTCTTGTCTGACTTCAACTTAGACTGACTCTCCACAGTCTGCCCCTCCCACCTGTTCAACTAGTGGATTGGAGTGGCTCCACCTCTAGGCGGCAATCCATGGTCCCACCCTAACTAGGTACCATTGTATGAGGGATTGTTGGGTAAAACTGGGATTACCTGGGTTTTTGGTGTTACCAGCACTGGGGTTCTGGGTCCCTAAGGGGGTAGGTAATGCATCCTGGTGGGGATGCAGAACCTTGTAGCACCCTGATGGCTTCAGGGGTGCTACACCTCCTGTAAATTTGCTAGTCAACTGGCAAAAAACATCTTGGCACGTTTCAGTATCTCATACAAATTACACATTCACCCACATTTCAAGGTATTGTTAGTTAGTACTGCCTGCTGTAAATTTGCTTGTGAACTAGCTAAATACGTCTTGCACTTTTCATTGCCTGCTCAAAATTACGCTGTGAACCACATTTCTAGGTATTATTAGTTAGTACTGCCTGATATAAATTTGTTAGTGAACTAGGTAAAAAGGTCTTGGAAGTTTTCATTGCCTGCTGAAAATTACGCAGTCAACAACATTTCTAGGTATTGTTCATTAGTACTGTCTGCTGTAAATTTGCTAGTGAACTAGCTAAATACGTCACCAGCAAAATCTATGAGAATTCTAAAATGCTGTGCGCGTTGCTTTTTTTTTTTGCTTGCAGTTTTGGGCTGATAAAAAACTGCAGCATGTCAATTCTTTGTACATTTTTGTCCTGAGGTTTTTAGCCCTTCCAGCCATTGAATTCACTAAAAACAACACGGGAAAAACACATGCGTTTTTTATATTGGGTTTTCTGGCACAAGGTGCATTTTTCTGCCAGAAGCTGCAGTTTTGTCATTAACAAATAAACTGCAGCATGCGGACATAGCCTAAAACGGCTTTTGTTGCTCAAAAAATTATCAATCACAAAATACCTCAGGAGCAATGAGTCAAGTTAGGTCTGGACATACGTGTCTCCAAGTCATACATAACGTATTTGGGGATATAGATAGGGAGGAGACCAGATCAACTCTATTCACTTAACTACACCCCCCTTATAGGTAAAATATTGGGGGAACTACAGTGGTGGCATCACTTACCAATATCTCTTTTGGGTAGATGTCACCTGGTTAAAATAGTTAGCTTTGCCAGGCTCCCATACCCCTTGCAAACCCTGCCCTTGATTTTAAAACATTTAGACATAATTAGACTGAAGAAGGCCTTTACACATTTTATTTGGACAGGTAAAAGACCCAGAATTGCACTAGAAAAACTGATGCTACTGAGAAAGTGAAGGCGGGGTTAATTTTCCAAATATACGTGCTTATAATATTGCCTCTTTATTTAGACATGTAGTGGACTGGATACACGGCACTAGTTGCTACTCAAACCCTCATCTAGAACGACAGTTAGCCGCCCCTTGGGATCTGACCGCTCTTATCCACACTAGACAAGCTAAACTGCCACAGATAGTGAGATCCTCCTTTTTACTAAGGGACACCATAGTATGTTGGAAGATAGTGAGGAAGGCTTATTAGCTTCCCTTTCTGGTTTCCAAACATATGCCAATATTTGGTCATCCCCGAGTTCCCCCAGGGAGCTGAAATTAAGAGGGTCATTGATCAGAGCTGTGATCAGTTGCAGACAGCGGGGTCCATTATGTGCCGGGAGGAAAAACGGTGGATGTCTCCACAAGAAATTATGGACAAATTCAAGATACACGAGAAACATTTCATACAGGTCCTGTACCTTCATTCTTTTTGTCAGTCCAGACAGAGATGGAATCTGTCTCTCATGCCTTAGATGACAGTATAGGGCCGCGCACCCAAATGGCGAGTATCACCTCATTGTACAGCACCATGAGGCACAAATTTGTTAAATTAAAGCAGAGCAAAATGTTCAGAACATGGGAGAGGTGGACAGGAGATGAGGAGATAGCGAAGACAGTATTACAAGGGTGGGAACGGGTGAGAAAATCCATCTTGTGTGAGAGATGGAGGGAAGACTTATTTCAAGCTCATGCACACAGTGTCGCGGGCGGGGAGGAGGGTGTCAGCACTGCGCTCACCCCTCTGCTCGGGTCCGGCTGCTGCTGCTCAGTGGTGGCTCGAGCGGTGGGCC
Organism: Anomaloglossus baeobatrachus; assembly: GCF_048569485.1. Taxonomy (NCBI): domain Eukaryota; kingdom Metazoa; phylum Chordata; class Amphibia; order Anura; family Aromobatidae; genus Anomaloglossus; species Anomaloglossus baeobatrachus. Next base: position 125,004,828 of record NC_134353.1, read on the forward strand.
GGATCCCGGGGGTCTCGAGCGGCGCTCCTCGCCCGTGAGTGAAAGGGGATTGGGTTTTGGGATATAGTCTATTGTCCGTGACGCCACCCACGGTTGTGGTGATTTGTTAGCACCACCGCTGCTCGGTGTGGGGATCCCGGGAGTGATGGTGTGAAGCAGCAAGTTGTTGTGTTGCCCCTCCGTGCGTAGGGGTTGGTGATCCCGGGGCCCAGTGATGAGGTGGGAGATGCAGGGCTTGGTGGGCGCAGGGACGCGGGGGCAGCGCTGTGCCTTGCGGCACTGTGGTACTCACTCAGCCTGAGACGATGACACAGTTCTCGGTAAAACACACGGCTGGAAAGACGGTTCCCACGGACGGCTGCACTTGCTTTCCCCAGTAGGTGACGGTGATGTCCCTCTGTCCTGCACCTATGTTGTTGATGGTTGCGATGGGTTCCCACCGGTAACCCGCTCCCCAGCTTCAAGCTGGACCGGAGGAGCTCTACTCTTTGCCCGCAGGCGCTGGCCCTTAGAAACTGGTGCCCTGGCGGTGGCGGTGTCTCTGCTTTAATGGTTGGGCTGTTGCCTTCAATCGGGACTTGGTTGTTGGGAGACAGCCGTCCCCTTCACTGACGGATTTGGCAAATTATGGCGACTCCTAGCCTTGCCGGGGTCCGAGAGGCCCCTGCCCTGGTGCTGACTGTTCTTTGTACACTGCTCCAGACCGCCGGGTCACCACCCGTCCGCGGTCCTTCCAGGAACCTCCGAGCAATCACCCCTCCAGACAGTCACCGCCGTCTGCTGACCTTGCTGTCTCAGTTCGGGGCACACACCCGGACCAGCTTCAGGCTTTCTTACTGTCACTTTTACTCCTTTTCTCCAGTTTTCTCCTTTGCTCCTCTACCACTTCACTTCCTTCTACTTTCACTTCCTACACTCATCTCTACTGTTTACTCCTTCACTTAGCTCCTCACTCAAGCTCCCCCTGAGCTAATCTGCCTGGTTCTTCCCGCCTCCAGGGCTGTGAACTCCTCGGTGGGCGGAGCCAACCGCCTGGCCCACCCCCTGGTGTGAACATCAGCCCCTGGAGGAAGGCAACAAGGATTTTGGTAGCTTGGGTGTTCCTAACTGGGGTGTAGGGTGTGGTGGTGTGATGACCTGTGACCCCTGGCTTGCCCAGGGCATCACATTAGCGCTGTATGGCTTTAACATCCCACCTTCCCAAAGCTGCCCTGGCCGGATTACAGCATGTCCTAAGTGTGGGGTGCCCTTTATGAATCTGTGGCATGGGGTTTGGGAGTGCACAGAAGTAACAACATATTGGAAGCGAGTAAGGGACCAGATTCAAGCATGTTGGGGAACGAAACTTCCACAAACACCACAGGCTCTGCTCTTCCACCAATTACGCCCCCCCGAATCTGAATATCAGAGTATGGTAGACAAAGTAAAGATTCCTAGAAACATCCACACATTTTTAGTGGTGGCTCTTCGGGCTTTGTTTAGTGAGTGGCTTAAACCAAACACTCCATTAATGGGAGCAATAATATCTCAAATGAAACATCTATTGGGACTGGAACTGATAGAAGCAGAAAGGAGTAAAGATAAGTCAGCAGGAAAAGTTTTTCCGCTGTGGAAAAAATTGATTGGTTTTCATTATAGTCCTCAGGAAATCCTGAAAATAATTAGCCCTTTTCGCCATACAGAATGGTATTGTCTGGAAGACCTGGGAGGGACATTGGGGGTTTTGGGACCATCATTAGACACTTAGCATGTACCATATGAAGATGGTAATCGACACCATAGAAAGAACATAATTGTGGAAGGGTTCACACTCACATTCGTATTCTTTGTTTGTGATACTACCTTTTATTTTTTCTTCCTTTGCAAGGTTTACAGTTGCATTGACGAACAAATCAATCTCGTGTATACTGATGTTTACTATTTGACCATGTAATTGACTGTTTAATTTTTTTGTTATGTTTAAAAATTTGAATAAAAAAGATGTTTTAAAAAAAAAAAAAATTATCAATCAATAAATAAATAAAACAAGTTGAAAAAGCGATACTGAGGATTTGGGGATTTGAAAGCTTTTCTCTCTTATTCATCAGGATAGTTCACATGTTAGTAAGTGAAGTCATGAAGTCTAAACAGAGGAATATAATTCAAACAGAACATCAACAAGGTCTAAGTGCTGTTGGGATAGCATGTGGTGCAGATGAGTATTATCACTGTAAATTGGAAAAAAATGGAGAAATAGGAGAAAGGCGTTATCTTTAAAAGCTGAATACACAACAACTCAGCCAGGAACCTGCAGTGTAAAATGAAAACATCTCCCTGACTAATTCCACGGAATAATATAGTAATTCAACTACAGCGTAACATTTAACCACATTATCACCGGGCATGCCAATAATTCACAAAGTGAGAACAAAACGATTCCTCTTCACTGACAATAAGACAATACATATACATTTAGCAGACACTAAAAACAGTTTACATTGTGCACACTAAAATAAACGCATCACAAACGGTCCTAAGACAGGGAAATATACAACACCAAGTATACGTTTTAGGCAGGTGTGGAAAAAAAATGCTGGAAAGTAAGAATGCTTTGAAACATAGAAATGTTAACAGTTTATTTTTAGCAATTTTTAAAATGTAAAGTGAATGATCAAAAGAGAAATCTAAATCCCATCAATATTTGGTGTGACCGCCCTTTGCCTTCAAAACAGCAGCAAATCGTCTCCGAATTTACACCAAGGCTTTGAAGCAAGTTAGCAAGATCGTTGTGAACATCTAGGAGAACTAACCACAGATCTTCTGTGGATGAAGGCTTGTGCAAATCCTTCTCTGTCTTTATGTAATCTGTAGAGGCCATATTGTCAGTTCCAGGACACCTTGTTTTTGTTATGTTGAAGATAGTTCTAGGCCCTGTGCGCACGCAGCGGTTTTGCCGCAGTTTTGCTGCAGAAAATATTCATAACCTTGCTGCAGTCCTTCCCAAGCAAAACCGATGGTAGAAAAAAAATGCTGTGCGCACACTGCATTTTTTTCACCAACAGGTGATGCTGCGGAATTTCCGCTGTGGAAAAGAATGTCTCTTCTTTTCCGCAGGTACCTGCGGTATTTTACCCCATTGACTGTAATGTAATCATGAAATAATAACGCAGGTAGCAAAATATGTGCGTTTCATTGCATTTTCCTGCGTTATTCCCATGATATTTCACGTTTTTCGGGACATAATGTTCATCACTGCCCTGCGTTTTACAAGGAAGTAATGTCACTAGGAGAGGAAAAGGACATAGAGCAGAGAAAAAATACACACATATCACACTCAGACACAGACACAAACTGTACTATAATGCACAGACACATAGAAAACAGCAACTTACATTTAGAAGGCTGGTATTTGGCCAGATACTGCTTCCCATATAAAGTCCATGGGGACCAGAATTGGGCGCAGAGGGGTAGGAGCAAGCACTTCATACTTACTGATCACCGAGCGGCTGTCACACTGCTCTGGCGGCTTCTCCTGCTTTTGAAAATGCCGGACGCTCATTATTCCATCTCATATTCACTGCTTCCCCCACCCACCGGTGGCTGTGGTTGGTTGCAGGCAGACACGCCCCCACGCTGAGTGACAGCTCTCACACTACAACCAATCACAGCCGCTGGTGGGCGGGTATATATTGTGCAGTAAAGTATATAAATTAATAATTTAAAAAAAAATGGCGTGCTGTCCCCACCAATTTTGATGCCAGCCATGATAAAGCCACACGGCTGAGGGTTGGTATTCTCAGGATGGGGAGCCACACGTTATGGGGAGCCCCCCAGCTTAAAAATATCAGCCAGCAGCTGCCCGGATTGCCGCTTCCATTAGATACGACAGTACCGGGACTCTACCTGGCTCATCCCAATTGCTGTGATGCAGTGGCAATCGGGGTAATAAGGAGTTAATGGCAGCTCAAAGCTGCCAATAAGTACTAGGTTAATCATGGCAGGCATCTATTAGACACCACATGATCAACCTGTAACTGAAAGTAAATAAACACATACACCCAAAAAACCCTTTATTTGGAATAAAAGACAAAAAAACCCACGCTCTTTCACCACTTTATTAAAATCCTTAAATACCCTTCCAGGTCCGGTGTAATCCACACAAGGTCCCACGACGCTTGCATACTGATCCAGAACGTATGAGAGGCTAGTACTTAATGCAGCATCGTTCCGTGCTCCAGGTTATTTTTCACGGTCGGTGATGTCAATACATTACCGCTTGCGACAACTTCAGGGCCTCACAAGTGGTAATAGGGTGACGTCACCGACCTGCAGTGACCCTGCGAGAACTCAGACCCAAGGTCCCACAGGGTTACTTCTGTATGAGAAATACTGTTGGGGGGGAAACACATCCATCTATTTATCTATTCCTCTATCCATCTATTTATCTATCCCTCTATCTATCTATCTATCTATCTATCTATCCATCCATTATCCGTTATCTATCTATCTATCCATTATCTATGTATCCATTATCTATCTATACATTATTCATAATCTATCTATCCATTATCTATCTATCTATCCATTATCTATCTATCTATACATTATTCATAATCTATCTATCCATTATCTATCTATCTATTCATTATCTATCTATCTATCTATCCATTATCTATCTATCTATTCATTATTCATGATCTATCTATCTATCCATTATCTATCTATCCATCCATTATCTATCTCTTTATAAATCCATTATCTATCTACCCATTATATCTATCTATCCATTATCAATCTATCTATTTATCTATCTCTCTATCCATTATCTATCTATCCATTATCTATCTATCAATTATCTATCTACCCATTATCTATCTATCCATTATCTATCTATCCATCCATTATCTATCTATCTATCTATCTATCCATTCTCTATGTATATCTATCTGTCCATCCATTATCTATCTATCCATTATCTATCTATCTATCTCTTTACCTATCTATCTATCTATCTATCCATCCATTATTATCTATCTATCCCTCTATATATCCCTTTATCTATCTATCTATCTCTCTACCTATCTATCTACCTATCTATCCATTATCTATCTATCTATCCATCCATTATCTATCTATGTCTCTATATATCCCTTTATCTATCTATCTATCTATCCATCCATTATCTATCTATCTACCTATCTATCTTATCTAAGAAGAAGAAGGAAATTACAACACACATTTTTTTTTTTCAACGTGCTTTATTGCATTGAAGGCATAAAAACACAGGTACCAACCCATGGAAAAACCGCGGCAATACCGCGGCAAAACCGGGTGCAGTTTGCTGTGTTTTTTTACCGCAGGTGCAGTAATCTTTCAGAGGGTGCGGAATTTCCTTAATAAAAAAAGACAGGTTATATGTCACTGTCTTTATTTATGATCACTACACAGGACTAGAGACTTGGCAGAAACACTTAAGCTAGCTTTACACGCTGCGATCTCGCTAGCGAGATCGCAAGCGATCGCACCCGCCCCCGTTGGTTGTGCGACACAGGCAAATCGCTGCCTGTGCCGCACAACCTCGCTTAACCCCGTCACACACACATACCTGCCCTGCGACGTCGCTGTGGCCGGCGAACCGCCTTCTTTCTAAGGGGGCGGTTCGTGCGGCGTCACAGCGACGTCACACGGCAGCCGTCCAATAGAAGCGGTGGAGGCAGGGAAGGAGATGTTCGTTGCTCCTGCAGCGTCACACATAGCGATGTGTGCTGCCGCAGGAACAAGTAACAACATCCCCAATAAGCAGAAAACGATTTTTTAATATTAATTATAATGTTTGTTTTTTTTCATGGGACAAAGTTATAATTAGTTAAGAATACAATTCTGTACATTTGTCAGAACTCCTGAAACTTTCTCCTCAGGCCTAATTCTTTTTTTTTTTTTGCATAGGAAACAAAAACCGAATTGGACATAATTCCACAGGAGTTAAGGGTGAGTGCGTTATCTAGGCCGGTCCAGATATTTGCCACTGACTCTTCACTAGAGATGAGCGAGGTTCGAGGTTCGCCAATTTCATGTTCGAGTGATTTTGGGGGGTGCTCGAGATCGAACTCGAACTCGAGCTTTTTGCTAAAAGCTCGACAGTTCGAGTTACATTCGAGAATGGTTCGATCACCAAAAGCAGGGCATTATACAGCTACAGTGTGCAGGGAGCCATCGCTGGCAGCCTGCGGTAAACTGGTAACCAATGTAAATATCGGGTATCCAAGCAAAGCGCTTTGCTTGGTAACCCAATATTTACCCTGGTTACGTGTGCAGGGAGCCGACACTTCCCCGCTCGGCTCCGCCCCCTCCTGCACTCGGCATGTACACACACACACACTCACACTCACCTGTCCCCAGCCATGCAGTCCCCGGCACTAACGTCCTCATCGCCACATGGCCCCACTAAACTCCACTCACCTCACACTACGCTGCCTGCACACATGGCCCCGCTAGGCTTTACCCACTTTGCACTCCGCCGCCTGCACACATGGCCCTGCTAGGCTCCACCCACCTCGCACTCCGCACACATGGCCCCGTGGCTCCACTCACCTCGCATTCCGCACACATTACCCCGCCTAACTCCACCCACCTTGCACTCCGCACACATTACCCCACTTGGCGCCACCCACCTCGCACTCCGCACATTACCCCGCTTGGCTCTACCCACCTCGCACTCTGCACATATTACCCCGCTTGGCTCCACCCACCTCACACTTTGCACACATTACCTCGCTTAGCTCCACCCACCTCGCACTCCGCACACATGGCCCCGCTTGGCTCCACCCACCTCACACTCCGCACACATTACCCCGCTTGGCTCCACCCACCTCATACTCCACACACATTACCCTGCTCGGCTCCACCCACCTCGCACTCCGCACACATTATCCTGCTTGGCTCCACCCACCTCGCACTTCGCACACATGGCCCCGCTCGGCTTACCTGCGGTGATGAAGTCCCGCCCTCCCGACCTCAGCGCTGTCACTGTCCTCCATGGCCGCCGCTTGTCACATCTCCTCTCGCTGCCGACCCGAGACTGTGACTAGCGGTGATGTCAAAGGCTCCCGCGATACTTGGCTGTTAAGGCGGCGGTCATTGAAGTCAGTGACAGGTCTGCTATCAGCAGTGCAGGAGATCGTCACCGCAGGTAATGTACCTCGCTCCTGACAGCAGCACTTGTCATGCCCTGCAGTGACCTGGGATGACCTATTGATGTTAGCTCAGGTCACTGCATTGCTCTCCCAGCCAATGGGGAACATTCTGTTCTTCATTGACTGGGACAGTGACTATGGTATGGATCGTCATGGGAACCCCTTGGATTATAGCAGACCTGGATTTGTTTTTATCTTTCTAATAAATTGGTGAAAGAGGGAATGTGTTGGGGAGTGTTTTTTCAAATAAAACTTTTTTGTTGTCTATTTTTTTTAATTACTGACTGGGTTGGTGATGTCGGGTATCTGATAGAAGCCTGACCTCACGATCCCCAGGGCTTGATGCCAGGTGACATTACACATCTGGTATTAACCCTATGTATTACCCCGTTTGCCACCACACCAGGGCACGGGATGAGCTGGGGCGAAGCACCAGGATTGGCGCATCTAATGGATGCGCCACTTCTAGGGCGGCTGCGGCCTGCTATTTTTAGGCTGGGGAGAGTCCAATAACCATGGACCTCCCTAGTCTGAGAATATCAGACCCCAGCTGTCCGCTTTACCTTGGCTGGTGATCCAATTTTGGGGGGACCCGCACATGTTTTTTTTTTTTTTTTAATAATTCATTTAATTTAAAATAACAGCGTGGGGTGCCCTCAGTTTTGGATTACCAGCCAAGGTGAAGCTGCCAGCTGTGGTCTGCAGGCTGCAGCCGTCTGCTTTACCATAGCTGGCTAAAAAAATAGGGGGAACCCCACGTCATTTTTTTTTAAAATTTTTTTTTTTTTTTGCTAAATACAGTCATATGAAAAGTTTGGGCACCCCTATTAATGTTAACCTTTTTTCTTTATAACAATTTGGCTTTTTGCAACAGCTATTTCAGTTTCATATATCTAATAACTGATGGACTGAGTAATATTTCTGGATTGAAATGAGGTTTATTGTACTAACAGAAAATGTGGAATCCACATTAAAACAAAATTTGACCGGTGCAAAAGTATGGGCATCCTTATCAATTTCTTGATTTGAACACTCCTAACTACTTTATACTGACTTACTAAAGCACTAAATTGGTTTTGTAACCTTATTGAGCTTTGAACTTCATAGGCAGGTGTATCCGAGAAAAGGTATTTAAGGTGGCCACTTGCAAGTTGTTCTCCTATTTGAATCTCCTATGAAGAGTGGCATCATGGGCTCCTCAAAACAACTCTCAAATGATCTGAAAACAAAGATTATTCAACATAGTTGTTCAGGGGAAGGATACAAAAAGTTGTTTCAGAGATTTAAACTGTCAGTTTCCACTGTGAGGAACATAGTAAGGAAATGGAAGAACACATGTACAGTTCTTGTTAAGCCCAGAAGTGGCAGGCCAAGAAAAATATCAGAAAGGCAGAGAAGAATGGTGAGAACAGTCAAGGACAATCCACAGACCACCTCCAAAGACCTGCAGCATCATCTGGCTGCAGATGGTGTCACTGTGCATCGGTCAACAATACAGCGCACTTTGCACAAGGAGAAGTTGTATGGGAGAGTGATGCGAAAGAAGCCATTTCTGCAAGCACGCCACAAACAGAGTCGCCAGAGGTATGCAAAAGCACATTTGGACAAGCCAGTTACATTTTGGAAGAAGATCCTGTGGACTGATGAAACAAAGATTGAGTTGTTTGGTCATACAAAAAGGCGTTATGCATGGAGGCAAAAAAACACGGTATTCCAAGAAAAGCACTTGCTACCCACAGTAAAATTTGATGGAGGTTCCATCATGCTTTGAAGTTGAAGTTATGCAGGTGATGGATATTTCAGCAAGACAATGATCCAAAACACCGCTCCAAATCTACTCAGGCATTCATGCAGAGGAACAATTACAATGTTCTGGAATGGCCATCCCAGTCCCCAGACCTGAATATCATTGAAAATCTGTGGGATGATTTGAAGCGTGCTGTCCATGCTCATCGACCATCAAACTTAACTAAACTGGAATTGTTTTGTAAACAGCAATGGTCAAATATACCTTCATCCAGGATCCAGGAACTAATTAAAAGCTACAGGAAGCGACTAGAGGCTGTGATGTTTGCAAAAGGAGGATCTACAAAATATTAATGTTACTTTTATGTTGAGGTGCCTATACTTTTGCACCGGTCAAATTTTGTTTAAATGCGGATTGCACATTTTCTGTTAGTAAAATAAACCTCATTTCAATCCAGAAATATTACTGAGTCCATCAGTTATTAGATACATGAAACTGAAATAGCTGTTGCAAAAAGCCAAATTGTTATAAACTAAAAAGGTTAACATTAATAGGGGCGCCCAAACTTTTTCATATGACTGTACAAGGCTAAGCCACATGAAAGGCACTAAAGGGTGCAAAATTACAAAATGCAGGAGAGTGGGACATTACGTGTCTTTCTGCCATTATAATGACAGAAAAGACTGATATGAAGTGTACAAGCACAGGAAAATCACCAGAGCGCTCTACGCTGTGAAAAGCAGTAGAAAATGGCACTGGAGTGAAGATGTGACCGACCCATGTAGGTTGAAGCTATGGATCCTGGATAAATTTATGTATTTTCCCTCCTTCAGTTTTTTTGCAGTACGCAAAAAAAACAGAAGGCACACGGATGACAAACAGATGACATACGGACCGTATATGGAACGGAAACGGATGCCACACAGATGCACCCGTGAAAAAAACGGACCGTTTTTTGCGGACCGCAAAAACGGATCGGTGGTATGAATGCAGCCTTATTCTGATCTGCCATTTATAAACAGCAGGCAGAAATAAGTGAATAACGCTCCCCAGCGTCAGAAAATCTCCGGGGTTATAGGGGTAGCTGAGACCCTGGAGATCATGATTCAGGCAGTTTTTCCGGTCCCCGCTCATGTGATCACCGGTATACACCGTATACCGATGATCACGTTACAGTAAATGACAGCGCCGTTAAAAAATTATTTATCTCCCATCTGGCATGAACAAACATGTCAGATGGGAGATAAATCTCCTCTCCGGTCCCCTCCGGTCCCCCGGTGTCGCCAAAGTGTCCCCTCCCCCCTCCCGGAAATCCAAGATGGCCATGCGCACAGCAGCTCACCGGCCGCATTCACCCTACTCCTCTGATTTCTGTCGCATGTGCCATGACACATGCGACAGAAAACTCCTCCCCAGGCCCTGCCAGGTCACCCCCTATAAACTCACCGGTGTTCCCCGGTGTCCCACGGTACCTGTGCAGCGTTGATCCCCCGCGGCCCCCTCCTTTACAATAGACACTGCCGCATGCACAGAGCAGCTGTCAGCTCAGCTTCCTGTGTTCAGACACAGTGAGTGGCGGTAACCATGCATCTGTAAGCTACGGCAATGCCCAGCTCATGAGGTAAGGAACATAGGTAATCAGGAGAGCTATACTACATTTCTAAATGGAGGTATTTGATTTTATAGTTGCCCTGCTGAACGACTACCAAACATGAGAGTCCGTTATACGCCACAAGAAAACATGTCTAAATAGCAAGCTCTGTTGTTTAGCATTCATTCAGCTTGATAACTGGACTTAAAGGGGTATTCCATCTCCAAGATCCTATCCCCAATATATAGTAGGTCGAATAGCAATAATATCAGCAAATACCAATATTTGGAACTGTAGAATAGTTCTCCTGATTAGGCATGCCCTTACCTCATCAGCAGGGCATTGCAGCTTTGGTAGCAACAGTTACGACATGGACTCTGCTGCTGTGGACCCGGGGAGAGTGGGTGCAGATTCATTGCACCCACACTCCTCACATGGAGAGTCTGCACTCCTAGAAAATGGGGGATACGTTCAATGAGCGTGTCCTCCCATATTCTAGACGGTCCAGAGTCATCGTGGGACCCCCTTATTTTTTTTTCCTTACAATAAATTGGTGAAAGAGGCATTGTTTTGGGGAGTGTTTTTTCAAATACATTTTTTTTGTCTATTTTTTTTGTTAGTACTGACAGTTTGTGATGTCGGGTATCTGATAGACACCATGTCATCACAAACTGCTGGGCTTGATGTCAGGTGACCTTACAGCTAGTATCAACCCCATTTATTACCCCGTTTGCCACCGCACCAGGGCACGAGATGAGCTGGGGTGAAGCGCCAGGATTGGCCACTTCTGGGGCGCCTGCGGCCTGCTATTTTTAGGCTGTGAAGGGCCAATAACTATGGATCTTCCCACCCTGAGAATACCAGACCACAGCTGTCCGCTTTACCTTGGCTGGTGATCCAATTTGGGGGGACCCTACTTTTTTTTTTGTAATTATTAATATTTATAAAATAATTATAAAAAAAGAGCTTGGGGTGACCTCCACATTGGATCCCCAACTACGGTAAAGCTGCCAGCTGTGGTTTTCAGGCTACAGCCTTCTGATTTACCCTAGCTGGCTATCAAAAATGGGGGGACCCAACGTCATTTTTTTTTTGTAACTATTTTTTTAAATAAAAAAAATTAATAGGCTTCCCTGTATTTTGATTGCCAGCCAAGGTAACGCCAGGCAGATGGGGGTGGCAACTTGTAGCTGTCTGCTTTATCTGCGCTGAGAATCAAAAATACTGCGGAGCGCTACGTCATTTTTTTAATGATTTATTTTTACAGCACTGTGATGTCCAGCAATCAACATACAGGGAAGCCCTTTTTGTTTTTAGTTATTTAAATAAAAAATTTAAAAAAATATATATATGGGCTCCCGCTGCATTTTTTATATTGCTAGCTAAGGGTAACCCAAGCAGCTACTGGCTGCTAACCCCCACTGCTTGGTGTTGTCTTCACTGGCAATGGAAAATTCAGGGGAGCATTTATTATTTTTTTTGCCAAAATAACTACAAAAAAAATGACGTGAGCTTCGCCATATTTTTGTATGCTTGCCAGGTAAAGCAGCAAGCCTGGGCTTGCTACTGTACCTGTACGGGCTGCCCCCAACCCCCTGCTGCCTATTTGTACCCGGCTGGGAACTAAAAATATAGGGAAGCCCTTTTTTTAATTATTTCATGAATTTCATGAAATAATTAAAAAAAAACAAACACGTGGGCTTCGCCCCATTTTTGTGTCCAGCCAAGTACAACTAGGCAGCTGGGGATTGGATCCGCAGCACAGGTTAGCCCGAGCTTTCTGGTCCCCCCTGCTGCGAATTGCAGTCCGCAGCCGCCCCAGAAAATGGCGCTCTCATAGAAGCGCCATCTTCTGGAGCTGTATCCAACTCTTCCAGCTGCCCTGATGCCGGTGGCTCGCTGGGTAACAATGAGTTAATACTAGCTTTGTTTTACTAGCTAGTATTAAGTCAGAGATTCTTAATGTCAGGCAAGTTTGACCCAGCCATTAAGAATCTCCAATAAAGGGTTAAAAAAAGACACCACACAAAGAAAAAATACTTTAATAGAAATAAATACACAGACACACTTAGAGACTCCATGTTTATTACTCCCTCTTATCCCTCCACGAACCTGGTCTTGTGTCTTCTTTCTCCTTCAACCCATGCAGCTCTGCTACATCAGCAGCACTGCATGGGAGAAAAACGTTGCTGCTCCCCGTGCAGGCTTTTCACTCCGTGAGTGATCAGTGCTGCTGGCTGTTAGCGGTAATGTCACCGCTGACAGACGGGTTACGATAGCAACGGTGCTCCGATCACGTGATTCCCGGTGCCGCTGTGTGCTGTTAGCAGTGACATCACCGCTAACAGGCGCGTTGCTATGGCAACGGTGATCTCAGTTATTGACCGGCTGTGTCAGACGGTCAATAACGGAACGGGGAAGCAGAACGGGGAGTCGACCGTGTGCCAGAGCATGTCGCCGGTACACGGCGATACACAAACGTGCAACGTGTACCGGAGAGATGCAATGACAGGACCTAGCATGACGTCAAAGCCATGTGACCAGTCTGTAGCCAATGAGATAATAGACACGTGACTGGTCACATGCTATTTTGACGTCACGATAGGTCCTGTCATCACTGCTGGTTACCGGGAGGACGCAGCGACTACCAATGGAAAAGCTGCGGGAGACAGAGTGCAGGACGCATCGCGGGGACAGGTGTTATGGCAATGTTTATTAACTGTATGTGTACATTTAAAATGTGTTTTTATGTGTATGTGATTGTTTTCAATGGGGTGCAAGAGTTCGAACCGAACTTGAACTCTAGGGGGGTGGCTCATCTCTACTCTTCACCTCTCTCCCAAAGGGTCTGTATGGTGTATGTACAGGGTCTAGAACCCTGCATAGGGGTACTTCATTTAGGTGCTCATATCGTGTTATGTGCACAAAGACCTTCCTGCACCAATAGTGCTAGGCTTCCCTTGGTTTGCATTACATTGTTTATGGATAGCCTAGGAACCCCTACCATGAGGGATAGCATAGGAGCCCGTGTCCCTCGCTTTCCTACAGTCACTTTGTGACATGAGGTTCTCCTGGGTCTCCTGCCATAGCATTTAATTTCATTCAAATGTTGATGGATAGTTTGTACTGACACTGACGCGCCCTGAGCCCGTAGGACAGCTAGAATTTCTTTGGAACTTGATTAAGGCTGCATATCTACCATCTGGACTAAACCGCATTACAACTTTTCATCATTTTTTCTCTGCCATCCACGTCCAGGGAGATTAGCTACAGTGCCATGGGTTGTAACCTTTTGATTATGCTTCGCACCATGGACAAAGGAATATCAAGATCTCTGGAGATGGACTTGTAACCTTGAGATTGCTGATATTTTTCAACAATCTTGGTTCCCAAGTCCTCACACCGTTCTCTTCTACTTTTTCTATTCTCCATGCTCAGTGTGGTGCACACAGAAACACAATGCAAAGATTGAGTCAACATCTCCCCTTTTTATCTAGTTTCAAGTGTGATTTTTATATTGCCCACATATGTTAGGCTAGTTTCACACTTGCGTTGGATGGCTTCCGTAGCATTGTGTTGTGTGACGGATGCAACGGATGCGTTGCATATAGTGGCACAACGCAATGCTACGGATCGTACAAAATAACGGAAAGCGTTATTTATTTATTTATTTATTTTTTCTCCTTTATAGTACCGGCAGCCGACTATTGTGAACGATCAGCTGATCGCTCTTAATAGCCGGCGGCCGAGCGCTCTCACATGCCGGCGGCCGAGCGCTCAGCTGAGCGCTATAACATGCCGGCGGCCGGGAGATCAGCTGAGTGCCCTGACATGCCGGCGGCCGAGCGCTCAGCTGAGTGCCCTGACATGCCGGCGGCCGAGCGCTCAGCTGAGTGCCCTGACATGCCGGCGGCCGAGCGCTCAGCTGAACATTCGACCATTCAAAATAACAACGCTGCGTCGTCCAGCGGATGCAACGCTGACACTTGCGTTACAGTGCGTCGTCCAAACAAGTCTATGGAGAATAGCGCAGTGCGTTAACGGACTGCGCTATTCTCCATAGTGACGGACTGCGCTGATCGCAAGTGTGAAAGTAGCCTTACTTACGACATGAGATTTTGAATGAGCAGCACATATTTGAAATAATGTTGTTTAACCACAATTTTGGAAAGGTGCCAACAATTTTGCCCTGACCATTTTCGGAGTTTTGTGTGAAATTATGTCCAATTTGCCTTTCTTCTATGTTTTTTTGTGTGTTGTTCTAATACACACTAAGAAAATAAACATGTTTATGACAAAACATGTGTAATTGCAATAGTTTTCTGGTAGAAATACTTCATTCTCTGGAACAATTTCAAGAGTGCCAACCCTTTTGGCCATGGCTATATACGAAAAACAAAGGCCTGAAGCATTTTATTAAATATTGCATCTACATATCCAATTTTCTATCTTCAGATTGGGTGAGAAGTGGGCGCTCTTTCACATGCAAATACAATATTACACAAATCCTTGGCAGCAAAGAGGCAGCCCTCAATCATAAACAATAATATAAGTTTAGATCTGTATTAGATTTCATGTGCCGAGCTCTTTGCCAGCAGTTTCGGTGTTATATGTTAGACTTATCACGTATTTGGGTTTACTGACCAAGATTTTGTCAATAATTTAAACCTGATATTTGAGAAAGTCAAGTCCACTTTAAAGCCATGCCCAGATTATGACTCACATTTGACTGAAGAAATACATTATATTAAAGGCAAATCCTATTTTCTCATTCAAGGCATTCAGCCATCTAATATTGAGCTTCGTATTAGTACTTTTATATCCAAGCAGATATTTGTGTCATCTGGCATCTTTGCACTTCCCATTGGTTTTGTAGACACACAGGCAAATACATAAGCACTACATGTGTCTATTTGGTGCAACACTTTTCATTTAGGTTCTTTAGTATTTGTCCATAATATCGCTAATTTTGTAAACTTTACAGAAAATAAAACTTGACTCCAAAAATTTTTTTATAGGTCCATTAGTAGAGAAAAAGTCTACACTGGTCACTTAACATTAAAAAAAGGGGTTTTCTCACTAACAAAATTCATTTTAAAATTAATTTTAATCAATAGATCTTGGAATAATAATAATTTACACAATTGGTTGTATTTAAAACAAATGTTCCTGTGATGAGATAATGTTATAAATGTGCCCCTGCTATGTACTGTGTAATGGTCGTGTCCGTACAGGTACATGGTCTGATCATACCACATCTACTGGACCGGGGAGGAAGTAAGAAAGTATAAAGACATTACAGAGTGGGATTGTAGATGATTCTTTATGTGAGGTAAATCATTTCCCTGCCTGTTTTTAAAAAATGTTTACCTCAAAGAGAGAATAATCTGTTATCCCATGCTGTAATATCTTTTGTGTCCTCCCCACCCAGGAGATGTGGTATGATCAGACCATTTCACTGTATGGTCAGACACGGCCATTACACAGAACAAAGCAGAGGCACATACTGTATATTAGATTATCTCCACACAGGGACTTTTTATTTAAACACATCCAAATGTGGAATTTATTATCATTACAAAATCTATTGATTAAAATTAACTTTGTTTGTGGAACAACCCGTTTAAAGTAGATATGTCACAAGTGGTGTTGAGCGGACCCGGATCGGCAAAATCCGGATCTGCGCGGTCTCTCTCTCTCTCGTCCCAGATTCCGCTCCCCATTGACATATATGGGGCCGGATTCTGGATCGAATCCGGACTTCTTTGTCAACCCGCCGGTGATCCGCCGGACCCGGATTATTGACAGTCCGCTCAACTCTAGTCACAAGCTTTCATGATATAGACTGAACAATTTATTAAAAGGTTTTCTTACATCCAATAAGGCTGGAGTACTTACTTAGAATACATGACAGAATGGCTGTATAATTTTTTGGGAAGCTCTCTCAAGCGCTAATTTAACTAATGAAAACTTAATTCAATATCGGAATTGGGCAGTTATTCTGGCATGGATTTTCAAAGTAAGTATACCGGCCTCATCAGATCTGTTGTGGATACACATAATATTATTTGATTACCGGTATATAGACATTTTGTACTTGTAATCTAGAAGCTTTCATAAAATGAAAAATCTTGCAAACATGCAAAACTTACATTCTCAGCCATACAAACCCTTTGACGTAATTATCAATACTGATAACTACATGAGAAGGGAGGAGATTTACGTTTCCTTCTACCTCATACAGATATTTTGTCATAATGGTACATTTAAAAAATAATTTAGAGTAATTGTAGACTGAGCTGAAAAAAAACAACTATTTTTGGGGTACAATCAGCACAACCCCCCCCACTAAATATTAATTAGTATTTACCAAAAAAAAATACAAGTGACGCAGCAATGTCAGAAAAGGGTATAGTTCTCACAACGCTCCTAAATTTTAACAAAAGAAAATGTCCATTTTACTGCAAATTAGCACAAACAACAATATTAGGCAGAGAAAGAAACTAAACTGTAAGAAGGAAGGTTAGGATTCGTCTGAATACTTTCTATTTTAAAATGAATTTACGGAACTCTCCTCCAACCAATATACTGTAGATACCGTGTTTCCCCGAAAATAAGCCCTAGCAGGAATTTTCACCATTTTTGGTGAAAGGCTTAAATATAAGCCCTACCCGAAAATAAGCCCTAGTCGCGTTTCAATAATGAATAGTGATGAGCGAGTACTAAAAAGCTCGGGTGCTCGAAGCTCGGGCCGAGCCTCCCAAGATACTCGTGTACTCGGCCCGAGCAACGAGCCCAATGTTATCCTATGGGAGACCCGAGTATTTTTGTGAAATGACCTCCCGGCAGCATGGAGAAACCCTAAAAATGGCACAAAAGTCTCAGAAGAGTGCTCAAATGACATGGCAACAGCATGGGGAAGACCCCTTGAAGCATTTATCACTCAAAAGTCACAGCTGTGAACAATTTTGTCCGCGTTTTACGCCATTTTTACGGACTCACCAGAAAACCTTCCAAAATGACCCCAAAATGATTTTTCATGGCGGAAATGTTAAGGGCACATACCCAATAGTGAGATAGAGCTGGTGTATGTTACTTTTTGAGATCAATACATGAAAGATTTTATGTGAAAACATTGTGTGGCACTCCGATGTCCCTGAGAAGAGACGTACATGAAGGCCTCTTGAGTCTAATGTGCCCATTTTGAGGAAGTGAGTCTTTGTAGTATTTTCCTTTGCCAGGGCAGTCCTAAATTGTGAGGTTCACCAATGCCCCTGCATACAGACGTGCATGAGGGCCTGTAAACCTGAAGTGCCCATTGTAAGGAAGTGGGTGTATTATAGTATAGCCCTTAGGCAGGGCAGCCAAAAATTGGGAGGCTCCACGTTGTCCCTGGATAGAGACGTGCATGAAGGCCTGTAAACCTGAAGTGCCCATTGGAAGGAAGTGGGTGTATTATAGTATAGCCCTTAGGCAGGGCAGCCAAAAATTGGGAGGCTCCACGTTGTCCCTGGATAGAGACGTGCATGAAGGCCTGTAAACCTGAAGTGCCCATTGGAAGGAAGTGGGTGTATTATAGTATAGCCATTAGGCAGGGAAGCCAAACATTGGGAGGCTCCACGTTGTCCCTGGATAGAGACGTGCATGAAGGCCTGTAAACCTGAAGTGCCCATTGGAAGGAAGTGGGTGTATTATAGTATAGCCCTTAGGCAGGGAAGCCAAACATTGGGAGGCTCCACGTTGTCCCTGGATAGAGACGTGCATGAAGGCCTGTAAACCTGAAGTGCCCATTGGAAGGAAGTGGGTGTATTATAGTATAGCCCTTAGGCAGGGCAGCCAAAAATTGGGAGGCTCCACGTTGTCCCTGGATAGAGACGTGCATGAAGGCCTGTAAACCTGAAGTGCCCATTGGAAGGAAGTGGGTGTATTATAGTATAGCCCTTAGGCAGGGCAGCCAAAAATTGAGAGGCTCCACGTTGTCCCTGGATAGAGACCTGTTAGGTTCTTAGTGCCTCCGTGCTTGCATTTAAAAACCGCACGTGTGTGCCTGTTGGTGGCAGCTTTCCGCTGCATTTGTGTGAGTTTTGCAAAAACTTGGATATAACACACAAGTCTAGTGAATACACATCAGCACAGCATTGCAAAATGCGCAAGGGCGTTGTCAACGAACAAGGAAGTGGACGTGATGGTGGTGCAGGCAGACACCGAGGTTGTGTGCAAGCTCTAATTTCGCCACAACAAAGGGCCACATCTAGTCGCTCGCACGTCCTGTCCCAAATTCTTGGGGACCGCAGCAGTACACCGCTCTTGAACCAAGACCAGTGTCAACAGGTTGTTAGTTGGATAGCGGATAATGCTTCCAGTCAGATTGGCACCACCACAAACACTCTGTCTTCCACACGGTCAAGTGTCAGTAGCCGTGATACTGCACCGCACATTTCAGAACCTGATCCTCCTTCCTACCACCAGGCCGAGTACACGTCCACGGACATTACTGATCCCACACTTGGACACTCGGAATAGCTGTTCGTTCACGTTTCCATTCACAAATTCTGGCCTCTCGCCAGCTCCTGTTGAAGTGGGCCATGACGAGATTGTATGTACAGATGCACAAATATTTGAGCAGCCACGTTCTCACGAAGTTGGCAACGTGTCTCAACAAGGGGTGGACGATGATGAGACACAATTGTCAGGAAGTCAGGAGGAGGAGCAGGGTGCGGAAGAGGAAGACGACGTGGTGGATGATCCAGTAACTGACCCAACCTGGCAGGAGGATATGCAGAGCGAGGACAGCAGTGCACAGGGGGAGGGAGGCGTAGCATCCCAACAGGCAGTAAGAAGCAGAGTGGTGGCCCCAGGCAGACGTCAGGCAACTGTTCCCCGGAACAACACGACACAAGGTGCCTGTACAAATGTTAGGTCTTCCCGAGTCTGGCTGTAATACTATTGTATGTATTGAGGATTTCGATTGCGTTAGGGCAATGACAACCAGAGACGAGTTCTTGGTGCAAGACATTTATAATATGCAACCAGCAAATATGTACATAAACGGAACAAAAACACAGTAGAACATAAATACAGGAAATACCTTCCAGGGACTGAGCGAAAGGGAATTCCCGGGACCGCGCACCGGACTCCCCCAGGGAGACCACCAACAGCAAACCCCTATACAGGGACTGTCTGGCAATCACCCCAGAAGCCCTAAATGCGCAGCAGCCGGGACACAAAAGGGCAATAGGTAAGTCGAAAAATGTCTGTACGTGATGTGAGTCCAGAGTGGTATTAAACGGAAGGAACCGGGCAGAAGTTCCGACCAAAGACGGCAAACGGAGTCCAGGTACAGCTAGATGATACCAGATGAAGTCCAGAGTCGGTGTCGGTTGTTTTCCAAGAGGATCCGAATAACAATCAGGAACCAAAAGCAGCAGGGCAGGAGCACACAGGAAGCAGTATACTCAGGCACTGGACTAAGCTTTAGGGGCGGCTTTTAAACAGATGGACAGGAAGTAGGGCAACAGAACAGAAAACTCCATGTTAACAAAGGGCAAGCTCTTTCAAAAGAAAACTGGAAAACCCGGAACTCTGACACTGGCAGTTTTTTAAGTTGGCTCCAGATGATTCTAAAAAGGCCATTTGCAACACCTGCCATGCCAGCATCAGCAGGGGTACCAAAACTAGCAGCCTGACCACCACCAGCATGATCAGGCACATGTCAGCCAAGCACCCGACTTTGTGGGAAGTACAACAGAGTCGAGGAGCAGTGCTTGCTGATGTCACTGCTACGTCTTCGCTGGTTGTGCATGCGAGCCAATCCCCTGTCCATGCTGCCTGCGAACAAGCCTCCTCCACTCCTGCACCTGCAGTTGCCTACGCAGAAAGAACACCATCATCAAGCACGTCCTTGTCCCAGCGCAACGTTCAGTTATCCATTCAGCAAACCTTTGAGCACAGGCGCAAATACACTGCCAACACCCCACATGCCACAGTTCTAAATGCTAACATTTCGCGACTGCTTGCGCTGGAAATGTTGCCTTTTAGGCTGGTTGAGACAGAAGCATTCCGCGAACTGATGGTGGCAGCTGTCCCACGTTACTCGGTCCACAGCCGCCACTATTTCTCCCTGTGTGCCGTCCCCGCATTGCATAACTAACCACGTGTCACAAAACATCACACGTGCCCTGAACAACGCTGTTTCAGCCAAAGTCCACCTAACCACAGACACGTGGACAAGTGCATGTGGGCAAGGACGCTACATCTCGTTGACGTCACACTGGGTTAATATTGTGCAAGCTGGGACCCAGTCTGAGCGAGGGACGGAACACGTCCTTCACACACCAAGTTTTGCAGGCCCTACCTCAGTCAGGGTTTCACACACACTCTACAGCTCCGGAATGTCATGCTCCTCAGCCTCCTCCTCCTCCTGCGCATCCTGATCCACTTTACCCTCCACACCAGTCCCAAGCTGGAAGTGTCGCTGGCGGAGGAGGGGACGGTGCGCTCTCCCACTGCTCGGGTCCGGCTGACGCAGCTCTACGGCTGCTGCTGCTCGTTGGCTCGAGCGATGGCCGGATCCCGGGGACTCGAGCGGCGCTACTCGCCCGTGAGTGAAAAGGGGTGGTTTGGGTTTTGGGGATATTGTCCGTGACGCCACCCACGGTTGTGGTGATTGTGTGGACACCACCGCTGCTCTGGACGGGGATCCCGGGAGCCTGTGACAGGGAGCAGCTTTGTTGTTATTTCTCCCCTCCGTGGGTAGGGGGGTTGGTTGTCCCGGGGCCTGGTGATGGGGTAGAGATGGATGACAGGCGGGTTGCGGGGCCTGATGAAGTGCATGGTCGCAGGGGCAGCGCTGTGCCGCACGGCACGGAGGTACTCACTCAGCCCAATGATGATGACACAGTTCAGGGTAAAACAAGTGGCTGGATGGACGGGTCACTCGGACGGCTGCGGTTGTTCCTCCCTGCAGGTTAGTGATGACTGTCTCTCCCTGCACCTAAGTTAAGTGTTGGTAGTGATGGTTTCCCAACGGTAACCCGCTCCCTGACCTGGATATGGGCCGGAGGAGCCCCTTTTGCCCACAGGCGCTGGCCCTGGGAGACGGTTGCCCTTGGCGGTGGCTGTGTCTCCCCTTCACGGTTGTACGGTTGCCTTCTATCTGGACTTGGCTGTTTGGAAACCCTGAGGTCCCCTTCAATAACGGATTTGGCAAATTCACGGCGACACCAAGCCTTGCCGGGATCCGAAAGTCCTCTGCCAATGGTGCTGGCTTCTCTTTGTATACCGGTCCGGTACGGCCGGGTCACCACCCGTCCACGGTCCTTACGGCAGACTCCAATCGGCCTCCACTGCAGACGGTCACCACATCCTGCCAACCTTGCTGTCCTGTCCGGGCCACACACCCGGACCAACTTCAGGCTCTTTGCTGTCACTTTTCTCCTCTCTACTACTTTCCTCCTTCCACTTCCTTAGCTTAACTCTCACTGCCTCTGTTTTCCCTCCTCCTCGGTGGGTGGAGACCAACCGCCTGGCTCCACACCCTGGTGTGGACAACAGCCCCTGGGGAAGGCAACAAGGATTTTGTGTTTTGACTATGATATGCCTGCAGGGAGTGTGGGGTGTTTAAGTGTTGTGCTCTGTGGCCCCTGGCTTGTCCAGGGCGACACAGAAGCACTGCAGCACTGCCTCGGCGAAGCGGCAACAGGCAGTGCTGAAGCTAATCTGCATAGGTGACAAACCCCACAATGCAGAAGAGGTGTGGACAGCTCTGAAACAGCAGGCAGATCACTGGCTCACAACTCTGAACCTAAAGCCAGGAAAGGTCGTGTGTGACAATGGCCGGAACCTGGTGGCGGCTTTGAGGCGAGGCCAGCTGACACATGTTCCATGCGTGGCCCATGTGCTCAACCTCGAGGTTCAGCGGTTTCTAAAGTCATACTCAGAGCTGTCTGATCTGCTGGTAAAAGTTCGCCGCCTGTCTGCACATTTTCGAAAGTCACCTACTGCTTCAGCCGGCCTTGCCGGCTTAAGACGCCGTTTGCATCTTCCGGCACACAGACTGGTGTGTGATGTCCCCACGCGTTGGAATTCAACTCTGCACATGTTGGTCAGGATATGTGAGCAGAAGAGGGCAGTTGTTGAGTACCTGCATCACCTAAGCCGTCGGGAAATGGGTCAAACTCCACACATAACACCTGAGGAGTGGAGATGGATGTCCGACCTATGCACCATCCGCCAAAACTTTGAGGACTACAACAAGATGGTGAGCGGCGATGACGACATTATTAGCGTCACCATACCGCTTCTCTGCCTTCTAAAATGGTCTCTGCTCAGAAAACAAACATGATGCATTGCAGGCGGAGCGCGATGAGTTTGAGCAAGAAACAGTAGTGGGTGTGGGTGATGAATGATAACACACAGCCCAGCCTCGTCTCATCACAACGTGCAGTGGAGGACTATGACGAGGAGGAGGATGAAGACATGGAGCAACTCTCTGGCCAAATTGAGGATATGACATGCAGTCATATCCTCGGTTCAGCGTGGCTGGCCAGAGGACAGGGTAGATGATGAGGAGGAGGAGGACAGCATGTTCAGTCATCGTGTTGGTCAGGATACTGAAGTGATGGCTGTTAAGAGTCTGGCACACATGGCTGACTTTATGGTAAGCTGCCTGTCTCGTGACCCTCGCGTTAAGAACATCTTGGCCGACAATCATTACTGGTTGGTAACACTGTTAGACCCACGCTAAAAGGAGAACTTTATGTCTCTTATTCCCGAGGCGGAGAGGTCAGGCAAAATGCAGCAGTTCCAGAAGGCCATAGTCACGGAAGTAGGCAAAGCATTCCCCTCACAAAACGCTAGCGGCATAGGTCATGAATCAGTGGACAACCGAGGCGTACAGCCGAGAGAGGCACAAGTCCAATCCGCCAGAGGTAGGGGAACAGTCTTTAAGATGTGTGACAGTTTTCTCAGCCCCTCACGTACCACAGCCCCTGAGGTGCGGGGTAGTGCCACAAGAAATCCTAAGTTTTCCCAGATGCTGAAGGAGTACCTTGCAGATCGAACAACTGTACTCCGACATTCCTCTGTGCCTTACAATTATTGGGTATCCAAGCTGGACACGTGGCATGAATTGGCTCTCTACGCCTTGGAAGGCCTGGCCTGCCCTGCTGCTAGCGTTTTGTCAGAGCGTGTTTTTAGTGCCGCAGGTGGAATCATTACAGATAAACGCACCCGCCTGTCAACTGAAAATGCTGACAAGCTGACTCTGATCAAGATGAACAAGGGTTGGATTGGGCCAGACTTCACCACACCACCAGCAAATGAGAGCGGAATTTAAAGTTTGCCATGTACCTCCACTCACCCATGGGTACACACTTCTGGACTTTGGATAATCGCTGGACTGCTCCTCCTTCTCCTCATGCGCCACCATGATGATGACCGTTACAAATTGCAATACTTAGGCCTTTGTTTCAGGTATACCCCCAGTGGTAAATTTTTTCGCCCATTCTTTGCAGAATGGACATTACAACGACAGGAGACCCGCTCCTTTGCAATGGGAACAATGTTTTGAGGCCCTCATGCACGTCTCTACCCAGGGACAACGTGGAGCCTCCCAATTTTTGGCTGCCCTGCCTAAGGGCTATACTACAATAGACCCACTTCCTTCCAATGGGCACTTCAGGTTTACAGGCCCTCATGCACGTCTCTATCCAGGGACAACGTGGAGCCTGACGCTGCCACCGACTGCCACACACGTGCTGTTTTTAAATGCAAGCACGGACGCAATAAGAACCTAACTGGTTTTTAGGAGCGACAATTACTGAGAAGTCTGACACTATCAGACACTGCTGACTGACGTGTATTATACACTAGACTTGTGCGTTATATAATAGTTTGTGCAAAACGCGCACCTGTACGCTGCCACCGACTGCCACACACGTGCTGTTTTTAAATGCAAGCACGGACGCAATAAGAACCTAACTGGTTTTTAGGAGCGACAATTACTGAGAAGTCTGACACTATCAGACACTGCTGACTGACGTGTATTATACACTAGACTTGTGCGTTATATAATAGTTTGTGCAAAACGCGCACCTGTACGCTGCCACCGACTGCCACACACGTGCTGTTTTTAAATGCAAGCACGGACGCAATAAGAACCTAACTGGTTTTTAGGAGCGACAATTACTGAGAAGTCTGACACTATCAGACACTGCTGACTGACGTGTATTATACACTAGACTTGTGCGTTATATAATAGTTTGTGCAAAACGCGCACCTGTACGCTGCCACCGACTGCCACACACGTGCTGTTTTTAAATGCAAGCACGGACGCAATAAGAACCTAACTGGTTTTTAGGAGCGACAATTACTGAGAAGTCTGACACTATCAGACACTGCTGACTGACGTGTATTATACACTAGACTTGTGCGTTATATAATAGTTTGTGCAAAACGCGCACCTGTACGCTGCCACCGACTGCCACACACGTGCTGTTTTTAAATGCAAGCACGGACGCAATAAGAACCTAACTGGTTTTTAGGAGCGACAATTACTGAGAAGTCTGACACTATCAGACACTGCTGACTGACGTGTATTATACACTAGACTTGTGCGTTATATAATAGTTTGTGCAAAACGCGCACCTGTACGCTGCCACCGACTGCCACACACGTGCTGTTTTTAAATGCAAGCACGGACGCAATAAGAACCTAACTGGTTTTTAGGAGCGACAATTACTGAGAAGTCTGACACTATCAGACACTGCTGACTGACGTGTATTATACACTAGACTTGTGCGTTATATAATAGTTTGTGCAAAACGCGCACCTGTACGCTGCCACCGACTGCCACACACGTGCTGTTTTTAAATGCAAGCACGGACGCAATAAGAACCTAACTGGTTTTTAGGAGCGACAATTACTGAGAAGTCTGACACTATCAGACACTGCTGACTGACGTGTATTATACACTAGACTTGTGCGTTATATAATAGTTTGTGCAAAACGCGCACCTGTACGCTGCCACCGACTGCCACACACGTGCTGTT
Organism: Anomaloglossus baeobatrachus; assembly: GCF_048569485.1. Lineage (NCBI taxonomy): Eukaryota > Metazoa > Chordata > Amphibia > Anura > Aromobatidae > Anomaloglossus > Anomaloglossus baeobatrachus. Next base: position 125,030,388 of record NC_134353.1, read on the forward strand.
TTTAAATGCAAGCACGGACGCAATAAGAACCTAACTGGTTTTTAGGAGCGACAATTACTGAGAAGTCTGACACTATCAGACACTGCTGACTGACGTGTATTATACACTAGACTTGTGCGTTATATAATAGTTTGTGCAAAACGCGCACCTGTACGCTGCCACCGACTGCCACACACGTGCTGTTTTTAAATGCAAGCACGGACGCAATAAGAACCTAACTGGTTTTTAGGAGCGACAATTACTGAGAAGTCTGACACTATCTGGACTGTTTTACACTGTGTACACCAGCCCCAGATATGATGAAGGCTGGTATACGGTCACCACTACCCTGCCTGCCTGCCTGCCTGTATACTGGTACAATAGTCCTGACAAGGACTCTTCTGGTCACTAGCCTGTATTCCGACCTGGCTATACCCTGCCTGTATATAGCAACAATAGTCCTGAGAAGGACTCTGCTACTGTACTCCGACCTGGCTATACCCTGCCTGCCTGTATACAACTAGAATAGTCCTGAGAAGGACTTCTGGTCACACTGTTTGCAGCCCTGCTCCGGAACTAACTATAAAGGGCCGCAAAGCTTTCCCTGAATCAGCGACACTCTCCCTACACTCACTGTCAGAATAGCTGTGAGCAGAGCACAGCGCGCCGGCCTATATAAAGGCTCGGTGACGCTGTGCAGGCCGGCCAATCACTGCAATTCCACAACTAACAGGGCTGTGGCATTGCAGTGGTCTGCCAGCCAATCCCTGCATGAGGGCTGGCTCTCAAAAGAGCGCCAACATGCAGAAATGAAGACCACGAGTAAAGCACGAGTATCGCGAGATTACTCGGTCCCCGCCGAGCAGCCCGAGTACAGTGATACTCGTGCGAGTACCGAGTAGTGACAAGCATGCTCGCTCATCACTAATAATGAACTGTCCGTGCAGCTAAAAAAGTTAGATACTGCAGGACACTTCATTATAGAAAGCAGACACCCCCCAGATGCCGAACGGTAGGATCTGCAGTGGAATGCATCAAAGACCTGGGATCGCACACACAATCACACATCAGATCACACACACAATCACACATCAGATCGCACACTCACACACATCAGATCGTCCACTCACACACATCAGATCCCACACACAATCACAGATCAAATCGCACACCCAATCACACATCAGATCTCACACACATCAGATCCCACACACAATCACACATCAGATCTCACACCCACACACATCAGATCACACACACAATCACACATCAAATCGCCCACTCACACACATCAGATCACACACACAATCACACATCAAATCGCCCACTCACACACATCAGATTGCACACACAATCACACATCAGGTCGTACACACAATTACACATCAGATCGCACACACAATCAGACATCAGGTCGTACACGCAATCACACATCAGGTCGTACACACAATCACACATCAGGTCGTACACGCAATCACACATCAGGTCGTACACGCAATCACACATCAGGTCGTACACACAATCACACATCAGGTCACACACACACACAAAATCCAGTGATATCAATTGCTTTTGGCTGGCAGGGGAACCAGGGATGCAGTGCAGTGGAGGACGAGGACCTGCGGTGGAACACATGGAGGACCTGCGGTGTAATGCATCTGTGCGTTCCACCACAGGTCCTCGCGCTGCACGGCACTGCATCCCAGGTTCTCCTGCAGGATGGAAGAAATAGGTATCACCAGATGTTGTGCGATCTGATGTGTGCGTGTATGAGTGTGATCTGATGTGTGTGTGTGTGTGTGTGTGCGTGTGTGTGCGTGTGTGTGTGTAATCTGATGTGTGTGAATGTCGGCCAAAAGCAGGGGAGGATCACGTGGAGCATACCTGCTGGGAGTGCCCACTGAAGATTACAGGAGGACCTGGAAGCCACGCAGATGTCCGGGTTCTGCTAAGTATGATTCTCCTGGGAAGGAGGGCAACCTTTACCCCAACCGCGTTTTCCCGAGAATAAGCCCTACCATGAAAATAATCCCTAGCACATTTTTGGAGGCAAAAAAATAATATGACAGTATCTTATTTTTGGGGAAACACGGTAGTATAATTTTTTGTAAATCTAGAATTCCATCCTCCCCTGCTGTGCATGAATCCAACACAATATAATATTTCCTGAACATATTGATTTTGCTTTGATTAGGCATTGTATCTCATAGACATAGGCGTTGCAGAGTCAGCGGTCACATCTTGACCTCAAAGCTCCCCGGTCACTGAAAACACCATTATAAATGATACATTATAGTGGTCCTGCCCCACAGATTTTGCACTGGAAACCAGGGTTTCAAGTTCGGTCACTGTTCGGAGAGTTAGCAAAAAATATTTGACTTACCTACAAAACTGAGCAGAATAACCAGCAACAATATAAGAGCACAAATACATGGAATCAGAATGAGCAGCAAAACCCGTAGGTACTTGGCAGACGCCAGCTTTTGAGAACAACCATCCCCCATATTATCTTCATCTGCTCGAAAGACCTGAAGAAGTAAAAAAAAAGCTTAGTGTTATCCAGTATTCCTGTAGCCAAGATTCATCTTACCAGCTGCAATCTGATAATTGATAATACACTCAACAATAACTCTATGTATTCACAAATATATTAGAATTAATACAATAAAGTATCTATTTTGCCAGATTTTATATTCCCACTTGGGTGCACAACATGGTCTCCTGCATCAATTCACAGAAACATTCAGCAGCTTAGTGGAAAGGTGGGGTCATCTACGGCTTAGCAAATTTACACAAGCTCATTGCAACTTAATTCTAGATGCCCTAATTCCAATTTTTTTCTGGGAAATTCAATTCACCTAAAATTTCTTTGATGTGAATCAAAAGTGTCCTGGTTGTGTTTTGAAAAAGTTTTAGAAAGATCTATGGATTAGATCGAAACGCATCACTATTCTATATAATGACTTGAAGAAAATATATTGAAAAAACAAGACGAAAGTGAGTGCCGATCTTTGACAATTCATTATATCTGGAGTCCATCCTCTCATTAGAGCATCACGAGGAAGGTGTAGAGCCCGCCTGAATATATTTCTAGTTTAAAGTATAATAAATGCATGGTCCTAAAAGTGGTTAAAAAAACACTAAAATAGCAGCCCCCCACCGGTCCTCCACTCATGCACTAACTACAACTTTTCAATTTGCTCCCTAACCTCTGGGCCACAGTCTTCTCTTCACTTTCCACCAGGCTTACAGCACTAACAAGGCCTCAATGTACATTATCGGGTGTGCCGCCCCATGAGGTCACATCCCCCTACGATCATATGATGTATATTATGACATTTTGATGCCATAACGTGCATTGAGAGCTACTTGGTGTTGGTAGCACTGACAAAGAATGAAGAATAGACAAGCCAGATGTTAGGAATCAAGTGGATGACCAGCCAGGAGCTGCAACGACAGGGACAGGCAAAGAATGAGGTATGATATGCTATTGTACTTAAAGGGGTTGTTCAGTCTAAATCCATAAGTCTGTAGTCACTGTATGTGACTGCAGACTTCTGACTTTTTACACTGCATACACTGTGAGGACTCGCCGATTTCAGAGCTGAGAATGTCAGTTATGTAGCTGCAAGTATGCCTACTTCTGGCCAGAATCCTACTAGAAGGGTGCGGCCTTGCTCTATACACTTGCTTTGAGTGAGCTTGTACCTTTCTAGTTGGAGTACGCTGATTATTGCTGTTAGAGGCAGATGTCAGCTACATAATGTAGCAGGCATCTGCCCTTTGTAGAGCGAGCTCTGCTTCTGAGCCATTTCCACAGCACAGTCCTTGGCACACTCCATGGTGGATATATCCATCAAGGGGCATTAAAGGGACTCTGTCAGCAGGTTTCTGTACCGCCCTGAGAGGGGCCCGGCCACTTCCTCCGCTTGCTCGGGCCGAGCCGCTTGAAGTCCGGGCTCGGGTTGTCGGTGGCACGATCGCCTCCGGACCGGGGGCCACGTCACTCTTGTTAATGGGAGTAGGCGGTGGGAGGATGGTGGTGGTGTAACAGGTCGTGACGCCACCCACGGGTCGTGGTGACGGGAGAAGCACCACCGCTGTGGCTGAAGTGATGGCAGGCTCGTCCGGGATCGGTGTTGCGGCCGCAGCCGAGATGTTAGCCCCTCTGTGGGTAGCGGCGGTGTGTCCCGGGGCCCGGTGGGGGACTGTAAGGGTTGGTGGTTGTTGTAATCGGGGTGCAGGGCGCCGTGCTGCGGTGTAGTGTGTCGTGCCCGGATGGCACTGGTGTACTCACGATTAATGCACACTGATTCACTGGTAAACCAAAGTTCGGTAGTGGTCGGTTCCCGCGGCCGGCTGCTGTTGTCCCCTGTGGGGGTTGATGGTGGCCCCTTTTCCCGTGCACCTCTGAATGTTTGTGTTTCGGGTCCCCCTGCCTGAGCAGTGGTAGCCCGCTCCCTGGCGTTGAGCTGCCAGAGGAGCCCTCGGTTACCCGCAGGCGCTGGCCCGTTGGGTGTTTGGCCCTTGGCGGTGGCGCTCACCCGGTCTCGGTGGGCTTTTGCCTTCTTTTGGGACTTTGGTTGTGGATGAACCCCTGACATCCGGCCAGCAATCAGTCAATTTGCCTATACTCAGTGGCTTCTAAGCTAGGTCGGGGTCTGAGTACCCTTCTTCTGTTTGGTGCTCCAGAACACGTTTGGCTCCCCGGTTCGGGAACGGCGGGCTCCAACCCAAGCCCGGTCCGTACGTTCCGCCGGTTGCTGTACCGGTACTCCTGCAGACGGTCACCACCGCCTGCATGCTTGATGTTTTCCAAGGGGCCCAGGCTCCTACCTAAGTCCCTGACAGTCTCTCTCCTCTTTCACCTCCTGTCACTGTCAACTCTCAACTCTGTCTGTCTGAACTTTCTGCCCCAGGACAGTAATCTCCTCGGTGGGCGTGTCTTTCCACCTGACTCCGCCCACCTGGTGTGCTCTACTTGCCCTGGGGGAGGCATCAGGTCTCCCTATCGGGTGACATGTATGTTACCTCACAGGGGATGGGGGTGTGTGTATGTGGCTGGTGTTATTACCTGTGACCCCTGGGGTCCAGGGCATCACATTTCTGCAATGTAATATGAAGACAGCATGCTGCAAGAATTAAAACAGAACATTCAGCCCTGTGTGTCTTATCTCTCAGTGTGTTTTTGTTTCCTTGCAATGTTAGTATAAGCCTCTTATCTTTATCATTAGTGGGTCTCAGCTGCAAACATTCTAGTCCGACTCTGCTTCTTCTGTGCTTAGAAGCTTCTGTCTATGGAGATGTACACTAAAAGCCTGGTGTGGACGTGGGAGGCTGCCAGAGCTCTGCTACACACAAAATCTAAAATCTTACACTGTGTCAGAACAGCTGCAGCCACTAATCTATGAGATAGATCGTTGAACTCAGGATCTCTTTTGCCTACATTCTGCTGCTCTCAGATGAGGTAGCAAAAACCTGCTGACAAATTCCCTTTAAAGGGTTAAATCCACCTTCCCATCTGATTGTTTTTCCTTTATCTACACCCTCCCTTGCCTCTTCTTTGATTCATGTCTCTGGTTATATAGAACTAAAGAAGGGCAGAGATAGATGGGAAAACAAGTAGGTGAGAAGGTGCACCTAAATGTTTGGCCCCACCATGATGCATCAAGTGTCTGTGCTTGGTTTGAACAGTCACTTTGTGCTGACTTTAATGTAGGTTGCTAAGACATGTTTTAATGCTCTATAAGACAGCATTGAAGGAAGCTTCATTACTGTATAGCTGTGACGTCCCAGGGCTATGGGGTACTCGGTTCCGAGCGATGTATTGCTGGGGAGATGTCACTGGGTGGCCGTTGCCCAGTTCCGTGACCCTGGGGGTCGTTTTTAAAAGTGGGAATATTTACAGGGGAGATGAAATAAAAAATTTTGTTGTGACGCCACTTGCAGTTTGCGGCTATTTAGTGGAGTCGCCGCTGCACAGTTCTCACTACTGGTGCTGGTGTTGGTGGCCACCTGGATGTTGGGCCCTCCGCAAGTAGGGCCAGGCCCCAGGGGATAGATGATGTTGTTAGGCGCGGAAAGAAGATAGGCTACACAACGGATTGTAGTGTAACTGGTTTCTTCACTTACAGCGTTGTTATGGCTGGTAACCCAAGGAAGGCTGGTCCTGACCACTGGTCCCCTTAGTCCCAGTGCCGTTGTGGTAACCTGGTGGCTTCTTTCCACTGCACCTGTCTCTGGTTGGTGGGTTCCCGTGGCTTGAAGCATCTGGGGGTCCCCTCCTGCTTCTCATTCAGTTTTAAGGCCACTTTACACGCTGCAATATCGGTACCGATATCACTAGCGTAGGTACCCGCCCCCATCGGTTGTGCGACACGGGCAAATCGCTGCCCGTGGCGCACAACATCGCCCAGACCCGTCACACTACTTACCTGCCTAGCGACGTCGCTGTGACCAGCGATCCGCCTCCTTTCTAAGGGGGCTGTCCGTGCGGCGTCACAGCAATGTCACTAAGCGGCCGCCCAATAGAAGCGGAGGGGCGGAGATGAGCAGGACGTAACATCCCGCCCACTTCCTTCCTTCCTCATTGCGGGCGGGACGCAGGAAAGGAGAGGTTCCTCGTTCCTGCGGTGTCACACGGAGCGATGTGTGCTGCCACAGCAACGAGGAACTACATCGCTACTGCAGCAGCAATATTCGAGAATGGACCCTCATGTCACCGATGAGCGATTTTGACCGTTTTTGCGACGATTCAAAATCGCTCATAGGTCTCACATGCAAAGACATCGCTAAAGCGACCGGATGTGCGTCACAAATTCCGTGACCCCAACGAGATCGCTTTAGCGATGTCATAGCGTGTAAAGCGGCCTTTAGTCCGTATAACATGTAGCTTGAACCTAGTGGGGTCGGTTTCTCTTGTCCTGTTCCCTGGTTCTCCCGTTGCTACTGTGTACCGAACTTTACGGTCAGTGAGGTCCTGGATGGTCCCTTCACTGTGCAGATTTTATCAGGTCTGCCTGTAGCGTTTGCCTGACCTAGGATTCTGTACCCCGTTGGTGCTATGGTTCTGGGAGTACTCCACCGTACTCCACCGGCAACCACTCAAGTCACCATTACACTCTCCTGTCAGTGCAGTTACGCCAAGTCTCCTCTCACTACACCTTACTGACTGTCTGACGCCTCCCATCTGGTTGTCGTCTAGTGGACTGGATCGGCTCCACCCCTAGGTGGCCATCCATTGGGTCCAACCCTATCCTGTCACCAGTCTATGGGAATGGGGAAAACAGGGATTAAAAAGAATGTTTTGCCGTTACCGGCACTGGTCTTCTGGGTCCCTGCATTTTTGACAGGATGCAGTATTTTGTAGCTCCTGATGGCTTCAGGGGCACTACATAGCCACTTCTCCACATCAAGTCCTTTTTGTAGTACTACAAGCCAATCAGAAGACCTTCATTCTACTAATATTTGGGGGTTCCAGAGAGAGGAACCTAGTGAACTATATAGGTACTTGTCTATCATTGCTCTGCACTGCACCACTACTATTCTCTCTGGCAACAGATCAGACAGGCACATATATGACCTGATGTTTAGGGGCCTCACAGAACAGAATAATGGCCCCCCCTGTCGCACGTTGTGCAGCCCTGCTCTAGACAAAGTATATAAAGAGAACATAGACTGAAAATATCACAGTTGAAAAACGCGAGTGTTTGTTGACAAATGTAGCGCTATTTTGAGCCACATCTACAATCATTTACATAGCTGGTAACTGATATCTCTATCTATTGCACTTAGAGCCCGTGACATATCTATTTATACTTGGGGAACACCATCTATTACAGAAGGAATGGTGTGAGACTATAAATGTTACACGGATGACCATTGCCTTCTCACAGGGAAGGGAGCGGAAGCTGAGAACTGCTTATTTGGACAGTCAGAAATAGATCCAGTTTTTATGGTCTCCGAAGTTACTGTAAATACAACTTCATGCCACCTCTTTCCCAACCTCACGTGTTATGTAACTAAATATGTCAAATAATTATAAAAGAAATGTATAAACCCATCGCACGTTTCTTCTCCAACTAGAAGCTAAATATAACAAATTTATATAAAAATTAAAGAACCACTAGAGTTGAGCGGATCGGCTATAATCCGGGTCTGACGGATCCGGATCCGGTTGCCGGCGAAGTCCGGATCCGATCCAGAATCCGCGGCTATGTAAATGAATGGGGAGTCGGATCCGGGACGAGAGAGAGAGAGAGAGGATCCGGATTGTGTACCCCGAATCCCGGGTAGTGGTCGGACTCGGATCGGAACCTCGAACCGTGCGGATCCGGATTTTTCAGATCCGGGTCCGCTCAACACTAAGAACCACCTAAACTTATGATTAGCTCGAAAGGCTGTATATCCTTATGTTGTTTACACTCTGGAGATATAGATATATATATATATATATATATATATATATACACACACTGTAAATAAATATATATACTGTAAACATAAATATATATATATTATTCCTATATTCGCTGAATAATATATAGATAGAGATATATATACAGTATGTATATATATATATATATATATATATATATATTCGTAGACACCAAGCATGTATGGTTTTACTTTTATCTAAGTGGTGAAAAAAGATTTAGAAGTTTGTAAAAAGAAGAGCTTTGCTTTTATCGCTATTATCCAAGAATGGTAGTGTGGCGCCACTGGGTACTGCACCCATGCTGGGTCAGTACTTCCAGGTAATTCTAAAGGCTGAAATAGGGTGTGTACGCACAGACACATAGCAACCAGGTCTCCCACACCTTAGAGGGGACCCTTGGGCAGACCCAAGAGGGGGCGTTCCTTCACATCTCAGCTAAGGGTGGAAGGGAGGGGCTGGAAGCTAAGGTGGCAGTGGCTGTCTGGAAAGTAGGAGTAGAGCAAGTCTGAAGCGGAGAGCGCAGAGAGAAGAAGCGAGCAGGCGTGCGGACACGCTAGTCAGACCCTGCACGTGTATTAGCCATTAGCGGGGGAGAACGGTTACCAGTAGTTGCACAGAAAGACGCTGAGGAAATCAGCTGGTCATGTACAGAGACTCCTGGTAATTAGGCACGCACGGGGAACAGGTCCCTAGAGTAGATGTCCATTTATTTGGTCTGCTAAACCTGTCGGTGGGGGGGAACCACAAGTCCCACACCAACCAACTAGAGTCCGAGCATCAGCAGCAACGAGGGGGCCCATAAGGAGGATCGAGCCCGGAGCAATCTTCCTTGGTCCACGCTGCCAGCAAACGGGCCAAAAAGGGGAGAAAAGGCAGTAGTGACTTCCCTGGATGAATCCCACGCTACTTCAAGTCAGGGGTTATCCAAAACAAGAAGTGCTAGGAAGGCGAGTTAACGGTTACCCTTAGTCCAGCCTGAAGGAGTTCCTGGTTCCACCTGGTTTATCTCAGCATCACCCGGGTTACCTCACAAAAACAACTGAAAGTGAGTAAACAAGTTGAAAGACACCTTTGACTGAGATTGAGTTAATCTGGGACCTGTTGTTCTACACACCCGAGCCCCTAGGGCCAGCCTCACTCACGGGAGGCCACACCACCAGGCTGCAGACTCCATCAGCCCCAAACACTCGTTAAACCTGCAGTGGCGGTCACCCATAACCCTGACCGCAAACCGTGAGTGGCATCACGACTCCCATGTAAATAAACCTGACATACCTGTTGCCAGCGGTAATCAAGTGGAGCCCCTGTGGCGTCCCAGAAGGTGGAGTGACGTCCCTGAGGCGACCGCTACAGGTGGGCAACACAGTAGCGTTTTAATTTTTCTCAGTGACAGCTTATTTTTTGCATCTAGAGCTGACATTTTTAATGATATCATTTTTAGATAGATTTAAAGTTTTGATTGTCTGTTATTGCATTTTAATGCAATGTTGCGGGAACCCAAAAAATGTAGTTCTGGTGTTTAAAAATTTTTTCTCGCTATTTCATTTACCAATCACATTCATTGATTTTATATTTTGATAAATCAGCACTTCTGAATGCAGCAATACAAAATATGTTGTTTTTTTATTTACTGTTTAATTTTCAATGGGGCAAAAGGGGGGTGATTTGAACTTTTTAGTTGTTTTTTTTTTTATTTTTAAATGATTTTACTAGTCCCCCTAGGGCGCTTTGTGCCTACACAGTCCAATCACTTTTGCTAATCAGAGCTGATGCTTCAGCATCGCTCTGATCAGGAGAAATGCTGCATTCCTGTCAGTGTCGGCACTCTGTTGGCATTCACAGGAAGGTAGTCATAACAGTGACGGGATTATCATCTGACTCCGTGCTGTCATGGCAACACATTGCTGCCCAGTAATCATGTCACGGGGCAGCCGATGACAGCAGGGAATAGTGCAATTCCCGCCGCAGCACCTTAGAGAGGTTTTCTTGTTTTTCTACTTTAACGTTTATCCCCATTTAATAGGTGCTCCATGGACAATGCTACCAGGTGTGTATCTTGTCAGATGTATGCATGAATTGAACAGCCGTTCGAGGGTGAATATGTCTGCACTTGATGCAAGCATGTTGCGTATTTGGAAGCCAAGGTAACTGATCTAAATAAGCAGCTTGCAACACTCAGGGTCATTGCAAACCTGGAGAGGAGTTTAGAGCTCACTGAGCTTTCTCTGGCTGGGGCCAGTGATATGGAGGAGGGTGGAGGTGGAGAAGATCAGGACCCAGAGGTAGGTAGTTGGGTAACAGTTAGAAGAAGAGGTAGGGGGAAAAGTGTCAAGGAGCCTAGTCCTGATCTGGCACAACCTAATAAATATGCCTGTTTGGCTGATATTAGGAATGAAGGGCCAGGACTAGGGTCACTACAGCAGGACGTTGCTCCTAGCAACCAGGAAAACAACTGCTGTAGGAAGGAGGGAAATAGGAGTGCAGCAAAGCCCAGACAGATGTTAGTGGTAGGGGACTCTATAATTAGGCGGACAGACAAGGTCATCTGTCGCCGAGACCGTGAATGCCGAACAGTGTGTTGTCTGCCAGGTGCTCGGGTTCGGCATATTGCGGATCGGATAGACAGATTGCTGGGTGGGGCTGGGGAAAACCCAGCGGTCATGGTGCACATTGGTACTAATGACAAAGTTAGAGGCAGGTGGAAGGTCCTTAAAAATGATTACAGGGAACTAGGAGAGAAGCTGAAGTCCAGGACCTCCAAGGTGGTGTTTTCAGAAATACTACCGGTGCCACGAGCGTCACTAAAAAGACAGCGGGAGCTTAGGGAGATAAATACGTGGCTTAGAAATTGGTGCAGGAAGGAAGGGTTCGGGTTCATGGAGAACTGGGCTGACTTCTCAGTTGGCTACAGGCTCTATGGTAGGGACGGGCTGCACCTCAATGGGGAAGGTGCAGCTGTGCTGGGGGAGAAAATAGTCAGACGGATGGAGGAGCTTTTAAACTAGGATCTGGGGGGAGGGAGGGTAGTGGAGCAAAAAAGGGGATAGATAGAGCATATAGAGACAGTGAGATGGTAGGGGTCAATGAAGGATTAGGGGGGGATGGGACATGCAAGGAACGTAGGGAGGCTAGGAGTAATAAAGGTGTTAATAGTATTAAATGTCTACTGGCAAATGCAAGAAGTCTTGCAAACAAAATGAATGAATTAGAGACTCTTATGTCAACCATGGATTATGATGTGGTCGGCATTACGGAAACCTGGCTGGATGAAAGCCATGACTGGGGGACAAACATACAGGGTTATAGTACATTTAGGAGGGACAGGAAAGACAAAAAAGGTAGTGGGGTGTGTATATTTGTCAAATCTAACCTAAAACCTGTGTTGAATGATGACATTGGGGGGAACTGCAACAATGTAGAGTCAGTATGGGTAAATGTAAATGGGGAGGAGAATAATGGAAAAATGCTAATTGGAGTTTGCTATAAGCCTCCTAAAGGCCCCGTCACACTAAGCAACATCGCTAGCAACATCGCTGGTAACGAACAACTTTTGTGACGTAACAGCGATGTTGCTAGTGATGTTGCTTAGTGTGACATCCAGCAACAACCTGGCCCCTGCTGTGAGGTCGTTGGTTGTTGCTGAATGTCCTGGGCCATTTTTTAGTTGTTGCTGTCCCGCTGTGAAGCACAGATCGCTGTGTGTGACAGCGACAGAGCAACAACTAATGTGCAATGAGCAGGGAGCCAGCTTCTGCTGAGGCTGGTAACCAATGTAAACATCGGGTAACCAAGAAGCCCTGTCCTTGGTTACCCGATATTTACCTTTGATACCAGCCTCCTCCGCTCTCACTGCCTGTGCTGCCGGCTCCTGCTCTGTGCACATGTAGCTGCAGCACACATCAGGTAATTAACCCGATGTGTGCTGTAACTAGGAGAGCAAGGAGCAAGCACTAAGCAGTGTGCGCTGCTCCCTGCTCTGTGCACATTTAGCTGCAGCACACATCGGGTTAATTAACCTGATGTGTGCTGTAACTAGGAGACTGGGGGCTGGTCACTGGTTGCTGGTGAGCTCACCAGCAACTCGTGTAGCCACGCTCCAGCGATCCCTGCCAGGTCAGGTTGCTGGTGGGATCGCTGGAGCGTCGCAGTGTGACAGCTCACCAGCAGCCTCCTAGCAACTTACCAGCGATCCCTATCGTTGTTGGGATCGCTGGTAAGTTGCTTAGTGTGACTGGACCTTTACATACCTGAACAAATAGAGGGTGAAATGCTGGAACAAATTGAAAAGGCAGCTAATAATAATAATCGGGTTCTTATTATGGGGGATTTCAACTATCCAGACATACAGTGGGACATAGAATCTTCTGGTTGTGCTAAAAGCTGTAAATTCTTATCTACCATTCAAAACCATTTCCTCTCTCAGATGGTAGATGAACCGACGAGGGGAGATAATTTGCTAGATCTGGTCCTGTCAAATAGACCGGATACAATTTCAGATCTACAGGTCCGGGAGCACTTGGGCACCAGCGATCATAATATGGTAAGCTTCAACGTAATATTCAATAGAACATTTCAAAGGGGAAATGCTAAAACCTGGAATTTTAGGAAAGCTGATTTCAACAAATTAAGCGAAGAGCTTAAATTTGTAGATTGGGACAAAGTCATGGTAACTGGGGATACTGAACATAAATGGGGAAAGTTTAAGGATATACTGCTAGAGTGCTGTGAAAAACTTATACCCTCTGGTAATAAAACGCCCCGGAATAAAAAGAAACCACTATGGATAAATAAGACTGTACAAAGTATAATAAAACAAAAACAAAGGGCGTTTAAAATCTTGAAGGCTGAGAATACAGAAATAGCATTTCAGGAGTATAAAGATATCAATAGGCAATGTAAAAAAGAAATCAAACAAGCAAAACTAGCTACTGAAACAAAAATCGCCAATGACATTAAAATAAATCCCAAAATCTTTTATAAATACATTAATGCCAAAAGGAAAACAAAGGATAGTATTGGCCCCTTAAAATATAATAACAAATTAGTTATAGAGGACAAACAAAAGACTGAGATATTAAATAGGCATTTCACCTCTGTGTTCACCAAGGAACTGACCATACTAGGCATCATTCAACAAGTGAAAAATCAAAGTTCACTACCCGATATAATTAATTTAACACAAGAAGAAGTACGCCTACGTCTGAGTAAATTAAACATTGACAAATCCCCAGGGCCAGATGGCATTCATCCACGAATATTGAGGGAATTGAGCTCCGTAATTGACAGACCGCTGTATCTCATCTTTTTAGACTCACTTGTAACAGGGTTGGTGCCTCAGGATAGGAGGATTGCTGATGTGGTACTGATATTTAAAAAAGGTAAGAGGGTAGATCCAGGCAACTACCGTCCAGTAAGCCTGACATCAGTAGTATGCAAAGTTTCTGAGGGCATTTTAAGGGATGCCATGCAAAAATATGTTGCAGAAAATAATATAATAACTGACAGACAGCATGGATTCATGAAAGATAAATTGTGTCTAACCAACCTGTTGGGGTTCTATGAGGGGGTAAGTGCAAACCTGGATATTGGTAATGCAGCTGATGTGATTTATTTGGACTTTGCAAAGGCATTTGATACTGTACCACATAATAGCCTTATACTAAAGCTCCAGAAGCAAGGACTAGGGGAAACTATATGCAACTGGGTAAGGAATTGGCTAAAAGATAGGAAACAAAGAGTAGTCATAAATGGAACATTCGCTAAATGGGCTATAGTCAGCAGTGGGGTGCCGCAGGGATCTGTGCTAGGACCAATTCTTTTTCATCTCTTTATTAATGACCTTGTGGATGGGATTGACAGTAAAGTGTCAGTCTTTGCTGATGACACCAAACTATGTAGGATATTAAAAACTAACCTTGATAGTACAATATTACAAAAAGATCTGGATAAGATGTCAGAATGGGCAGACACTTGGCAGATGAGATTTAATGTTGATAAATGTAAAGTAATGCACCTAGGACGGAGTAATCCTATAACTGCGTATACATTAAACAGAAGTAAACTCGGGACTACAGAACAGGAGAAGGACTTGGGTATTCTCATTACAAATTAGCTGAGCAGCAGCTCTCAATGTCAAGCAGCAGCTGCTAAAGCAAACAAGATTCTAGGGTGTATAAAAAGAGAGATTAGATCCCGTCATCCCAACGTATTGTTACCCCTCTATAAATCACTTGCAAGGCCAGATCTGGAATATGGGATCCAGTTTTGGGCTCCACATTTTAAAAAGGACATTCAGAAGTTAGAGTCAGTTCAAAGGCGGGCAACTAGACTACTACAAGGAATGGAAGGCCTCCGATATGATGAGAGGTTGAAAAAGTTAGCTATGTTTATCTTAGAAAAAAGACGCCTCAGAGGAGATCTCATTTAAATGTATAAATACATGTGTGGTCAATATAAAGGACTGGCACATGACTTATTTCTTCCAAAGACAATACTAAGGACCAGGGGGCACTCACTGCGAGTGGAAGAAAAGCGATTCCGGCAGCTAAATAGGAAAGTGTTCTTTACAGTTAGAGCAGTCAGACTGTGGAAGGCCCTACCACAAGAGATAGTAATGGTAGATACTAAAACAGCTTTCAAAAAAGGGCTGGATGATTTCCTCAGTACACAAAACATTGTTGGTTATAAATGACTTTGTGACCAAATGTAGAACTGGTGGAGGAAGGTTGAACTAAATGGACCTAGGTCTTTTTTCAACCTTAGTAACTATGTAACTATGTAACGGCGCGGGTGGATTGGGTTAGCTGCAAATGTCTGCTGATTAGATCAGCAGACATGATCGAGGAATAATGTGGGCTCACTGCGCGAGCCCACATTAAAGAGACAGACGGCCAATGACATATATACACGTCTTTGGTCGTGAAAGGGTTAAGGTACTTTTGGTACTATGAGTGCACAAGGACGTACTGTTCAAAAGTACTGTGGTTTCTGATAAACTTACCGACATTTAATATTGCCTCCAGTTTAGTCTTCTAACCACTTATGCACTGAAAGTCAAAAATAGGCTAAATCCTGCACCATTGTATATTTATGCCGGATTTAAAACAGCTGCCTGAGTAATGAGGCAACCAAATGTAAAGTGGTTGGTAGTCAAATTTTGTCTGGGACTCTAGTGGGAATACCTTCCTGTTTTTTTTTTTCTAGGTATGAGCAGACCAGTGGAAGGTCAGGTTCACCGGGTTCGGACAGATTTTAGTTAAAAGTTCGATTCAGGACCTGGACTTGACCCAAACTTGACCCCGGACCCCAAACCCTCATATAAGTCAATGGAAATTCAAACTTCTGTCCTGTAAATTGGCTGTAAAATGGTCATAGCGAAGGTCTAGGGGACTGTAAAAGGAAGCAAAATGGGGGCAATTGCCCTACAAACAAATGTGTATAGGGAAAAATAATAAAAGAAATTTTTTTTTTAAAAATGTGGCCTTCTGCCTCTTTTTGATAACCAGCGAGGGTAAACCAGACAGCTGGGGGCTGCAACCTTCCGCTGTAAGCTTTACATTGGCTGGTTATCAAAAATATAAAGGATCCCATGGCATTTTTTAACATTATTTTTAAATAAATAGTTAAAAACAGCAGCTTGGGTTCCCCCCATTTTTTAAAATTAGCCAAGGTAAAGCTTACAGATGTGGGCTGGTAATATCAGGCTGGGAGTAACCCATGGTTATTTGGCCCCTATGAGCCTGAAAATAGCAGCCGCTCCAGCAATGGCATATCCATTAGATGCTTTTCAGGTTTATGTCAGCTGTGAATTGACAGCAGGCATCACGTCCAGGGGTTAGTAAAGGGTAGGCATCTATCAGACACTCCCATTACTGAGCAGGCAAACATAAAGTTAAAAAAACAGACACAGGAATTAACAGTTTATTTGAATAAAGACTCCCCTACATACAATCATTAACCAACTTATTAAGTGAAAATATCCTCAGTGTTCTTACGTAAACAAATTGAGGAACAAACACTACCCCACACTTCTAATTTATTAATTTAAAAAAATCCTGGAAGTTCCTTCGGTGCGCACTTTGCCTAGCTCTGGTCTAGGCTATTCAGTTACACGTCAGACAGTGTGGTGAGAGGTTGTGTGCCGCTCTATATAGTGAAATGTATTCCAAAAGTCTGTATGAAAGGGGTTATCAGAATGATTTTTTTATTTATAAATTTAATGTATTTCTTTATTTTACATCATGTCTGTCTCTGCTATTTCTAGTCATAAGTGCCAAACTGCTCTCATTCCTTTTGTTATATTTGAGACAGTCTCACCATTCTTCGTGAAAGGACGAACATCAGCATATTTGTCAAGCAAGCCTATTTTGCAGACTTTTAAGTAAAACTTGGTGATTAAGATAAGCTTTGGGCCCCTCAGAAGGTGTGCAATTTATGTGTGGAGAGTTTACAGATAAGAATGAAGAGAACATGAGCCCTCAATGATTGGTAATGTGTAGTGATGAGCAGACTTGCAGATAACCAGGACAGGCGGGTCCGTGTTATCTGGTTTTGAAAATACAATTCCGGGCCGGATTCTGGTCTCCATATAAGTCTATGGGGACCAGAATCCAGCGGTTAAAAATGTTGGTAGAAGGGATAAGGGGATAGGAGCAAGCACGCTGTACTTACCGTGGCCCCAGGTTGGCTGTACACTGCTTCCACGCCGAGTATTCACTTCAGGGGCCGATAAATTACCTTCATTGTGTATGGACTGCTTCCCCCGCCCACTGGTGCCTTTGACTGGTTGCAGTCAGACGCCCCCCCCCCCACCATGAGTGACAGCCTGTCCAACGCTTCCAATCACAGGCGCTGTCTGCGAGTCAGAATCATAAAATAAAAACAAATGAATAAAATATTTAGCGCAGGGTCCCCCCCATATTATGATACCCAGCACAGATAATAGCTACGACTACAGACTGCAGCCACCAGTCATGCGCTTATCTTGGCTGTGTATCAAAATAAGAGGAAACACATGCATTATTTTTTAACGATTTAATTAAATAATTAAAAAAACAGAATGTGCCCTCTCCGCCCCAATTTTGGCCATGCTAAAGCCCAACAGTTGGGGGCTGGTATTCTCAGCCTGGGGAGTCCCATGGTTATTGGGACCCCCAAGGCTACGAAATAGCAGCCTACAGCTGTTCCAATAGATGCGACAAACCCGGCGCTTTACCCAGCTCTTCCCAATTGCCCTGGTGTGGTGGCAATCGGTAATAGGGGTTAATGACAAATCACAACTGTCATCAAGGCCAAAATTAGTGATGGGTAGGGTTCTATGAGACCCCCATCACTAATCCTATAAGTAAAAGGGAATAAAAAATGAAGGAAAGCGATCCAGCTGAGTGACCAGGTGATTTATTCAGTGCAGTACAGACATGGCATAGTCGTGGGTAACGCGTTTCTGGCTTAACGCCCTTAATCATAATAATGGTTATGATTAAGGGCGTTAAGCCAGAAACGCGTTAACCACGACTATGCCATGTCTGTACTGCACTGAATAAATCACCTGGTCACTCAGCTGGATCGCTTTCCTTCATTTCTCATTGCTGCGGCCAGGGCAAGGCCGGATCCGTGTCTGAGGTGCGGTGAGGTCAGACGTGGGTGAGCTGGATTCCTTTACAAAAGGGAATAAACACAAACACAGAGAAAAATTCTTTATTTGAAATAAAACACAGCATTCTCTTTCCCCTCTCTAATAACCCTTTCACCCCCAGGAGATTTTCCATTTTTCTGGGGGGGGGGAGGGTTTCGCTCACCTTCTTCCGAGAGCCGTAACTTTTTTATTTTTCTGTAAATCTTGCCATATGAGGGCTTGATTTTTGTGGGACAAGTTCTACTTTTAAATTAAACCATAACATTTACCATATAGTGTACTGGAAAATGGCAAAAAAATTCAAGTGCAAAAAAAATTGACAAAAAAGTGTGACTGCATGATTGTTTTTGAGATATTTTATTCACTGTGTTCTCTATATGGTTAAACTGATGTATTGGTGTAATGCCTCAGGTCAGTATCAGTTCATAGATACCAAACTTGTATAAGTTTACTTTTATCTAAGGGGTTACAAAAAATTCAGAAGTTTGTCCCAAAAAAATGGCACACTTTTGCGCCATCTTCCGTGATCCATAGTATTTTTATTTTTCGGGTTCTGGGGCTTAGTATTTTTTGCATCTTGAGTTGATGTTTTTAACGGTACCATAATTGCGCAGATGAGATGAAATTTGATTGCCTGTTATTGCATTTTACGCAAAATTTGGGGTGACCAAAAAACGTAATTTTGTCGTTTAGATTTTTTGACGCTACGCCGCTTACTGATCAGATTAATTGATGTTATATTTGATTGATTGGGCATTTCTGAATGCATTGAGTCCAAATATGTGTATATTTTTTTAACCCTTTGATTTTCAATGGAGCGAATGGGGGGTGATTTGAACTTTTAGGTTTTTATATTTTTTTTTAATTTTGTAAAACTTTTTTTAAACTTTTTTTTATTTTACTAGGCCTCGTAGGGAACTATAATGATCAGCAGTCTGATCGCTCATTCTTTCTTGTAGATCAGAGCAGCATTGCACAAAAGCTGCTCTCCTCTCACAGATGGCCACTGCCAGCTGTAAGATAAACTGACTCATGATAGCTACAGGAGTCATCACATGACCCTGTGCTACCATGGCAACCATGGCAACCATCAGATCCACGTGATCACATCATGTGACTTCCGATGGAGCTGGGTAAGTGAATGCTTACCGTGACCTGTTGTTACATCGTGTTGTAACATTTTCACAGCATTATCTAAGGGGTTAACAGGCGCGAGTGGGTGGCGAATCCACTCGTGCCTGATAGCCGCATATGTCAGCTGTTCAAATCAGCTGCATGTGCAGTGATTGCTGCCGGCTACCATAGGCAGCAGGCAGGGGTTAACCTGACACGATCCATGATGCACCCAGTACGTCATGTGTCACAAAGAGGTTAACCTCCAAAAGACCCTTGAAGTTCCTGCTAATCCATACGAAGTCCCATGACGGTCCTGGTTCTGCTACATCTGAGCCTAGAGGTGTCGATTCGTATTGAATTGATGATGCCCTACAATTTTTTAATTCACTTTTTTTCTCTATCTCGTTCCATTTTCGAGATAAAAATGCTAATGCCGTTGTTTTCCACCAGGTGGCGCTATAGGTGGTTTCATTGCGTAGCGCATGGCTACTTTACTATACCTAGACACCACTTCTATGCCCATAGCTGCCGCCGTTCTCAAGTTAATGCCGGTGGACAGGACATGGGTGGACACACTGTATAGAGAGAATTATATATATATATATATATATGTATATATATATAGCGGGAGAAAGAGAAAAATAAATATAGAAAGGTAGATAAAATATAGATAAAAGTAACAGACACATATAATATGCGCCGCTCCCCTAGCCGATCACCGCGGTGCGGTTTCAGCACCACGGTGATGGACAGCGGCAGTGCATATTATATGAGCGGGAGCAGGAGATCTCCTGCTGCCTCCTGCAGCCTTCACCAGCTTCCACCAACCTGCCTCAGCCTCCAGCACTGCTCCAGAGCTGCCCCCACCTTCCCTGGGCCCTGCAGTACATAATCTGTATATTCGGATTATAAGACGCACCGCCTACTTTCCCCAAAATTTGCGAAATAAACACGGTAATTATATTTTTCCAGACTTAACATTCTATAGCGACTAGTGAGCAAGGCCTGAATTAAGGCCGAAACGTTTGAACTGTCGCAATCAGCACAATAAAAATACACCTTTGAATGCAATTTTTGAGAGTGCAGTGACTTTTTCTTTCGTATTGAGACTTTGAGTATTTACTCAGTTCACTAGCACCTCTAACCTCTATCTTCAGTGTGCATGCCTAAATAATATTTTTGAGTTTCCTTGTATAACACAGACAGCAGGTGCTATCCACTAATTAGGCTGAAGGTGATCACTATAACAATGGGACTTCCCCAGCTTGGTGATTCATCCGGAGGGAGGGGGAGCACTGGTAAAATACAGGAACAGAGAGAGATTTACCTCAGAACGTCTGGGACACAGAAGAACACGGTCACCCGGAGGACGTGCTTCAGAGCTCCTCCGTGTAGAATCGGCCACATCGGTAAATCTCGTGGGTCATGGGAGTTTACACGGTTGCTGGGGAGAAGCAGGCGGCTGCTTCCACAGGGCTGGCGCTACTACAGGGTGCAGAGCCCTAGGGCTTGCTTTACTTCATGTTTGCAACTAAAGCTGCAGGATGGCAGGATTCCATGTCTTCCCGACCACTACCCACATAGCTCAAGGCACAGTGATACATAGGGTCCGGGGTCTAGATCCAGTCAGACTCTACGGCAAGGATCTGCTTCACCTGTGACAGAGGTGGGACACTTAAACAACCAAGGGGGTACCCAAGGTGCGTCATGCCACGGGGACCAACACAGCCCACACAGAGGAAGGGTCCACAGACTGCTATACCGGACATACCTTTAACCTGCCTGGGATCGACTGGAGCCCATCACGGCAAAGTACAGTACCTGGGGTGCAGCGCTGAGTCAGTAAGTAAAGATCTGGAACCCGCACCTATTGACTCTGAATCTGATTGCTATCGCCCTGCGCTCTGGTGCTCCCAGGGACTGCCACCCCCGCCATCCTCCTGGGGCCCACTCTGTCTGTGGGGAGCGATACCAACCCAGCTGCACCTAACATCTGCCCTGGTGAGAGGGCCTGCAGCGGCGGCCGCCTACCTGGCCGCGTACCACAGGTGGCGTCACGACTGACATTCCTATTCACCCCATCTCCCCACCATTTGCTGTACGCCTCGGGGTCACGAAAAAGGGCCAGGCCGCCCCGTGACAACGCAGAGGATCTGCATCCCCGACCCGGCGACGAGTCGGGTGAAAACCCCTCGACCCTAGGGCGATACACACCAAATATTCATCCATATAATATAATGCACCAAATATTCATCCATATAAAATAATGCACCAAATATTCAACTATATAATATAATGCACCCCAGATTGCTCCACATACTATAATGCAGCCCCCATGTAGCAGCACCATGCAGCAGCCCCCATGTAGCAGCCCCCGTGCAGCAGCCCCCATGTAGCAGCACCATGCAGCAGCCTCCATGTAGCAGCACCATGCAGCAACCCCATGTAGCAGCACCATGCAGCCCCCATGTAGCAGCACCATGCAGCAGCCCCCATGTAGCAGAAGCCCTCATGTAATAGCCCCCATGTAGCAGCACCATGCAGCAGCCCCCATGTA
The DNA here is from genome assembly GCF_048569485.1 of Anomaloglossus baeobatrachus. Taxonomy (NCBI): domain Eukaryota; kingdom Metazoa; phylum Chordata; class Amphibia; order Anura; family Aromobatidae; genus Anomaloglossus; species Anomaloglossus baeobatrachus. The sequence continues at coordinate 125,052,111 of NC_134353.1, forward strand.
GCAGCAGCCCCCATGCAGCAGCCCCCATGTAGCAGCACCATGCAGCAGCCCCCATGTAGCAGCAACATGCAGCAGCCCACATATACCAGCACCATGCACACCCATGTAGCAGCACTATGCAGCCCCATGAAGCAGCACTATGCAGCCCCCTATGTAGCAGCACTATGCAGTCCCATGTAGCAGCACTATGCAGTCCCATGTAGCAGCACTATGCAGCCCCATGTAGCAGCACTATGCAGCCCCATGTAGCAGCATTATGCAACCCCATGTAGCAGCATTATGTAGCCCCATGTAGCAGCATTATGCAGCCCCATGTACCAGCATTATGTAGCCCCACAGTAATAGTCGTCTGGCCACCGTGATCAATACATACTCATTTCCTCCTCGTTCGCCCGCTCCTCCGGTCTCCTCAGTGTGTACACTGTTCTGCCGCTCTGACAGCTCAGCATAAAGTCGCACACAGCAATGAGGTCATCATGCTCCTCTGTACTGAGCTGTCAGAGGCAGAGCGTAGAAAGACACTTCAGGAGAATGATGAGAGAGGAAGCGCACCGCTCCCTCTATCATCATTGCTTTCAATTGTATCGGCATCTGCGATGCCGATACAATTGAAAGTGTGATCCTCAGCGGGGGGAGGTGTCCCACGGGTGGTGAGGGAGGCCGATGCAGTGCTGGCATTGGGCATCTCCTCTCTGGCTCACGGGCTCCAAAGCGGGCATGTGGCCTGCCGCCATTGGCGGTACGCCACCCTGCCGTCTGTGAATGGGCCCCCTCGGCGGTCCAGGGCCCCGGCATTTGCCCAGATGTGCCGGGTGCTGGCTGAGGTTGTCCCTGCACACTGTGTGATGTGCACAATGACAGCGTGCTCTCTGTTTCCAACTCAGATCTGCATTAATGAGCTGGTAACGGAGCGGTGTCAGATTACACCGCGTGTATAGACCAGTGATGTCACTTGCGGGGGCGGCACAGGTTTCTGAACGCCATGTATATTATATTTTCTATATCAAAATATTTGAAAAATCAAGGATTGAAAGCAATTTGAGCCTTGAATAAAAAGTTTGTCAAATCTTAACCATCTGATCTTGGCAGTAAAGGGTCTGTGAATAACATGGTGCACTATAAAAAGAATAAAATTAAATGTTATATTGGCAACATTGTCATAAAAGGAAAAAATGCCACAAGCTCATCCTGGAAAATTCAAATATAAACATTTAATCATCCAAGTTAAATCTTTAAAAAAAAGGATGAGTTATTTCAGCATTGGCATCTTTATTTATTTTATTTTTTTTTTAGAATTTGCTGTAAACAATGCAGGCATGTGAAAAATTACTCTAGTCATAGCCAAAGGTTTTGAGGCTGACGCAAGTTTTGTTTTTCACAAACTTTGCTGCTTCAGTTTTTATAGTGGCAATTTGCATTACCTCTAAATTGTTATGGAGAGTGTTCAGATAAATTGCAAAAAATTGCAGTTATACCTTGCCATAAAAATTAACTTGATCACACTTCCTCAAAATGCTACATAATTTCAGTGATCTTTTCCTTAGTTAATGAGAAAGTATTAACGAGGACAATACAGCTAATCAAATTATAAGAGAATGGTTGGTTTAAATGGGGGATGGTGACTAAATCATTGTCTTCTTCTATTAACCATATCTACCTCCAAGGTAACAAGTGCAGTCTTTATTGTTTAGCTGCAAAAGTGCTTTACAGGCAACAACATTGTTGCCTGTAAGATTTCCTTTCAGTCAAGCAACTATTGCATCATCAAAAAGTGAGCAGTTCAGTTGTTACAAAGAAGGCTTAAAGCCCCCGTCACATTTAGCGACTTACCAGTGATCCCGAAAACTATGCGACCTGATAAGGAGCGTTGGTAAGTCGCTGGGAGACCTGTTGGTGAGATGTCACACAGTCAGAACTTACCAAGGACTCAATAACGATACAGGTCGCAGTAGCGACCTGTATAACAATCTCTTTTTTTTTTTTTTTAAATCAGGTTCATTTTTATTTAACAGCAAAATTATACAACACATGAAATAAATTCCCCCAAAAAAAATCACAGAAAGGGGAAAAACCTTTAGTCAGTAAGAAAAACCACACAAATAACATAATAAACAATGCACCCGCAGTCCACGTCTCATTTCAATATGGGTCACAAAGTGCATATTATTTCCCAATATATTCTCCATAGTATAGCTTACCCAGCATCTTTATGACATTATATATACACATATATATATATATATATATATATATATATATATATATATATATATATATATATATATATATATATATTTATATATATATATATATATATATATATATATACACACACACACACATACACATATACACACACATACACATACATACATACATACACACATACGTACATACATATATATACACATATACACATACACACACATGCACACACATATACATACACATATATTCCAGCAGTACGCATATCACCCTATTTGAGTAAATTTGTTAACCGGTTAGAAGGAGAAGGACCTGGTCGCCCGCACTGTCCTGCAGTAACGCCGAGGAGGGAAGCCCTGGGGTAACCAACCATGCCCCCCAGATCTTATAGAACTTCTTCAATGCATTTCATTTAAGGTATACTCCTCTCTCCAGTCGAAGTATAGCGTTTACTCTTTCCCTAAGATCCCCGATGACCGGAGGTGCCGGGTCCAACCAGTGGTAGGCCAACAGTTTCCTAGCCTGGTACAAGAGACGTGTAATACCGACCATTACCGGCGAACTCAAGTCCACCCCCCCTTCCAGTAGACCCAGGATACATATAATAGGTCTTGGATGTAGACGGATATTGAAAACTTGTCTAACCAATTCTAGTACTGCCCTCCAGTAATCTTCAATATTCCCACAGGACCACATCATATGCATCAGATTAGCACCCTCCTGCCCGCACCTAGGACACAGATCATCCATCCTAACTCACATCTTATGCAATAGACTAGGTGTTCTATATACTCTATGTAACAGGAATAGCTGTGACAGTCGTTGGCCTTCAGATACAGCAAGGCTTGGAGTCTGAGACAGGACCTCACCCCACTGTTCCTCTGTCATAGGGCCTAGGTCCCTCTCCCACTTCTCTCTAGCCTACAAAGGGAATTTATCGAGGTGTCTGGATAACATTACTGTATATAACCTAGAAATAATACCATAGGAGCAGTCAGATGTCAACAAATCAGTAAGAGTGTAATTCCGCTCTATCCTAATGTCCATATGACGTGTCTGCGTCTCATAGGCGTGGCAGAGCTGCAGGTATTGGTAAAAGGAACTGTGCGGTATCCCAAACTCAGCTTCAAGCTGGTCAAATCTTTTAAGTATATTATTCTGAAGAATCTGAGACACCTGATGCACCCCCCTGTTCACCCACATTCTCCAACCCGGGAGTCTCTGCAGTTCCGCCAGTCCACGATTATGCCATAAGGGCCAGTACTCAGTCATTCCTGATATTCCCAGCAACTCCTTTCCTCTATCCCACACCTTGTACATCAATGCTAATGTTGGATATAATGGTCCTCCACTGGGAGAGTAACCTGCGTCCAAAAAAGCCACTGGGTGTCCCCATTCTGTAAGGCCCCTCACCAGTTTGCCCCCAGCGTCATATGCCTCATCCTTTCCCCACCCCCTAAAGTGCTGCATCTGTGCCGCAACATAATAAACCCATGGGTTGGGGACTGCCAGACCCCCCTCCTCCTTCCCTCTCTGCAGAGTCTCAAGGCAGATTCTAACCTGCTGCTTTTTCCACAAGAGTTCCCGAAACAAAGTGCTGATTTTACGGAAAAAATTCCAGTGGATCCATATTGGGGCGTTGTGGAGAAGATACAGAAGTTTTGTGTATAATGATCTCTGCTGTCATTGGGACCCTGTCACACAGTGTCAAACATAGCGATGCGTCCTGCCCAGCAGGACATCGCCTTTGAAGAAAATGGTCCCAACCATTCAGCAACGACTAGCGATCTCACAGCAGGGGCCTGATCGCTGGTAGGTGTCACAAATAACGAAAAATGACATTTTTGTGTACTCACCCTAAAATGTCTTTCTTGGAGCCTTTCATTGGGGGACACAGACAGTGGGTATTATGGTGTCTCCAGGGGAGGCGTGACACTAGATTGAAAAAGTGTTAGCTCCTCCCCCCACAGCATATACCATAGCTAGGCAGGAAACTAGCTCAGTTTGGTGTAAAAGCAGTAGGAGAAGAACAACGAAAACCAAAGGTAGGAGCTGTGTCTCCCAATGAAAGGCTCCAAGAAAGACATTTTACGGTGAGTACACAAAAATGTCATTTCCTTTCTCGCCTTTTCATTGGGGGACACAGACAGTGGGACGTCCCAAAGCAGTCCCTGGGTGGGAACTGAACTATTAACAGTGTATAACATCAGACTAAGAGCTGCAACTGCAGTGAACACATATGAAAACACTGTCAAAAACCGAGCAGTGGCCACTTATAAATGGGCCTCTGCTGCCTGAACGACTTGTCCTCCAAGAGCAGCATCCGCGGAGGCATGCATATGCACTCTGTAGAATTTTGTAAACGTGTGCACACTGGACCAGGTAGCGGCCTTGCAAAGTTGGGCCGCCGAAGGCTGATGGCGGATAGCCCAGGAAGCACCCACTGCTCGCGTTGAGTGGGCCCGCACAGATTGAGGGGGAACAGAACCTCGTGCTTTGTATGCCTCACAGATGGCAGTCCTGACCCATCGAGAAATCGTGGATTTAGAAGCCTGATTGCCCTGTTTGTGTCCTTCTGAGAGGTCGAAGAGGGCATCGGACTTGCGCAACGGCGCGTTCTGGAGATGTAGGTCCGCAGAGCCCTGACGAGATCTAGAGTGTGAAGGGCTTTTTCAAAACAGTGGACCGGGATCGGGCAGAATGATGGCAACACAATGTCCTCATTTAAGTGGAAAGAAGATACGACCTTTGGGAGAAAGGCAGGGGAAGGCCGAAGAACCACCTTATTATGATGGAATATCAGGTAAGGTGAGCGACAGGAAAGAGCCGCTAGTTCGGAGACTCGCCTGATAGAGGTAATGGCGACTAAAAAGACAACCTTCCAGGACAGCCGTTGAAGAGAGATTTCTCTCAGAGGTTCAAAGGGAGGAAGCTGAAGTGCTCCGAGAACCAGATTCAGATCCCAGGGATCTAAGGGGTGGCGATAAGGAGGGACCAAATGCGCTACCCCTTGAAGAAAGGTACGGACCTGAGGGCGAGAAGCCAGCTGCTTCTGGAAAAATATTGACAGGGCAGAAACTTGTCCTTTAAAGGTACTGAGAGCCAGTCCCGAGTCCAGACCGTCTTGCAGAAAGGCAAGAACATTAGGGATTGAAAAGGTAAGGGGTGACCGATTATGACGGTCACACCAGGAAGATAGGTCTTCCAGGTCCTGTGATAGATACTGGCGGAGGAGGGCTTCCGAGCATTAAGTATGTATGAACTACCTTAGAAGAAAAACCTGATTTGGCTAGAATCAAGGATTCAAGCGCCATGCCGTCAAATGCAGGTGTGCTGTATTCTGGTGGAATATTGGACCTTGCGACAGAAGATCCGGGCAGTCGGGAAGACGCCAGGGAGTGTCGCCGAGCAGTTGGAGAAGCTCTGGGTACCAGGCTCTCCTGGGCCAGTCCGGGGCCACGAGGATCACCGGGATTCCCTCTGCTTTGATTTTCTTGATTACTCTCGGAATGAGAGGAAACAGAGGGAAGATGTAGGGTAGGCGGAACTGCGCCCATGGAAAGACTAGAGCGTCGGAGCCGATCGCTAGCGGGTCTCTCGACCGGAATATGAAGGGACGTATTTTGGCGTTCATCTGAGACGCCATGAGGTCCACATCTGGGAGTCTCCAGCGAACAGTGATCTGATGGAACACTTTGTCGTGGAGGGACCATTCCCCTGCCACTAGACCTTGCCTGCTGAGAAAGTCTGCGGCCCAGTTGTGTACCCCTGGAATATGGACAGCTGAAATAATGGGGATGTGCTTCTCTGCCCAAAGAAGAATCCTGGATACTTCCTTCATCGCTGCCTTGCTGCGAGTTCCTCCCTGACGGTTGATGTAAGCCACGGCCGTGGCATTGTCTGACTGGATCCGAACAGGGAGGCCCAATAGTAAGGGTTGAAAATTCTGAAGGGCCAAAAATATGGCTCTGATCTCCAGAACATTGATGTCTAGGGAGCGCTCGGAAGGAGACCAGCATCCGTGAACAGTGTGGTGGAGAAACACCGCCCCCCAGCCTATCAGGCTGGCATCCGTCGTAACTACTTGCCAGTGGACCAGGCAAAAGGACTTCCCTTGAGATAGGGATGAGGCTTGAGTCCACCAGATGAGGGAGCTGAGCGCAGACCGAGATAGGCGGACTGACCGGTCTAGGGTAGCTGGATTCTTCTCCCAGGAAAATAGAAGATCCAGTTGTAGAGGGCGCAGATGGAATTGGGCAAAGGACATGGCTTCTATGACCGCCACCATCTTGCCTAACACTCTCATCCCATTCCAAAGGGATGTGTGATGGCAAGAGCGGAGGGATTGGGTGGCCCGGATCAGGGAAGACCTCTTGTCTTCTGGAAGAAAAACCCGGGACTGAGCCGTGTCTATCAGCATACCTAAAAAGGTGATGCACTGATGAGGAATGAGGGATGACTTGTTGAAGTTGATAAGCCACCCTAGCCTTGACAGTGTGTCTAGGCAAATCTGCACGCTTTCTGAGCAAACTTGAAGAGAGCTCCCTTTGACTAGAAGGTTATCCAAATAGAGAACGGCCAGGATGCCTCTGGGGTGTAAAATGGACATGACGGCCGCCATGACCTTTGTGAAGACCCGAGGTGCAGTGGCCAGCCCAAAGGGGAGGGCCCTGAATTGGAAATGACGGTGTCCTACGGCAAAATGAAGGAACCATTAAAGAGAGACACATATGGAAATGTGTAAATAGGCGTCTTGAACGTCTATGGAAGCTAGGAATTCTCCAGGTTCCATGGCGGCTAGCACTGCTCTCAATGATTCCATTCGGAAAGTTCGAATCCGTACAAATTTGTTCAGCCGTTTGAGGTCCAAGATAGGGTGGACAGAGCCATCTTTTTTGGGAACGACAAAAAGGTTTGAATAGAAACCTTTGCCGTGCTGTTCAAGGGGCGCTGGAATGATAACGTTTGCTTTCTGTAAAGAGGCTATGGCCTGAAAAAAGGCCTGGCTTTGCGTTTTGGACTTTGAAAGACGAGAACGCAGAAACCTGTTGGCCGGCAGGAAATGGAAATCGATCTTGTAACCTGAGGTGACGATTTCTCAAACCCAAGCATCGTGAGTGTGGTCTAGCCAGATATCCCGAAAAAGCAGAAGCCGCCCTCCAACAGGAGTCTGATCTGAGGGATACCTGGTGTCATGCTGAGGGGGCCTGTACAGAGCGAGGTCCTTTGGGTTTAGGTTGCTTGGAGTGGGAACGCCAGGAAGAGCCCCTTGAGGGACCGGATCCTCGATCTGAGCGTTGGGACGATCCTTGGGCTGATAGTTTTTGGGCGGCAGGCCGAAAGGACTGCCTGCGCCAAGGAGATTTTTTAAAATTCCTGGATACAGGCCGCTTTTGAGGTAGAATGGTACTTTTACCACCCGTCGTCTCAGAGATGAGTTTGTCCAAGGATTCTCTAAACAGACGCAGGCCATGGAAGGGGAGTGTGGACAGAGATTTCTTGGAGGCACTGTCCACATTCCATATTTTTAGCCAAAGGACTCTGCGGGCAAAGACAGCATTAGCCGCCGTTAGGGCTGACAAACTAGCTGCATCTAGGGAGCCGTGAAGAAAATAATTAGAGGCTAGAGAGAACAAATCAAGGATCTCAAAAGCCGCCGGGGGAACATTACAAGAGCGAAGCATCCTGCGTAGCCCATGTTAAGGCAAACAGGGAGCGAAGAGAGGAGCCCGAAGCCTGGAAAATAGATTTGACCGCAGCGTCAACTGCGCGGTCGGACGAGTCCTTGAGAGACGCGTTGTCTGAAACAGACATGACCGTGTGTTTAGCCACTCTGGATACTGGCGGATCCACAACGGGGGGTACTGACCAGGGCTTAACAATTTCAGAGGGAAAGGGATAAGTGAATGAAGAGAAAGGTGTTTTATTAAACCTTCTATAAGGGTGATCCCACCGTTTAGATATAATTTGCCGAAAAACCGGATCCTGGGCAAAGGACTTAGGAGGCTTCTTGGGCTGCTTGATTGCCGACTGAGAAGTCGGGTCAGGAGGCTGATCAGAGATCGACAGAGAGTGATTGACAGGCGAAATTAGGGTGTCTTCTATATGCCTAGACTCAAAAAGGACATCTGAATCAGAGTCAGAGTCTTGAGAATCGTGACTACTAAAGGTCACGGAACCTCGGTCAGACTGACTATCGACCGAGTCGGATGAGGTGTAGAAGTCGCAATGGCGCCTTTTGGAAACAGCCTTTTTATGTTCTGGGGAAGAGGGACCAGACAAAGCAGGCGGGCTCCTCTGAGGGAGCTGGGCCAGGGGAAGGCTGTGGGAGCCTGAGGACGGCTGCAATATCTGAGCGGCAAGGTCATCTAACATTTTAGACATTAGAAGAGCCCATGCAGGCATTACATCGTCAGACGGGGGTGCTGCTTGGCCGGTGGCCGGGGCAGAATCCAAAACCTGCGGCATAGTGGATAGCTTCGGCCATTAGAAAACGAGCGTCCACAGATGGTACAGGCATAGTACAGGTCCATAGAGGACGCCTGGGAAGGTTTATCACCCTTGCGGTTACGCATGTCAGCAACAGAGTCCTACAGTCCTATATAGGGATATGCCGCTGTTAGTATGAGTGAGGAGCCACTAGCAGTATTATAAAGTGACTGCTATGCACAGCCGGCATATACCGATAGCAAAATGGCATATACTGTCAAACAGTTAGCATATACCTGCAGGCAGAGCCAGTATATACCGCTAATAGCTGATATACACCGCTAGCCAGCAGGCGCACACCGCTAGAGAGACAGCAATATACCGCTGAGCAGAGCGGTATATAGTGCTGCAGAAGTGCAGAGCCAAGGAGGCGATCACACCCGAGTCTGCTCCCCACGTAGAAAATGGCGTCCAGTGTTCCTGGCAGCATGGAGGAGAGAGACGGCCCCCGGAGACTGATTGGTCTCAGGGCTGGGACTAAGCGTGACGGCCAATCGGAAAGGAGCTGCTCCTGAGTGAGGGAGCGGCTTCCAGAGCAGTGAGAGGGGGCGTTGCTAGAATGCAGGCCGAAGCCGGGGGCTAAATTAATGATGCTCCCCGGGATCACGGCCTGTAGCGGCCCACCGGCGCCTTTCCAGAGGCGGTCTGGATGCAGGGGACAGATGACTTGTCATCTCCCTACCTGCTCCTGGCTCCATCTGAAGACGCGTCGGTGATGGATGCGGGGATCTCAGGGACGCATCTTCGGCTCAAGGCTGAAGCAGGTCCTCAGCTCTGCTCAGCCCTCTGGAGCTACCTTGGTGTGAGGTGCTTCCAGGGAGGCTGGAGGGGTACGCAGACCCGACTACTTGGGCGCGAGGGAAGACTGACGGCTTGTGCACGCCAGGTTTCCTCTGCCCGTACACGGGGGGGACGGGGGTGGCAGGGCACCCTGGTATTGCCCATAATCAAAAATAGAATGAATAGAAACAAAATAAAAAGCAAAAATAAAAACAAAATAAGCTGGCCTAAGGCACTAGTAGAGCTCAGGCCAGACATGTCAGCCTCCCTGCTGACACTAGAAAAAACTGAGCTAGTTTCCTGCCTAGCTAGGGTATATGCTGTGGGGGGAGGAGCTAACACTTTATCAATCTAGTGTCACACCTCCCCTGGAGACATCATAATACCCACTGTCTGTGTCCCCCAATGAAAAGGCGAGAAAGGAATGGTGACGCAGCAATGATCTCATTGGCGATCTCGTTAGCGATCTTGTTGTGTGTGACGGGGCCTTAAGGGGTTGTCTGGTCTAAAGCTACAAGTCTCCATTTACTCTATGTCACTGCAGACTCTGGAATCCTCATATCGCACACTGAGCGCACTGTGAGGATTCACTAGTGTCAGAGCCAGGAAGGGCAGTAACGTAGCCACAAGTATGCGATAAGCAAACTCTGGGCCAGAATCCCATTGAGAACCTGTTATTAATTCTCAAGTGGGTGGACAATGAAAAATTATACAAATTAGATAAGAATGGGTTGCAGGCAACCCTAGCTCCTGAATAGCCCTGGTCTATACCCCCTCTATCCCACTGCCATCGAGGGCAGGGATAGGAGTGTTTTTTCCAACACAAATAGACAGACAGGAAAAAAAACAAAACTCAGACTCACTACACACACACACACACACACACACACACACACACACGTAAGACAATACATGCTCAGGAGGAAATAAGGAATCAGGGAGTAAATAGACAACAAGAATATTTCCACAACACACAAGCACTGAAGATCACCAGAACAAGATCACCACAGCACAAGGTCCGGTATCGCAAATGAAGCTATAATCGGTTGGGGGGAACAGGCTCCACCATCTTTTAAAGGGCGGAGGTGTCTGTGATTGGTCTCCTGTAACCTGTGACCTCAGCAACAATTTACAGGCTGATAGAAATTAACTCCTACTAGACTGATCACTAATAAGTGCACAAGTGGTCAACGCCTGAGTCTGACTGTGCATCTCAAAAGCACCAGAGAAACCCTATTGTGACGTGTCAAACACTGCAGTGTGAACGGGACAGAAGTCACCAAAGACTCGGTGAGTTTAGAGCTAAACACCGTGTGACAGAATCTTTGCATAAAGTTGGTGCATATGTAAATGAAAATGTAATATTTATTAAATATTTATAATTCTTATTCAGTAAACATAGAAACAGCTCCGTAAAATTACTAACAGCACTGAAGCAGCAAACATTGTGAAAACTAAAATTTGGGACTCACAACTGTTGGCCACGACTGTATAATAGCAAATGTACAATGGAGAAATATATACTTTTCAACAAAAGCAAAAGCAAGAAGGAAAATTTGTAGAATTTATGGAAATCACAGGATTTCTAGACATGTTCATGATAAGTAAATAATGAAAACAAAATTAAACTTAACTTTTAAAACATCTTGATTTATTCAGTATTAGAGATGATCGAATACCTCAAATATTTGGCTTCGTGAATATTTACCGAATAGGTCGCTGCTATTCGAGTATTTGCGAATATTCGATGTGCAATGTAACTCTATGGGAAACCCGAATAACAACTATTCGGAACTATTTGGGCTTCCCATAGACTTACATTGAGCATCGAATATTCGCATAGTGGCGACCTATTCGTTGGATATTCGCGAAGCCGAATATTTGAGGTATTCGATCATCCCTATTCAGTATCAAATTAGTTTGCTGTTTCACGTAAAGTGAAGAAGCATATTAATGATAGCATATAGAAGTCAGATCCCTTCCAAAATCTAATATATAAAGCTGAATGTGTGTATGCGTGTGTGTATGTCCAGGATTGGCATCTGCACCGTCGCAGCTACAGCCACAAAATTTTGCACACTCACACTTCTGGACCCCGAGATCGTCATAGGCTATGTTTTGAGGGGAAATTTTAAACCCGCTCTTTACAGTTATTCACCAAAAAACCTGCCTCCATTAAAGCGAATGGAGCTGGCAGCCACAGTGCAGCCAGAACTTCAGAAGAATGCGCAGCCACGCCCTTATATGGAATGTTGGCATGTCACAATGCAGCCAGGGAATAGAGACAGACAAGGAAAGAGACAGACACAGACAGGGTAAGAAACAGACATAGACAGGGTAAGAGACAGACACAAAGAGACAGACACAGACAAAGAGACAGACTGACAGGGAAAGTGACAGACAGGGAAAGTGACAGACAGGGAAAGTGACAGAGATAGATAGACAGGGAAAGAGATAGATAGACAGACAGGGAAAGAGATTGAGACAGACGGAGAAAGAGATTGAGACAGATGGAGAAAGAGACAGACAGGGAAAGAGACAGATAGACAAAGAGATAGAGAGAGGGAGACAGAGAGATACATACAGAGGGGGAGACAGACAGAGAATGAGAGAGAAACAGAGACAGATAGTTACTATCTCGGGCAGCGCCGGGTGCGATGTTGTGAGGCGAAATTTTAACCCCACGCGTTCCAATTTACCAATCAATTTTGCCCCTATCTACATAATGGGGAAAAAGTGAAACGAAAAGTGTTGGGGGCAAATTGACAGCTGCCAGTATATACCGTACAGTTGCTAAGGTGGGGCCCCGACATGGGATACTCACCACACTCGGGGATATGAACACACACACAAAATGCACCACACACTACCACGTGCTTGAACACATATACCACCCTCAGCACACATCTCACCACACATACACCAACCTCGCCACATAATCGCCCTAAAACACACACAAGTCTGGTATTATCCTTCAAAAATAAAAATCTGATTAATAAGCAGCCAAACTACAAGAACAACAAATGTACCATATAGGAAATACGGCAGCTGTCAGTCACATGATCTGTCTATTATATGTGTATATGTGAGCTAATATATACTGTCAAGGGGGAGGGCTTTCTGTTGCCTGGAGATTTATGAGGCTGCCAATAGCAACCAATGACAGTTTAGCTTCTATTTTGCTACAGTTAATTAATCTGAGCTCTGATTGGTTAATATAGGCAACAATTTAATAATTACATTTCTATCTATTTGTTTTGTGGTTTTTGGGTGAGAGATAGATAGACAGACAGGAAAAGAGATAGATAGACAGACGTATAAAGAGACAGAGACAGTCAGAGACAGACAAGGAAAGAGACAGACAAAGAGATAGAGAGAGAGACAGAGAGATATATACAGAGGGGGAGACAGACATTATAATTACATTTCTATCTATTTGTTTTGTGTTTTTTGTGTGCAGAATACATTTTTGTTAATACATTCTATTTTGTTAACAACAGTTATTAACCCGGGCGAAGCCGGGTAGTACAGCTAGTATGATATAAAGCAGCATCTTTATATTGGGCATTATATGTATCATGCAAGAGAGAAATTTTTCTATAGTATATAATTATTTTCCTGTTTCAATTTATGTGGCTTCACTTATTTAATGGAAGCATTGATTTCTTATTGTTATGGACACAATCTGAGAACTGATAATAATTTCTGTTGGTCATAGGCTTCAGATTTTTTAAAAATATGTAAGTCACACAAGGTAGAGTTACTGAGGAACGGGTGCACCATCTTTGATCTATTACTAAGGTGCCAATCTCCGCAATAAGGTAAGGCATATTGCTTTTTTATTAGGGGTCATGTAGGAAAATTCATTTTTTACATCTTTCAATCGATAGTAGTCATATATGGCCTGCTGTGTGGCTGCTTCGTATTTTCTCCAGCTCATACATCTTTAACAGTATTTCTTTGCATTTTTGTACTTGTCTAAGACACACGCAAACTTAATATAAATATTTAGGGCAGAATTTACTATTTTTAGAATTATATACCAGGCTTCTCCGAAAATAATTTTCCGAAAATTCTTTATGGCTTATTTTCAGAGGATGTCTTAAATTTTTTATTGGCATCAGTGATTGGGTTGCCTGTTAATATAAAAATAATATTCACCCCCTTTCCACTACCACCACTCTGCGCCGGCATCAGTAATTGGAACGTATATTAATGAAAAGTGAATATTCACTCCCTTCATCCCACCCATAAAACCACCTACACCTCTGCACCGACGTCACTGATTGGAACGTGTGTTCATGGCAAACGAATATTCACCCTCTTCCCCATATCCTTACCCACCTCTCTCTGCTGGCATTAGTGATTCAGTCAAACTGGCATATTACTGCCCAAGGAACACATCGCAGTCCTTGGCCTGACCGGCGGCTCTTCTGTTCCAAGCATGTATTTCTATGAAGCTGTCACGCTCAGGTGAGGAGAGCAGATGGTCTGTTGGAGGATTGTGTTGCGATCCTCTGGAAGTAATACGGCAGTCTGACTGAATCCTTGATACCAGCACAGGGGGGTGGGCAGGATTATAGCCAGGGGAAAGGAGTGAATATCCATTTGATATTAACATACGTTCCAATAATTGATGCCGATGCAGAGCGGCAGGCAAGATTATGGGCGGGGAAAGGTTGAATATAGAATTTTCCTTAATGGAGTGGGCATAACCACAATTTTAACTATCACATTTGTCTGAAAATAAGACCTACCCCATAAATAAACCCTTTCATTAACATATGTTTCAATCACTGACCGCAGCGCAGTGGGGTGGGCGTGGGAAAGGGTGAATAATAACTTTCCAGTAACTAGCCAGCATGTGACTAGAAACTCAAGGGCCTTACAGCAACACAACAGGGCAAGGCACACTAATAAAAGTTACATATCCTGAAAGGGTTGCCCAAGCCCTATTTCAGAATATCAATATGGTATGGTATGTAATTAGGGCTTTTTTTAAGTAGGGCTTACATAATAAGCATACTCCAAACAGGTCTGGAACTCCTGCAAGGGCTCATTTGCGGGTTAGGTCTTATTTTCGGGGAAACACAGTGATAACGTGTTTTGCATTGTGTCATACTGCATATTTAATAGCTAAATTACTGTATGTTAGAAGGGCCAATTTTATCACAATGGCTCATGCTGTATAATACATTTGGCATTTCTCTAGACTGTCTAATATAAATTTAACATCACCTCCCGGTTGGCTCATTTTACACCATTTTTTTTTTATTTACTCCAAAAAGGAATTTATTAAAAAAAAAAACTATACACCTTTTGTCGGGTGAGGTGCAAGAAGTTTAAAAAAAAAAGAATAAATATAAATATGTCAAATTGTGCTAAAATTAATAATAGAGGGTCTGGGGTAAATAAGGAAAGGCACAGACAAATTGAAATGTCGTTCCGAATTCTATAGATTTCTCCCTTCCTCATGAATACGCTCTCCCAATACCATTGCTGTCAGTGCTTGTGATAAACATATTACAGGACTGCATTCGTACACAAAAGTAATCAGGAAACATGGGAATTCCTTTTTAACCGCTTACAGAAAGTGGGATTAAATATTAGCGCTATAAGAAAGGTGGCAATACCCATTATAGTGCAAGTTTCCACGCAATCAGCTACACTACGAGACTCCCAATCCTGACCGACCTCTTCTATTATACAAATTTATTTGGAAATCAAAAAGGTATATTGAGTCCTGTGCTATAGACATACGTGGACTCCTATTTCCCTGAAGTCACACATGACTACTGAGCAACATTTTCACAATCCACCTTGGAATGATGTTACTAAACTCTTATAGCAGGGGTCTTCAACCTATACCTTGGGAGCCACATGTGGCCATGATGTGTGGCTCGCTGCTGTCTGCCAGCTTGGTACATTAGCATCAGGTCTAGCAAACACCTATGAAGTGAAGGTCCCCAGATGGCTCTTCTGAGGAGCTGCATAGATAAATCCAGATCTGGATACATATACACTGAAAATGGGGGTGAAGAGATAAATATGGTTGAAGCTGCATGCCATAGTGTTGTGTGAGTGTTTGATGTGAGAATGGGAGTAAGGTGAGAACAGCTGAATGTAAGTATTCTACCTATATGGCAAGGCGGCACATGGTCTTCATGTGTTTTCTGTTGGGAATCTTTAGGTATCATTTTATCGGTAATGGTAATGTAACTTCCCAGAGGCCTTTTGGATGTGGCTTGTTACCATCTGTGAGAGCTTATTGTGGCTCTTAGGATAAGAGGTTGGGGACCCTCATGCTATTTTAAAGGTGTGTTATCCAGCAATGATACTATTTCTAAAGGGGGTTGGCAAAATTTAGTTGGCCAACAGCTGTCACTTATTGTGTGCTACAAGCTGTACAGAGAGATCCCTGAATATGTCTACAGCGGGAGGCCAAGATTAGGAATGCAAGAGTGAGAGGAACGATTTACATTTCCCAAATAACATGAATTAAGGCCACTTCACACATAACGAGATCGTAAAACGAGATCGTTACTACGTCACAGTTTCTGTGACGCAAGAACGACTTCAATTGCGATCTCGTCATGTTTGACACGTACCAACGATTCACCCCCTGCTGCGAAATCGCTGATCGATGCCGAACAGCTTGGGCCATTTTTGGCTCGTTGGAGTCCTGCTGGGCTGCATGAATCTGTATGTTTGACACCCTATTTACGATTTCGTTGACAACCTAGATGAGATGCACGAAGGCGTGTTGTTGCGTCCCCGTTTCCACGCCCCTTCTGCGCCCATTGGTTGGCGCTGAGAACAATAGTGTGTAGTTACGTCGCCATTTCCGCGCCCCCTCTCTGCAACGATTGGTTAGCAATGAGAACACTATTGCGCTCTGATTGGGTATCGCTTCATGCTTTGTTCCCTTTTGAGTCTTCTAGGAGCAAACCTGTGACTACACCCAGATTCATTCGTGCTTTGTTCCCGCTTGCTTGGTTTTCGGATCAAAGCTGCATCTTCCCTCATTCGTTCCCGAGCGTGTCGCTGTATTACAGATTCATTCGTGCTTTGTTCCCGCTTGCTTGGTTTTCGGATCAAAGCCGCATCTGCACTTGTATATCCCTCATTCATTCCCGAGCGTGTCGCTGTGAGGATCGAAACTGCGATTATTAATAGATAGCATAGACGGCTGCATTTTCTGGACGTGGTAAGTCATTTTCGTAAAGTCTATGTTACTTGTTCCATGTTTTTGTTATAGTATGGAAAGTATTTGTGTTTATAGATAGTAATTATTTTTGCGGATCATGAAAGTGGTTGGTTGTTATCTGTATACATATTGCCTTTTGTGCGTCCATCGTCCTTTTATGTGTCCTTATCTAGTATTGCTGGTTATTTTGTCTCTCTGCTACAGCCGCCATTTTGTTTCTCTGACACAGTTACAGCCGCCATTTTGTTTCTCTGACACAGTTACAGCCGCCATTTTGTTTCTCTGACACAGTTACAGCCACCATTTTGTTTCTCTGACACAGTTACAGCCGCCATTTTGTTTCTCTGACACAGTTAAAGCCGCCATTTTGTTTCTCTGACACAGTTAAAGCCGCCATTTTGTTTCTCTGACACAGTTACAGCCGCCATTTTGTTTCTCTGACACAGTTACAGCCGCCATTTTGTTTCTCTGACACAGTTACAGCCGCCATTTTGTTTCTCTGACACAGTTACAGCCGCCATTTGTTTCTCTGACACAGTTAGAACTGGTGCACTTCTATGGGGGCGGCCATTTTAGTGTCTCTTTTACACCCCCCCAAAAAATGTGATTGGTTTATAGCAACTTTTCTCATCTTTACATGTTTTTTTGCAGTGTGGACAACATGAACGACATGCAGCGTGTTGTGCTGGGTGCTGCATTGATGTTTGAGGCCGGTCGGCTACGTGAAGTGGAACAGAGGCGTTCCAAACGAAAGCGCCGCATGTGGACCAGAGAGTGGCTGCAGAAGAGGTACAAATACTCCCACATGCAACTGCTAAGAGAGCTGCAGGAAAATAATCCTCAGGATTTCCGCAATTTTCTGCGGATGTCAGAAGAATCATTTAGCCTTTTACTCGAAAGAGTTACGCCAATTATTCAGCGCAAGAATACAGCGATGCGTGCTGCCATCCCGGCAGATGAAAGATTGGCAGTCACGCTGCGTTTCCTGGCCACCGGACGCTCCCTGCAAGACTTACATTTTTCTTCTGCAATTTCAAGGTCCCTGCTCAGCGTTCTTATTCCGGAGACATGTAGAGCAATTTTCCACAGTCTGCGTAACTACATTGAGTTCCCCAAAACTGTGGAGGAATGGCAGAAGATTGCCTCCGATTTTGAACACCTTTGGCAGTTCCCAAACTGTGGTGGTGCTTTGGACGGGAAACATGTGCGGATCACTCAACCACTGAACAGCGGCTCCTATTTTTATAACTATAAGGGCTATTTCAGCATCATCCTAATGGCCCTTGTGAATGCCAATTACGAATTTATTGCTGTTGATGTTGGCATGAATGGCAGGGTTTCTGACGGTGGGGTTTTAGAACACACAGGCTTTGGTGAACGTTTGCAAAATGGTGAACTGCACTTGCCCCCCAACTCTGACACTACCGCAAACCTTAACTTTGTATTTGTGGGCGATGAAGCCTTCCCACTTCATCCCAATCTCATGAAACCATTCCCCCAGAAAAGTCTAAGGCTATGTTCACACGTTGCGTTTTTTACCGCGTTTCTGCAGCGTTTTTGGCAGCAGCGTTTTTGGGCAAAAAGGCATGCGTTTTTGTTTTCCAGCAAAGTCTATGGGAAAAGCAGAAATCCTGTCTGCACTTTGCTTTTTTTTCTGCAGCGTTTAATTTGCATATTTGTGGTCAAAAACCATGCTGAAAAAGAAGCAGCATGTCAGTTGTTTTTGCCATTTCTGCAGCGTTTCCTTAACATTGGAGTCAATGAGAAATGGCAAAACGCAACCAAAAGCACAATTCCTGCGTTTTACATGCTTTTTACCTGCTTTTCAACTGCGTTTTTGGCTCCAAAAACGCATGCTTTTCTGGCCAAAAAGTAATGGATTCTAATGTTCCTTTACACACACACAATAACCGAAAATTTAAATGTAAAAAAATAATAAATTTTAGCTATTTTTCTGTTAAAATGTGCATAACCACTATTATTACATTAAAATTGATAATTTACCATATAATTTTATTAAAAGTTAATTTTATACTTTTTTTCTCTTTTTTTATTCTTTTTGACTAATTCAACTTTATTTCTCAGTGTCTTGATCTCAAAAACGCATCTGCAGAAACGCAGGTGAAAACGCAGGTAAAAAGCGCTAAAAACGCACTAAAAACGCGGTAAAAACGCATGCGTTTTTAGCGGTAAAAAATGGTCAAAAGCCATTTGGTCAAAAACCAAGGGAAGGAAAACGTGCAGAATAAACTGCAGGTACACCGACGCAACGTGCGGACATAGCCTTACGGCGGAAAGACAAAGGTTCAATTACAGATTATCAAGGGCACGCAGGGTTGTGGAAAATGCCTTTGGGATAATGGCAAATCGCTTCCGCGTTTTCCACACACCAATTAACCTGAGTCTACCATCAATAGACGCAGTTGTTTTGGCCTGTTGCGCCCTTCACAACTTTCTTCGACGGCGAGATGCTATTATGTACTGTCCAACAGGCTTTGTAGACTCTGATGACTTAAATGGCGAAGTGGTGCTTGGCGAATGGCATTCTGAAGATCCCGCAATCGCAGGACTTCAACCATTGGCGCCCGGCAGAAATACCGATGATGCGAAGGCCTGTCGAGAAAAGTACTGCCAATATTTTAATGGTCCTGGTGCAATTACGTGGCAGCATTAGATAAACTTGTATTGAGCACATTTATTATGCTGAGTTTTATTTTCTTGTATTGATTTGTTTTAGAAACTTCCCTTCTTAATTTTAAAATATATGGTTACTTGTATTATGTTCATCACATTTATACTAATTTTAAAATATATGGTTACTTGTATTGTTATGTTCATCACATTTATACTAAAATGTCATTTTTGCAAAATGATTACTTTAATAAACAGTTGTTTTTACTTTCCACAAGATTTGTTTGTCATTCATTCACTATTAAGGGCTACTGTGGGGAGCAGTACCACCATTGCTGCCGTTCCATCACCCCCGGAGGCCCCATACAGCAGCGGCGGATTAAGGTGGCGTCACGAATATAAACTACAATCACCCCCACTGAAGCCATGACTCCGGCAACCACTTACGACCCCCAGACTAGTCCGGCCCGGCACCGGGTGTCATCACCGCTATCATTGGGCCTCCTGCTCCGGATCGCACATTGAGAGTGAGCGTAGCGAACAACAGCGTGCCAAAATATGTGCCAAACCAGTTGATTTCAACCACATATTACATATGGGTGCACTAAGAAGAAATTGCACAATATATTTTATGGTGAATTTTATCTTGATACCATAGTAGAAATGCTCAATGGTATGACTAAAATTTGTTTTTGGGTTTAAAAGTAAAATGTTCACTTTTAACTTCAACATTGCTTTTCTTTAGGTAAAACCCTGCAAAGGTTTATTTACTTCCTCAATTTGGCGTCCAGCTGTATGATGAATACATCATTTAGGGCTCTTGTACAATTTTGATTTCCATGTACCAATGCAATAAAAAAAAAAAACACACAAATTATGAATATGAAGCCTTATATATTTTCATTTGGGGTTTTTAAACGGGGACGTTTGTGCGTCCCCGAAACCTTCAAACGACATCTCTTTTTCGATTTTTTATAATTGTATGTGCGCTCGCAGTGTGTGATACCACGACCCCTTGACACAGCATTTGCGTCATGGCGCGATCTCATTTCTGCAGCAAAGATCATTCTGATTTGTTAAAAGTGCGTCGCACTTTCACCTTCAATCATAGCAATTGTAATATTTCACAAATCAACAATCCAGCCATGGCCGAAGATGTAATATCGGCGGCCATTGGCTGGAGCAGGATCAACAACGTCCACCCCAATCTGATTGGAGCTAGCGTTCACGTGACGCTATCCGTCGAATCAGATGTGAAGAGGCGTTACCGCGGGTGACGCAACTGCGTTTGCTACGCAGACACACCAGCGAACAATGGCGGCACGCAGGAGGGCAACAGCTTGGGGAGAGGCGGAGGTCCGTTACCTAATTAGAGAAGTGGATGCTCACGATTATGATTGCCGTGAGGCGCAAGAGCATCCACTTCTCCATAAGAAAGCGGTCTTGCGCAGGATCCAACGTGGGTTGAGGAGGAGATTTCATTTGGAGCGCACCTGCGCCCAGATCCGCAAAAAATTAGCGGATCTGCGGTACCGCTCCAGTGCCCGGATCTCTGCCATACAAGCAGAGTTACAAAACCAAGGTAGGCGCAGATGAGTGTGCCTTGGCAACTTATAATGGTGTTCTTAAATATATATCTATTTATATATAATTATATATATATATATATTTTTTTATATATATATATATATATATATATTTATTATAAAAATAAATATATAAATATATATATAATACATATATAAATAATATATATATATATATATCTATATATATATATTTTTAAATTAAATATATATATAATTCATATTAATTATATATAAATATAAGAAAATATACATATATATTAAATAATAAATATATAGATTTAAATGTATATATTTATGATATATATATCCTTTTACTTAATTAAAATTATATATATATAATCTATTATATAGATCGATAGATTATATATATATATAATACATATAAAATATATATATATATATATATATATAGATATATAGATAAAATTCTAAAAATATATTTAGATATATATAATAATAAAAATAAATATATACATATAATATATATATAAATAATATATATATCTATATATAATTATAAAAATATATAATATATTAATTATATATATATATATATATAATTATAAAAATAAATATATACATATAATATTTAAATAATAAATATATATATTTTAATGTATATATATTTATTATATATATATATATATATATATATATTTTTTTTTTTTTTCTTTTAATTCATTAAAAGTATTTATATAATATATCGATCTATGTAATAGATCGATAGATAGATTATATATATATAATATGTAATAGATATATATATAGAGATCTATTGCATTGAACGATAGATAGATTATATATATATATATATAATATATATATAGATTATATATATATATAATATGTAACAGATCTATATATAGAGATCTATTGCATAGATCGATAGATACACCGACACTTGTGGTACGGGCTAATTACACTGACACTCGGGACACAGGGAAATTACGCAGACAGTAGGCTCTCTACACCAAGATTTCCCATGAACTGACAACCCTCTATCAGCACACAGTTTTCATATGTTCTGATATACCTCTTGTCCTTGGCACCCAGCTTCGCCATGCTTGGCAAAACATCATTCCCTCACCACCCAGCTTTTCCCATATCAGAGAGAGCATGGCAAAGCCGGGTGCTGTGGGTAGTGGGTCTTTTTCCCTCAGCATAAAAAAATTCCATCTCCTGCTTGTATTTTTGTCCCCCCTCATATCTAGTTCTCCAAATACAATATTGGCCCCCACATAGCCTTCCATATAGTATAAAGGGTTCCACATAACCCTTCATATATTAGAATGCATCCCATAGTCCTCCATGAACTGTAATGAATTTCCTAGAGTTCTCCATGAAGTTTCATTCACCCCAGAGTTCTCCATATATTATACTGCACCACATAGTCCACAATGTGTTCAAATTCACCCCCATAGTCCTTGTATAAGGTAGGCTACGTAGTCCGCCATATATTTCAATGTACCCCCCACAGTCCTATATGTATCATAACGCAACCACATTAAACTTTATATTTTCTTAAGAACCCCCAGAGGAGCAAGGGGCCGCAGAGGAGGGAGAGCAAGTGCCCGAGCCCCCGGTGGATCTACAGCCACCAGAGGAGGAGGAGGAGGAGGAGGAGGAGTACCACCCACAGGGGCCACCGGCCGGATCGGCCCCCGGTAATTTTTTAATATAACATTAACGCCATATAAAGTACAAAACAAAAAGCTGTTGAGTACTATAAAGTGTTTTTTGTTTTCATAGATGCTAGTCCAGGGTCCATAAGTGAGTCGTTATCGGACGAGGGGGATAACCGTAAGTCATGAATCTCCTACTTTGTAATAATAAGCAGAAATAAAAATTATGATTTATTAATTTTACCATTCCCTCCATAGGCATACCCACTTTGGCCGAAATCATGTCCTCCCAAAGAAGGATTATGTCAGCCCACAGGAGGCTGATGGCCAAAGTGGAGCGGCATGCATCGCTGCTGGCACGTTATGTGGCTGGACAAGGGAAGGGCAGCAGCAACTAACGTTTTTTTTTTTTTTTGTTATTGTGTACATATACATGTGTTATAAAAAATTTGAAATTGATATCTGCTGTTTGGTATGTCTCATTGCATAAAGCAAGTTAACAGCTATCACCACTCACAAACTCACCACTCACAAACATCATATTACATGTAGGCATCTGTATAGATGCACCAATCCCATTATCCACGAGGGGGTGACTAGGCTTTACTGGTTGTTTGCTGTACATGAGTGTGGGGGTTGTGTGGTGGTATGCCAATGAGGGTGGAGTATGGTACAATCTCTGTAACTACCGTGTTTTGCCAGGGCATCACAACCATATGCTGAATTAAGTAACGCAGGCAGCAAGATTGAACCAACATAAATTTATTATTACAATGAAAATATAACAATCAATTAAAATTAATCTCAAATAACAAAACAACAACAACAACAAAATTTAGTTGCCCTCTTCATATTGGTTGACATATTCAGGCCGGGTGGGAGATGACAGTTGGCTTAAAAATGAATCATTTGAATACCTGGGATAATGTGGGGGGGGAAACTGTGGGGGGGGATACTGTGGGGGGGGATACTGTGGGGGGTGGTCAAGCTGCAAGCGTGGTGGATGCATCCTGTTTGGTGTACTTTGCAGGGGCTGGCGAGGAATCCATGTAGTAGAATGATGGGGCTGGTTCAACTTGCATATCGTGTCATTGTCATCAAGTTCTCCTCGGCCTGCCTTTCTTAGGACTTCCAACATTAGTCTCTCGGCTTGCTCCCTCTGTGTGGAATCCAATTTGCAGAGTCTGTCCGATGCAAATGCGGCAAAGCTATCCACTGGAGGGCTTTTTGGCTGTGATAGCAGTTGGGTTGCCAAAGAATAAAATTCAGCGGATGTCACATGGGTGTTGGCCTTCTTTTTGCGTAAATGTGTTCGCCGCATTTCACCAGAGGGTGCAGGTGCCTCATTATCCTCCACAATAGGCTCGCTCGATGTGGTGGGGTTCTCATTCAATTGGGGCCTCACCATATCTGTCTGAGGGTTCTGCGGGAACAGAAAAATAAATGTTAATTAAAAGTCATACATTAATAGTTAGTAAATTTAATTAAAGTGTGACAAAATTGTATTGGAGTGTACTTATCTGAACTGGAAGGGATAACTTTTCCAAACTGCACAATAAATCATGGTAACAATAAGTTACTATTTTGTGTTCCTCAATGGCATGTACATAAAAAGTTTGAATACTATGTACCGTGAAGCAAATAAGGTACTTACATCTACAACAGCGGAGGTGTTGTCATCGATCGGGATGTCATCGTTTTCAATGTCTGCTTCCAGGTCTACGTTTCTTTGGTAGGAGCTTTCCATCATTCGTGGTAGCTCCTGGTCCCTTGTGAATTCCAAGAGATTGAAATACCACAAGGGAGAAACATACACCTGGTCAGTGCCGGCCCCTGACTTTTTTGATTTGTCCACCTTATTTGCTTCTTTCTTATATACAGTCCTCAAGCCTTGTATCTTCTTTTTTACTACTTTGACATCCACCGCCTCGCCTCCACTGTGTTTTTTAAAAAGCTCCACCAGTTGGGCATAGGCGGCTTGTTTTTTTATTCTGTCAGAATATTCTGTGGATTTGATTCTCCACAAGCAGGGCAGTGATTTATACAAATCCAGCAGCTCACGCACAAAGTCTTCTTTGTTATAATAAGCCATCTGAAATAAAGAATGAAAAATTTATATGTAAACATAAAAGAAGTTGCAATAAACCGATCACAATTTTTGGTTATGGTGTGGCAGAGACTAAAATGGCCGCCCCTATGTGTGGCAGAAACACAAAATGGCGGCTGTAGCTGAGAGACAAAAGATGAAAAAAATCCAGCACTCAAAGCATTCAACTGAAATTGTTTTATATTTTATTCATGGATCTGTGTAATTATTAAAGACGTTTCGGTCATCCGACCTTCATCAGTTTACACAGAAAAGGTTCTGTAGACAGTATGTGACATTGACTGCAGACCCGGACGGGCAGCTTTTTCCTCTGGTCCAGCTTTTTCATATATTTCTACAGAACCTTTTCTGTGTAAACTGATGAAGGTCGGATGACCGATACGTCTTTAATAATTACACAGATCCATGAATAAAATATAAAACAATTTCAGTTAAATGCTTTGAGTGCTGGATTTTTTTCATTTTTTGATCTGGGGTGGGACCCTATCCAAGCACCAGCGACTATAGAAGGAGTGCCACATTTCTATATTTTATTTAATGAGAGACAAAAGAGCCAGCAATGCGAGGATAGGACACATTACAAACAGCACTATGGAGAGACCCCTCTTTAAAAGGCATTATACACGCACAGATAAAAGCCAGCAACTTTAATTAACTCACATAATAACTATTAACATATATCTAACAGCAATCAACTCACATAATAAATATTAACATATATCTAACAGCAAGAACATTATTCAAAAAAAAGCCCACCCCCCCAACAAAAAAAAAGACCTACCTTTTCAATGAAGTGTATATCAATGTAGAATCCAAGCGGAATCGCAAATACGATCTCACCGACACTCGAGAGCACTGCAAGGATACTCCAGGTGCAGCTGCGGCTTCGATCCGAAAAACACACCAACAAAGCGACCGGGTACAATGGACGAAGGAATCAGGGTGGAGACGCAGGTTCTATCTCAAAGCAAAGCGCAAAAGAAGTGACAAAGGGTGACGCGATCCAAAATTTAACCGCTAGATACGCCCCCTGCATGCCCAATCAGAACGCAGTATTGGCCGCCAAAGAAAGCGGAGGGGGGTATGGAAAAGGCGACGCAAATGCACGCCTACGTGACTCACTGCATAATGGGATTGGAATCGTTAACATAGTAGCTGTGTGACAGGGTCCTTATCAATCAGAGCGGAGGGTGTGGAAAAGGCGACGCCCGCCCGGCCGCCCAATCAGAACGCAGTATTGGCCGCCAAGAAAGCGGAGGGGGGTATGGAAAAGGCGACGCAAATGCACGCCTACGTGACTCACTGCATAATGGGATTGGAATCGTTAACATAGTAGCTGTGTCAGAGCGGAGGGTGTGGAAAAGGCGACGCCCGCCCGGCCGCCCAATCAGAACGCAGTATTGGCCGCCAATGAAAGCGGAAAAGGCGATGCAAATGCACGCCTACGTGACTCACTGCATTTTACTACGCCCCTAATGGGATTGGAATCGTTAACATAGTAGCTGTGTGACAGGGTCCCAGCGATTTGAAAGATCGTTATACGGGATGCATGCTCGTTCATAAACTCGTTATGTGTGACACCCAACATGCGATTTCAACAACGACTCATATACGATCCAGAAAATGTGACGTAGTAGCGATCTGGTTCACAAACTCGTTATGTGTGACTGGACCTTTACTGTTCCTAGGAAAGCTTGTTATCTGATAATTGACCAATGAAAACAGGCTGCCCATTTAACAGAAAAATGAGTAAAATGCTCATTTGTCAGGAGAATTTTTTTTTAAGCTTGCTTAAAAATGATTTCTCTCGGCAGCACTTGTCCTGTGTATGCATGACGTGCTGATGAGAACATTGATGACAATCAATGCGCACATCGTGATAAGAATGGTTGGCTTGTAATGCCGGCATCACACGGTATGATATATCGGGCGATATGTCGTCGGGGTCACGTCGTTTGTGACGTACATCCGGCATCGTTAGACATATCGTACCATGTGATACCTTCGAATGACTGTGAACAAGCAAAAATACTCACCTTATCGTTGCTCATTGACACGTCAATCATTTTCAAAATGTCAGTCCTCCTTCTGTGCTCCGGTTGTTCATCGTTCCCGAGGCAGACCACGTCGCTCCGTGTGACACCTCGGGAACGACGAACACTGCTTACCTGCGTCCCGCCGGCAATGCGGAAGGAAGAAGGTGGTCGGGATTTTACGTCCCGCTCATCTCCGCCCCTCCGCTTCTATTGGTCGGCCGCTGTGTGACGTCGCTGTAACGCCGAATGTCCCTCCCCCTTCAGGAAGAGGATGTTCGCCGCCCACAGTGACGTCGCTCAGCAGGTAAGTACGTGTGACGGGGGTTAACAACTTTGTGCGCCACGGGCAACTATTTGCCCGTGACGCACAAACGACGGGGGCGGGTACAATCGCTCGTGCGATCGCACGATAGATCGTTCCGTGTGACACCGGCATTACTGTTAAATGTCATCCAATCAACAAACAGGAACCATTCATTCTGGAATCATTTATCAAGTTGGTCAGAAGAAAATGAGCTTTTAAAGGGCTTGTCTGGTCTTGGGGCACTATATATAAATGCAGACTTGTGAATCCTCAAAGTGTGCAGTAAGCACGCTGTCAGGATTCTCTGTTACTGTTACTGGAAGCAGGCAAAAAATTGTTTAAAAGAACTGAGAGTCCTCAGTGGTTGATACCTGACTCTCAGTTCTTTTAAACAATTTTTTAAACAATTTTTTTTATCTCTACTGGCTAACACGGTACAAAGATATATTTTACTTGTATCAAAATGGAAGCAGGCAGGCATGTGACCGCAAGTATGTGATTTGCATAGATGAGGTCATGTACTGACTAGACATGTGCATCCTCGCTCAATGCAAGTGAATTGAGTAAAGGCCGCTTTACACGCTGCGATATCGTGACCGATATCGCTAGCGTGGGTACCCGCCCCCACCGATTGTGCGACATGGGCAAATCGCTGCCCGTGGCGCACAACATCGCCCAGACCCGTCACACTACTTACCTGCCCTGCGACGTCGCTGTGACCGGCGAAACGCCTCCTTTCTAAGGGGGCGGTTCGTTCAGCATCACAGCGACGTCCCAGCTGCGTCACTGAACCGCCGCCCAATAGAAGCGAAGGGTCGTAGATGAGTGGGACGAACATCCCGCCCACCTCCTTTCTTCCGCATTGCGGACGGGAGGCAGGTAAGGGGAGGTTCCCCGTTCCTGCGGTGTCACACGTACCGATGTGTGCTGCCGCAGGAACGAGGAACAACTTCGTTACTGCTGCAGCAAAGATATTTGAGAATGGACCCCCATGTCACCGATAAGCGACTTTTTTCATGTTTTTGCAACGATGCAAAATCGCTCAAAGGTGTCACACGCAACGGCATTGCTAAAGTGACCGGATGTGCATCACAAATTCCGTGACCCCAACGAGATCGCTTGAGCGATGTCGCAGCGTGTAAAGCGGCCTTAAGGCCAAACACATCTAGTTGGAATGTGGCCGGAAATATATAAAATGAATATTTGCGGTCATGTGCTGCAGAACTGGAGAATCCTGTCAGGACACGCACTGCGCACTGTGAGGATTCACAAGTCTGCAGTCACATGGAGTGACTGCAGACCTATACCCTAAAGCCGGACAAACCCTTTAAGGGTGAATGAACAAAGTATATGGTTGATTGAGTTGGTAAAGTGAGAAAATCCTGGTTAATAATATATTATTTGTCAATAAAAATACAATTCATCCATGAATCTGACTTATTTAATTGCACAGATATTCAAATTATAAAGAAAAATCTTGCCCAAGGGCATAACAACGTCATTTAAGACCTAATTTCATGTCGACAGGGTCAAATTATCTTTGAGAGAGTGGTGGGAATTAATCATAACTTGAAAGTTTCCTAATTACTTTTAGATCACTTTCAGATCCATATTTAGAATCTAAACTCCACTTGACAAATGAGATAATCTAATGCAGACTATTTTAGTAAGTCTGCAAACGATAGCAGACGTCCATACTTAGACATGAAGCCTTTAAAGATTTAAATCTGGATATTATATCATGCAAATTATTTCAATCTAGATGATGGTCACTGATTAGACATTGTATAGATTGATGTGATCTTTTACAAACATTACTCAACGGGTAGAAGATATGCAAGACAGTAATCCAATTCTCCTGGAGAACATACTGTGCCAAACTATTACGAAGGTATGAGGAAAAATACTGCAAGTAAGAAAGATTTTTTTTTTAATTGAAATATTAATAGTTTATTTTTTTTATAATTATTAAAATGCTAAGAGAATGAACAAAAGAAAAATCTAAACAAAATCAATATTTGGTGTGGCCACTAGTGATAAGCAAGCACTAAAATGCTCGAATGCTCGCTACTCGATCCGAGCTGGTTAGACGCTCAGACGAGCTTAATGCAAGTAATGAACATTGTGGAAAGTCACTGATTGACCTGTTTGGGTCTCTGCCCATACACAGAAAGCCATAAACAGAGCATTTCTGGCTGGAGGGCGTTTTTTGGTTTTAATTGGTCACACTCAGGGCTGTATTTTGCCTTCATGCTGCCCTAGGCACTTTAAGTGGTCGCGCCCCTTAGTGACAACGTAAAACTGAGTTTTCGCACCAGACATCTGTTTAAGGCAGATCTACTCTGTAGCACACTTTAAAAAGTATCAATAAGAAACGAACCCCCCCCCCAATGGGGATCACCACAGGCACATCAAAACATAGCATGAGTATAAAATATTCCCACCACATCGTCCCCACTTATATACTGTGACTGTGACACTGCCCCTAATAAACACCACACTGCCCTCCCTTATAAACTACTGTATATGCACCACACCTTCCTCGATTATGAAATATGATCTGTACATTGTGAGGAGGGAGCAGCATGATGTGAGGACAATGTGCCATGCATGCTGCCCCCTCCTCACAATGTCCCATGCATGCTGCCCCCTCCTCACAATGTCCCATGCATGCTGCCCCCTCCTCACAATGTCCCATGCATGCTGCCTCCTCCTCACAATGTCCCATGCATGCTGCCCCCTCCTCACAATGTCCCATGCATGCTGCCCCCTCCTCACAATGTCCCATGCATGCTGCTCCCTCGTCACAATGTCCCATGCATGCTGCTCCCTCCTCACAATGTCCCATGCTTGCTGCCCCCTCCTCACAATGTCCCATGCATGCTGCCCCCTTCTCACAATGTCCCATGAATGCTGCCCCCTCCTCACAATGTCCCTTGCATGCTGCCCCCTCCTCACAATGTCCCATGCATGCTGCCCCCTCCTCACAATGTCCCTTGCATGCTGCCCCCTTCTCACAATGTCCCATGCTTGCTGCCCCCTCCTCACAGTGTCCCATGCATGCTGCCCCCTCCTCACAATGTCCCATGCATGCTGCCCCCTCCTCACAATGTCCCATGCATGCTGCTCCCTCATCACAATGTCCCTTGCATGCTGCCCCCTCCTCACAATGTCCCTTGCATGCTGCCCCCTCCTCACAATATCCCATGCATGCTGCCCCCTCCTCACAATGTCCCATGCATGCTGCCCCCTCCTCACAATGTCCCATGCATGCTTCCCCCTCCTCACAATGTCCCATGCATGCTGCTCTCTCCTCACAATGTCCCATGCATGCTGCCCCCTCTTCACAATGTCCCATGCATGCTGCTCCCTCCTCACAATGTCCCATGCATGCTGCCCCTCCTCACAATGTCCCATGCATGCTGCTCCCTCCTCACAATGTCCCATGAATGCTGCTCCCTCCTCACAATGTCTCATGCATGCTGCCCCCTCCTCACAATGTCTCATGTATGCTGCTCCCGCCTCACAATGTCCCATGCATGCTGCTCCCTCCTCACAATGTCCCATGCATGCTGCTCCCTCCTCACAATGCCCCATGCATGCTGCTCCCTCCGCACAATGTCTCATGCTTGATGCTCCCTCCTCACAATGTCCCATGCATGCTGCTCCTTCCTCACAATGTCCCATGCATGCTGCTCCCTCCTCACAATGTCTCATGCATGCTTCCCCCTCCTCACAATGTCCCATGCATGCTGCCCCCTCCTCAGTGTCCCATGCATGCTGCCCCCTTCTCACAATGTCCTATGCATGCTGTCCCTCTTCATGAGCTCCTAATGCTGCCTTCCTCTTTTCCATAATGAGACCTTCATGTTGCCCCACTCATGCTAAGACCACCACACTAACGCTTATGCTGAGACCCCCCCCCACACACACTACCCCACTCTTGATATTGACTCCCCTACATTGCTCCACTCCATACTGATCCCACACATGCTGCCCCTTCTTCACAATGAGCTCCCAATGCTGCCCCCTCTTATTCTGAGTCCTTACACTCCCCCCACCCAATCGATTTTGTCATTGCACTATCCCTCATCCCTTGTCCTCTGTCTCTAGCATTAGCCCCTCTCTCCCACTCCCCCAGCATCAGCCTCTCTCCCCCCCAGCATCAGCCTCTATCTTCCCTCAGCATCAGCCTCTCTTCCCCAGTCTCAGCCTTTGCCTCCCCCCAGCCTCAGCCTGCCCCAGTCTCCGCCTCAGCCTCCCTCCAGCCTCCCTCCAGTCTCAGCCTCAGCCTCCCTCAAGTCTCAGCCTCAGCCTCCCTCCAGTCTCAGCCTCAGCCTCCCTCCAGCCTCCCCCCAGTCTCTGCCTCTGCCTCCCTCCAGCCTCCCCCCAGTCTCAGCCTCTGCCTCCCTCCAGTCTCTGCCTCCCTCCAGCCTCCCCCCAGTCTCTGCCTCTGCCTCCCTCCAGCCTCCCCCCAGTCTCAGCCTCTGCCTCCCTCCAGCCTCCCCCCAGTCTCTGCCTCTGCCTCCCTCCAGCCTCCCCCCAGTCTCTGCCTCTGCCTCCCTCCAGCCTCCCCCCAGTCTCTGCCTCTGCCTCCCTCCAGCCTCCCCCCAGTCTCTGCCTCTGCCTCCCTCCAGCCTCCCCCCAGTCTCAGCCTCTGCCTCTCTCCAGCCTCCCCCCAGTCTCAGCCTCTGCCTCCCTCCAGCCTCCCCCCAGTCTCTGCCTCTGCCTCCCTCCAGCCTCTCCCCAGTCTCTGCCTCTGCCTCCCTCCAGCCTCCCCCAGTCTCTGCCTCTGCCTCCCTCCAGCCTCCCCACAGTCTCAGCCTCTGCCTCCCTCCAGCCTCCCCCCAGTCTCTGCCTCTGCCTCTCTCCAGCCTCCCCCCAGTCTCTGCCTCTGCCTCCCTCCAGCCTCCCCCCAGTCTCTGCCTCTCTCCAGCCTCCCCCCAGTCTCTGCCTCTGCCTCTCTCCAGCCTCCCCCCAGTCTCAGCCTCTGCCTCTCTCCAGCCTTCCCCCAGTCTCAGCCTCTGTCTCCCTCCAGCCTCTTCCCAGTCTCTGCCTCTGCCTCCCTCCAGCCTCCCCCCAGTCTCTGCCTCTGCCTCCCTCCAGCCTCCCCCAGTCTCAGCCTCTGCCTCCCTCCAGCCTCCCCACAGTCTCAGCCTCTGCCTCCCTCCAGTCTCAGCCTCTGCCTCCCTCCAACCTCCCCCCAGTCTCAGCCTCTGCCTCTCTCCAGTCTCAGCCTCTGCCTCCCTCCAGCCTCCCCCCAGTCTCAGCCTCTGCCTCCCTCCAGTCTCAGCCTCTGCCTCCCTCCAGTCTCTGCCTCTGCCTCCCTCCAGTCTCTGCCTCCCTCCAGCCTCCCCCCAGTCTCTGCCTCTGCCTTCCTCCAGCCTCCCCCCAGTCTCAGCCTCTGCCTCCCTCCAGCCTCCCCCCAGTCTCTACCTCTGCCTCCCTCCAGCCTCCCCCCAGTCTCAGCCTCTACCTCTCTCCAGCCTCCCCCCAGTCTCAGCCTCTGCCTCCCTCCAGCCTCCCCCCAGTCTCTGCCTCTGCCTCCCTCCAGCCTCCCCCAGTCTCAGCCTCTGCCTCCCTCCAGCCTCCCCACAGTCTCAGCCTCTGCCTCCCTCCAGTCTCAGCCTCTGCCTCCCTCCAGCCTCTCCCCAGTCTCAGCCTCTGCCTCTCTCCAGTCTCAGCCTCTGCCTCCCTCCAGCCTCCCCCCAGTCTCAGCCTCTGCCTCCCTCCAGCCTCCCCCCAGTCTCAGCCTCTGCCTCCCTCCAGTATCTGCCTTTGCCGCCTCCCCCCCCCCCCGCATGCACAGATCTCCGGTCTGCATTAGAGACACTCCCACGCTCCTTATGAATCCACTTACCTGCTCCAGTGCCCGCCGCCATCTTCCTGGCTCACGTGAGTATCCTCTTCTGACACCGGCTTCCATCACGGCGTCCTCCGCGGCGTCCTGCTGTGAGCTCTGCATGTGACGTCCACACAGCAGTGGACGCAGCACAGAGGAAGGAGCTGATTGGCGCGCGCCTGTGACCCCGGAAGTGCAGGCGCCGGCAGTTCCGGGGTCAATCAGCTCCCTGTGCTCGGCGGCCACAAAAAAAAATGTAAAAAAAAAAAAAAAAAAATTTTTTTTTTTTTGCTGCCAGAAGGTGCCGCCCCTCACAATCTGCCGCCCTAGGCACCGGACCACGGGTGCCTAATGGTAAATACGGCCCTGGTCACACTACATACGAGAACGTTGTTTGATCCCCCGGTATAGCCATTCAGAGTCTGCAAACGTCTCTCCCTGGGTTGACCGCACACATCATGCAGTAAAGCAAGCATGTGCATTGTGATTGTTGTTTCGTGGATGAAATATCCGAATGCCCGCGCCACTCGGCCACTTTTTCCCCGAGAGCTGCACTTTCAGTAATGCAGCTGTACACCTTGCTAATGCTACTAACTTTCAGATTAATCAATACAGTGAAGGAAATAAGTATTTGATCTCTTGCTGATTTTGTAAGTTTGCCCACTGACAAAGACATGAACAGTCTATAATTTTAAGGGTAGGTTAATTTTAACAGTGAGAGATAGAATATCCAAAATAAAATCCAGAAAATCACATTGTATAAATTATATAAATGTATTTGCATTTTGCAGAGAAATAAGTATTTGATCCCCTACCAACCATTAAAGGCCCCGTCACACTAAGCAACATCGCTAGCAACATCGCTGCTAACGAACAACTTTTGTGACGTTGCTAGCGATGTTGCTGTGTGTGACATCCAGCAACAACCTGGCCCCTGCTGTGAGGTCGCTGGTTGTTGCTGAATGTCATGGGCCATTTTTTAGTTGTTGCTGTCCCGCTGTGAAGCACAGATCGCTGTGTGTGACAGCGAGACAGCAACAACTAAATGTGCAGGCAGCAGGAGCCGGTTTCTGCGGAGGCTGGTAACCACAGTAAACATCGGGTAACCAAGAAGCCCTGTCCTTGGTTACCCGATATTTACCTTTGTTACCAGCCTCCGCCGCTCTCACTGTCAGTGCCGGCTCCTGCTCTGTGCCCATGTAGCTGCAGGACACATCGGGTTAATTAACCCAATGTGTGCTGTAGCTAAGAGAGCAGGGAGCCAGCGCTAAGCGGTGTGCGCTGCTCCCTGCTCTGTGCACATGTAGCTGCAGCACACATCGGGTAATTAACCCGATGTGTGCTGTAACTAGGAGAGCAGGGAGCCAGCGCTCAGTGTGCGCTGCTCCCTGCTCTCTGCACGTGTAGCTCCGTGCGCTGGTAACCAAGGTAAATATCGGGTTGGTTACCCGATATTTACCTTAGTTACCAAGCGCAGCATCTTCCACGCGGCGCTGGGGGCTGGTCACTGGTTGCTGGTGAGCTCACCAGCAACTCGTGTAGCCACGCTCCAGCGATCCCTGCCAGGTCAGGTTGCTGGTGGGATCGCTGGAGTTTCGCAGTGTGACATCTCACCAGCAACCTCCTAGCAACTTACCAGCGATCCCTATCGTTGTTGGGATCGCTGGTAAGTTGCTTAGTGTGACTGGACCTTAAGAGTTCTGGCTCCTACAGACACTTAGACGCTCCTAATCAACTCCTTACCTGCATTAAAGACAGCTGTCTTAAATTGTCACCTGTATAAAAGACTCCTGTCCACAGACTCAATTAATCAGTCAGACTCTAACCTCTACAACTTGGGCAAGACCAAAGAGCTTTCTAAGGATGTTAAAAATGAATTGTGGCTAGGTCTTCCAGCATGACCAAAACATGCAGCCAAGGCAACAAAGGAAAGGCACAAAAAGAAGCACATTAAGGTCATGGAGTGGCCTAACCAGTCTCCAGACCTTAATCCCATACAAAACTTATGGAGGGAGCTGAAGCTCCGAGTTGACAAGCGACAGCCTCAAAATCTTAATGATTTAGGCTATGTGCGCACTAGAAATGTGAAGTTTCTCAAGAAAATTTCTTGAGAAACTTCTGGGAGTGAAAGATTTCCGGAGCTCCGGAAAAAATCCGCACCAAATCCGCATGCGGATTTGCCGCGGATTAGCCGCGGAATAGCCGCGGAATTGCCGCGATTTTCCCGCGGGTGGTTCCCTGCGGATTTTTGCAGGCTGTACTGCCGAAATCCGCAGGGTACCTGCGGAAATAATGGACATGTTCATTTTCTCAAGAAAGTTTCTCGAGAAATTCTTCTCAAGGAAATTTCTTGAGAAAAATCCGCACCAGTGCGCACAGCTATTTTTTTTTACCATAGAATTTGCTGGGAAATGTCTGCACAAAGATTGCAGACATTTCTCAAGAAATTTCCGCGGCAAATCCGCGGGTAAAAAGCTCTAGTGCGCACATAGCCTTAGAGATGATCTGCAAAGAGGAGTGAACCAAAATTCCTCCTGACATGTGTGCAAACCTCATCATAAAATACAAAAAAAGCCTGACTGCTGTGCTTGCCAACAACAGGGTTTTGCCACCAAGCACTAAGGGGTACTTTGCACGCTGCGACATCGCTAGCTGATGCTTGCGATGCCGAGCGTGATAGCACCCGCCCCCGTCGCACATGCGATATCTTGTGATAGCTGCCGTAGCGAACATTATCGCTACGGCAGCTTCACACGCACTTACCTGCCCTGCGACGTCGCTCTGGCCGGCGACCCGCCTCCTTCCTGAGGGGGCGGGTCGTTCGGCGTCACAGCGACGTCACATGGCAGGCGGCCAATAGAAACAGAGGGGTGGATATGAGCGGGACGTAAACATCCCGCCCACCTCCTTCCTTCTGCATTGGCGTTGGAGGCAGGTAAGGAGATGTTCGTCGCTCCTGCGGCTTCACACACAGCGATGTGTGCTTCCGCAGGAACTAGGAACAACATCGTATCTCCTATTGGTGCAACATTATGAAAATGTCCGACGCTACACAGATCACCGATTTACGACGCTTTTGCGATCGTTTATCGGCGCATCTAGGCTTTACACGTTGCGACGTCGTTACCGGTGCCGGATGTGCGTCACTTTCGATTTGACCCGACGATATCGCAGTAGCGATGTTGCAGCGTGCAAAGTACCCCTAAGTCTTGTTTGCCAAATGGATCATATACTTATACATTTATTTGCATTTTGCAGAGAAAAATATCATTTATACAATGTGATTTTCTGGATTTTATTTTGGATATTCTGTCTCTCACTGTTAAAATTAATCTACCCTTAAAATTATAGACTATTCATGTCTTTGTCAGCAGGCAAACTTACAAAATCAGCAAGGGATAAAATAATTATTTCCTTCACTGTATTTGCAGGTTAATAGAGTTGGAAGCCTAAAATAAAACAAATGAGCAAATACAGTACATGTGTACACATATGGTACTTAGTTGACACTATTTTGATCAAAAAAACATAAAGGCCATCTTACCACAATGAGGTGTACACACAATCAGGATGGTCCCTACCTCTAGACGGTTACCTTAAAGTAGACAGGGGCAGAGCAGGACCAGTGATTGACTGTTTGATACCTGCTGCCTGTGGAAATCTATATAAATACAGTGTACAGCCCAAAAAGGGGAGCCATGCCCCAGGTGTACAAGGTACAAGAAACTAAAGTAACATCAGAGAAATATGCCAGCAATAATGACTTTATCTGACCTGACGGGTTCCCTTTAATACATTGGTCTTTTACTCACTTGCGCATGCCCAAAACACTAGAAGTGCTCCGAGTTCTCTTTATCCATTATAAATTGAACAAATAAAGATGCAAGACAAAAACGAAACTGTAGATGTGTACCGCCCCGCGCTCGGCTGCAGCCGAGCCGCTCGGATCCGGGCTCATTGGTGGGTGGCTCGAGCACCTCCGGACCCGGGGTCACTTCGCTCTGAAAGGATGCTGGTGCTACGTAGGGGGGTGGTAGGTAGGTGTACGACCGGAGCCGTGTTTGAGTTCGTGATGCCACCCACGGGATGTGGTGAAGGTGTAGACACCACCACTGCGGTTACCGGGCACCCGGGGGAGATGGATATGCAGTAAGATGTTAACCCCTCCGTGGGCAGGGATGATGGCCCCGGGACCCGTTGGGGAGAGCTGGGTGGTGCAGGGCGATGCGCGGCCGGATGGCACTGTTGTACTCACTGTTATTGACACACACAAGTCTCTGGTAAACAAAGTTGATGGTGGTCGGTGCCCGCAGCCGGCTGCGTCTGGTCCCCCACCTGGTTCGGTCGTCTTTGCCTTTCTCCTGCACCGTGTAGTGTATGTGTAGACTGCTTTTGCTTCATTGACGGGAGTCCGCTCCACGGCTGTATGTATGTCGGGAAAGCCCGTTTGCCCGCAGACGCTGACCCGTGAGAGCTCTCTGCCTGTGCGGTGGCTTTCTATCCCCCTCAGTGGGCTGTTGTCTTCAGTCGGGACTTGGGTGGGAAAGGACCTATAGTCCAAACCTCAATCAGTGAATTAACTCAGTCCAGTGGCTTCTGGACCTCGTTTCAAGGTCTGAATACCCCCCCTGTGTGCTCCGGTTTCCAGTCGGTTCCCCGGGTCAGTACCAGCGGGCCACTACCCTGTCCCGGTCCACCACAGTTCTACCTGGCCGTCTTCCCGGCTCCTGCAGGCTAGGCCACCATCTGCACCCTAGCCAAGGTGTGCGGGCTACGACCCTCACACCTGTCAGTCTCACACAGGCTTGTACCACAGGCCTCACTTGCTCACTCCTCAACACTACACACTGAACTCCACTACAAAACTGAACTGAACTGACTGTTTCCTGCCTCAGGCCCTCTGAACTCCTCGGTGGGCGTGCCAACCGCCTGGCTCCGCCCCCCTGGTGTGTCCATTAAGCTCTGAGGGAGGTGACTAGGGTTTAAGTAGTTTGGCTGGTGTTACCTTGTATGGGACTGGTGTTGTGTGGGCCGCTATCTGTGACTACCTGGCTAGTCCAAGGTGTCACACTTCCATTTTTACACCATTTGTAATGGATCTATTACAAATGGAAGACAAATGGAGATGTAAACAAAGATTTAGGCTAATACAAGATTCATGAAAACATTTCTCTATACAATAGATAATATGGAATTCACAATTAAGACTAGGGTATGGTCATTTCCCTCTCCTTTAACAACAACCGTTGCCCAGATCAGAACATGACCATAAAATACATCTAAACAGGTCAGAAGAGCAGAAATATGGAGTTTAATATTTGTGGCCAGTGTAAACTATATAAAATGTATGTTTTTATTTCATTTTTTTTTTAAATATATATATATATATATATATATATATATAAAAAAGCAAAAAGGAAAACCAGGTTTACACAGTAGATGACATGTTTGCTTTAAGGTGAAGGATAGGCATTAGATTGTTATGTCACAGGTCTTAAGGCAGCCAGAACCCACTGAATTATGGTTTGAAGATCATTAACTGGTAACCACATTACATTATCTATTAGAAATGGGAAGCAGCATACAGAAGATTTAAATGGAACCTGTCACCAGATTTGGCAACTATAACCTGCAGCCAGCACCAGTGAGGTCTTATATACAGCATTCGAGAATACTGTATATAAGAGCCCTGGGCACTCTGTAAAAGGTAAAAAACACTTTTAGAATGCTCACCTGGGGGGCGGTCTGGTCCGATGGGTGTCGCTGCTCTCAGTCCGGAGCTTCCTCTCTGTGGTGATCGCCATACACCTTCTACCCAACCCAGTATGGATGACGTGCCCTACGTCATCTACACCAGCTGGCATTGCGCTCCTGTGCAGGCGCACTTTGATCTGCCCTGCTCAGAGAGGATCAAAGTACTGCAGTGCGCAGGCGCGGGTGGTCTTTCACCTTTCCTCTCGCCTGCACATTACAAAATTTTGATTTGCCCTGAGCAGGACAAATCAAAGTGCGCCTATGCAGGAGCGCAATGCCTGTCTGTATGGATGATGTAGGACACGTCATCCATAATAGGCAGGGTAGAAGGAGGATTGCCGCAGAGAGGAGACGCCGGACCGGAGAGAGGAGGCTCTGGACCGTAGCGCAGCGACACTCATGGACCAGACCGCCCCCTAGGTAAGAATTATAAAAGTAATTTTTACACTGTACAGAGCGACCTGGGCTCTTCTATACAATATTCTGGAATACTGTATATAAGGGCTCACTGGTGGTGGCCGCAGCTTATAGTCACCAAATCTGGGGACAGGTTCCCTTTAATAAAAACAGCAGAATGTATAGGGTTATGCAAATTAGCTACTTGACACCATATGAATAAGTGTTTTGCAGCCACTCTCGATCATTCTACCTGATATTTTATTAAAACAAATAAAATAATAGAATTAGACACCATGATTAAAGGTGAGTATTTGCATGGGAAATGTGGCTCTCAGTTGAGCATCTCATTAAAAATAATTGTCTAAGAATGTCAAAGTAATTTATTTTCACAAAAGAGGAAAGATGAGGAAGCCCATTCAGTTACAGAAAGGTTGTTAAATTGTTCCACTTTTTGCTGAAGATCTGACATATTCTACCAAATAATAATAATAATAATAATAAAAAATAATTAATATGCTGCTATTTGCATTATTATCAACAATTCAATTTACTATTGAAGTAGTATTTTACTCCCCAAGTGTGACAGCGAGGCATTGAGAGAACAATGACTAGTATGTATACTGTGCTATCATGTGTCACAATATACATACTATATACAGTATTATGCAAAAGTTATAGGGAGGTGTGGAAAAAAAAGCTGTAAAGTAAACTTGTAAACTAAATGCTTTAAAAAAAAATATATATATAGAAGTGTTAGTTAATTTATATTAGTTCTCCTAGGTACACTGGCACACTGTTTTTAAAGGATCTTGGCAAGTAGGTTCTTTTAAACATCTTGGAGAAATAATCACAGATTTTAAGCAGATGTAAGCTTGTGCAAATCTTTTTTCTCCTCTTCATGTAACATAATATTCAGCATAAAGAAAATGAAGGCTTCCTGGGAGTGATGATACAGCCCTCACAGAGCCCTGATCTCAACATCATTGAGTCTGTCTGGGATTGCATGAGGACACAGAAGGATTAGTTCCAACTTACATTCAGAGAAGATCTGTGGTTAGTTCTCCAAAATGTTTCAACCTCCCTGCAAAGTTGATTCAAAAACAGTGAAAGTGTAACTAAAAGAATTGATACTGTTTTGAAAGGCAAAACCATTGGATGTGTTTTGTGGAGGCGGTGTTTGTACGCAGTTCCATAACATGCTGAGCCCCGTTAGACAACTGCTCTAATTCAAAATATGGCAAAAACAACTCAACTAAAGGCCGCTTTACACGCTGCGATATCGGTACCGATATCGCTAGCGTGGGTACCCGCCTCCATCTGTTGTGCGACACGGGCAAATTGCTGCCCGTGCCGCACAACATCGCCCAGACCCGTCACACTACTTACCTGCCCGGCGACGTCGCTGTGACCGGCGAACCGCCTCCTTTCTAAGGGGGCGGTTCGTTCAGCGTCACAGCTACGTCACTGAACCGCCGCCCAATAGAAGCAGAGGGGCAGAGATGAGCAGGACGTAACATCCCACCCACCTCCCTCCTCCCGCATAGAGGCCGGGAAGCAGGTAAGGAGAGGTTCCTCGTTCCTGCGGTGTCACACCTACCGATGTGTGCTGCTGCAGGAACGAGGAACAACTTCATTACTGCTGCAGTAACGATTTTTGAGAATGGACCCCCATGTCACCGATGAGCGATTTTGCACGTTTTTGCAACGATGCAAAATCGCTCATAGGTGTCACACGCAACGGCATCACTAATGCGGCCGGATGTGCGTCACCAATTCCGTGACCCCAACGAGTTGGCATTAGCGATGTCGTAGCGTGTAAAGCCCCCTTTAGTAAAGAAAAATTACTGTCAATCATTACTTTAAAATATGAAGTTCAGTCAATTTGGAAAATTGCTAGATTAAGGCCCTGTGCGCACTAGAAAAAGGATTTTTCTCAAGAAATTTCTTGAGAGTCTGAAAGAGTAGCGCACTTGCGTTCAAAAAACGCCCCAATAACGCACCGTGCATGCGTCTTTACCACGTTTTGATGCATTTTTGATGCGTTTTTTTCTGCAGGGTGGCCCCTGCGTTTTTTTTACCATTATCTATAGCAAAAAACGCAGGTACCTTCAGAAAAGAAGTGACATGCACATTCTTTTTCTCAAGAAATGCTGCAGAAAGAATGTTCTTGAGAAAAAAACGCAGTGTGCGCACAGCTAATTTTTTTTCCATAGGTTTTGCTGGGGAATGTCTGCAGAAAGGTTACAACCATTTTCTCAAAAAATTTCTGCAGCAAAACGCAAAAAAAAAACGGGTAAAAACGCAGTGTGCGCAGAAGGCTTAAAGGTCTCTTCACTCACTTTGAGGTAACTGGCCCTCATGAGGACCATCCCAGTGATATAAGACTGAGATTTACTTCTGCTGCA
The DNA here is from genome assembly GCF_048569485.1 of Anomaloglossus baeobatrachus. NCBI lineage: Eukaryota > Metazoa > Chordata > Amphibia > Anura > Aromobatidae > Anomaloglossus > Anomaloglossus baeobatrachus. Next base: position 125,093,481 of record NC_134353.1, read on the forward strand.
GAGAATAAAATCTGACTTATCAGCCAAAAATTGAAAATTTAGAGCACCTTAAGGCCCCGTCACACTAAGCAACATCGCTAGCAACATCGCTGCTAACGAACAACTTTTGTGACGTAGCAGCGATGTTGCTAGTGATGTCGCTGTGTGTGACATCCAGCAACAACCTGGCCCCTGCTGTGAGGTCGCTGGTTGTTGCTGAATGTCCTGGGCCATTTTTTAATTGTTGCTGTCCCGCTGTGAAGCACAGATCGCTGTGTGTGACAGCGAGACAGCAACAAATAAATGTGCAGGCAGCAGGAGCCGGCTTCTGCGGAGGCTGGTAACCACAGTAAACATCGGGTAACCAAGAAGCCCTGTCCTTGGTTACCCGATATTTACCTTTGTGACCAGCCTCCGCCGCTCTCACTGTCAGTGCCGGCTCCTGCTCTGTGCACATGTAGCTGCAGGACACAACGGGTTAATTAACCCAATGTGTGCTGTAGCTAGGAGAGCAGGGAGCCAGCGCTAAGCATTGTGCGCTGCTCCCTGCTCTGTGCACATTTAGCTGCAGTACACATCGGGTAATTAACCCGATGTGTGCTGTAACTAGGAGAGCAAGGAGCCAGCGCTAAGCGGTGTGCGCTGCTCCCTGCTCTGTGCAGCTGCACCCTGTACTCTATACACTATATATGTACCCTGTGCAGCTGCACCCGGTGTGCGCTGCTCCCTGCTCTGTGCACATTTAGCTGCAGCACACATCGGGTAATTAACCCGATGTGTGCTGTAACTAGGAGAGCAGGGAGCCAGCGCTCAGTGTGCGCTGCTCCCTGCTCTCTGCACGTGTAGCTGCGTGCGCTGGTAACCAAGGTAAATATCGGGTTGGTTACCCGATATTTACCTTAGTTACCAAGCGCAGCATCTTCCACGCGGCGCTGGGGGCTGGTCACTGGTTGCTGGTGAGCTCACCAGCAACTCGTGTAGCGACGCTACAGCGATCCCTGCCAGGTCAGGTTGCTGGTGGGATCGCTGGAGTGTCGCAGTGTGACATCTCACCAGCAACCTCCTAGCAACTTACCAGCGATCCCTATCGTTGTTGGGATCGCTGGAAAGTTGTTTAGTGTGACTGGACCTTTAGATAACAGCCTTCATAAATGATGCACAGAAATCAAGATGCAGATACATCTAGGGATGAGTGGACCTGTGAAAGTTTGGGTTCGTTGGGCTCGGTCAGACTTTAGTTAAAGGTTTAGTTAGGGACCCAGATTTGACCTAAACTTGACTCTGGAGCCCAAACCCATATAAGTCAATAGGGAGCCAAACGTCTGTGCTGTAAAATGGTCGTACTAAGGGCTAAGGGGTCGAACTCTCTCTCTCGCCTTTCAACAAACTTTACTAGCATGTGCCCGAACTCCAAACTCGGACATGGACATTTTCAACAATATGTGTTTGGGTTCGAGCCATGGACATTTGGTGAATCCAAAACTTTACCGTTCAGGTTCGCATATCCTTAGACACATCTCAATATCAACAGTCCAAACTGCAAGAAACAGGCCATTATGATTGAGAAACCATTACTGAGGAGGAACACACACAAGAAAAAGAGACTTGGTTGGGCCAAGCAACACAAGAAACTGGACATTAGATCAGTGGAAATCTGTACTGTGGACTAACAGTCAAAATTTTAGAGTTTTGATACCAATTACCATGTTTTTGTGAGATACTGAAAAGGTGAGCAGATGGTTTCTACATGCATGGTGACTGCCAGGTTTGATGGTGAGCAGGTGGTTTGCAGCGGACACTGTTAATAATTTATTCCAGGTTCAACACACTTATTAAGCATAGCTTCCATAGCATTCTGACATGCCATGTCATCTGGTTTACATGGGACCATGATTTGTGTTGCACAGGACAACAATCAGACATATCTCAAGGCTATGTAATAGCTAAGTGACCAAAATTGAGTGGGATGAAGAGCTTCATCAGAGGACAGGGCCTCCATAATCTCTCCATCTCAACCCATTTGAGATGTTTTTGAATGGGTTGGGCTGAAGAGTGAAGATAAAGCAGCTGACAAGTTCTCAGAACCTCTGGGAAAATCTTCAAAACTGTTGTAAAGCTATGCTAGGTGACTTCTTGATGAAGCTGCCTGAGAGAATACAAGAAAGGGTAAAAAGTTGAGGGTGGGTAAATTTAGGAATAAGGTTTAACTTATATTATAGTTTGTTTCACACTTATTTCTTAACTCTGTTTCTGTATGCAATCCTTCATTCTTTAGTGGGTTTGCTGCCTTTAGTACACACTACAATGTTCACATTCTAATAGGATCAAGAAAAAACATTTCATGAATGGGAGTGTCCAATCTTTTTTCTGGAACTGTGTTTGTTTGTGTGGATAAAGATTCATACATATATACAAACAGCAGCATATAGTAGCACTCTATACGTAATAAGATATATGCAAGCATTGAACGGCATCACTGCTATATCAAATATACAGTCAGGGCCAGAAATATTTGGACAGTGACACAAGTTTTGTTATTTTAGCTGTTTATAAAAACATGTTCAGAAATACAATTATATATATAATATGGGCTGAAAGTGCACACTCCCAGCTGCAATATGAGAGTTTTCACATCTAAATCGGAGAAAGGGTTTAGGAATCATAGCTCTGTAATGCATAGCCTCCTCTTTTTCAAGGGACCAAAAGTAATTGGACAAGGGACTCTAAGGGCTGCAATTAACTCTGAAGGCGTCTCCCTCGTTAACCTGTAATCAATGAAGTAGTTAAAAGGTCTGGGGTTGATTACAGGTGTGTGGTTTTGCATTTGGAAGCTGTTGCTGTGACCAGACAACATGCGGTCTAAGAAACTCTCAATTGAGGTGAAGCAGAACATCCTGAGGCTGAAAAAAAGAAAAAATCCATCAGAGAGATAGCAGACATGCTTGGAGTAGCAAAATCAACAGTCGGGTACATTCTGAGAAAATAGAAATTGACTGGTGAGCTTGGGAACTCAAAAAGGCCTGGGCGTCCACGGATGACAACAGTGGTGGATGATCGCCGCATACTTTCTTTGGTGAAGAAGAACCCGTTCACAACATCAACTGAAGTCCAGAACACTCTCAGTGAAGTAGGTGTATCTGTCTCTAAGTCAACAGTAAAGAGAAGACTCCATGAAAGTAAATACAAAGGGTTCACATCTAGATGCAAACCATTCATCAATTCCAAAAATAGACAGGCCAGAGTTAAATTTGCTGAAAAACACCTCATGAAGCCAGCTCAGTTCTGGAAAAGTATTCCATGGACAGATGAGACAAAGATCAACTTGTACCAGAATGATGGGAAGAAAAAAGTTTGGAGAAGAAAGGGAACGGCACATGATCCAAGGCACACCACATCCTCTGTAAAACATGGTGGAGGCAACGTGATGGCATGGGCATGCATGGCTTTCAATGGCACTGGGTCACTTGTGTTTATTGATGACATAACAGCAGACAAGAGTAGCCGGATGAATTCTGAAGTGTACAGGGATATACTTTCAGCCCAGATTCAGCCAAATGCCGCAAAGTTGATCGGACGGCGCTTCATAGTACAGATGGACAATGACCCCAAGCAAACAGCCAAAGCTACCCAGGAGTTCATGAGTGCAAAAAAGTGGAACATTCTGCAATGGCCAAGTCAATCACCAGATCTTAACCCAATTGAGCATGCATTTCACTTGCTCAAATCCAGACTTAAGACGGAAAGACCCACAAACAAGCAAGACCTGAAGGCTGCGGCTGTAAAGGCCTGGCAAAGCATTAAGAAGGAGGAAACCCAGCGTTTGGTGATGTCCATGGGTTCCAGACTTAAGGCAGTGATTGCCTCCAAATGATTTGCAGCAAAATATTGAAAATAAAAATATTTTGTTTGGGTTTGGTTTATTTGTCCAATTACTTTTGACCTCCTAAAATGTGGAGTGTTTGTAAAGAAATGTGTACAATTCCTACAATTTCTATCAGATATTTTTGTTCAAACCTTCAAATTAAACGTTACAATCTGCACTTGAATTCTGTTGTAGAGGTTTCATTTCAAATCCAATGTGGTGGCATGCAGAGCCCAACTCGCGAAAATTGTGTCACTGTCCAAATATTTCTGGACCTAACTGTACTTATAAAATTTATAAAATTGCAGCAGATAGTGCAGTAATTGGCCAATTCATGTGACCCCACAGTTGCTTTACTCTGTTAGGAGGTGCTAATCATTTAAAATATATATATATATATATGTATATATATATATATATATATATATATATATATATATATATATATATATAAAGAGAGAGAGAGAGATAGATATACAGTTAGGTCCATAAATATTTGGACAGTGACACAAGTTTTATTATTTTAGCTGTTTACAAAAACATGTTCATAAATACACTTATATATATAATATGGGCTGAAAGTGCCCACTCCCAGCTGCAATATGAGAGTTTTCACATCCAAATCGGAGAAAGGGTTTAGGAATCATAGCTCTGTAATGCATAGCCTCCTCTTTTTCAAGGGACCAAAAGTAATTGGACAAGGGACTCTAAGGGCTGCAATTAACTCTGAAGGCGTCTCCCTCGTTAACCTGTAATCAATGAAGTAGTTAAAAGGTCTGGGGTTGATTACAGGTGTGTGGTTTTGCATTTGGAAGCTGTTGCTGTGACCAGACAACATGCGGTCTAAGGAACTCTCAATTGAGGTGAAGCAGAACATCCTGAGGCTGAAAAAAAAGAAAAAATCCATCAGAGAGATAGCAGACATGCTTGGAGTAGCAAAATCAACAGTCGGGTACATTCTGAGAAAAAAGGAATTGACTGGAGAGCTTGGGAACTCAAAAAGGCCTGGGCGTCACCGGATGACAACAGTGGTGGATGATCGCCGCATACTTTCTTTGGTGAAGAAGAACCCGTTCACAACATCAACTGAAGTCCAGAACACTCTCAGTGAAGTAGGTGTATCTGTCTCTAAGTCAACAGTAAAGAGAAGACTCCATGAAAGTAAACACAAAGGGTTCACATCTAGATGCAAACCATTCATCAATTCCAAAAATAGACAGGCCAGAGTTAAATTTGCTGAAAAACACCTCATGAAGCCAGCTCAGTTCTGGAAAAGTATTCTATGGACAGATGAGACAAAGATCAACCTGTACCAGAATGATGGGAAGAAAAAAGTTTGGAGAAGAAAGGGAACGGCACATGATCCAAGGCACACCACATCCTCTGTAAAACATGGTGGAGGCAACGTGATGGCATGGGCATGCATGGCTTTCAATGGCACTGGGTCACTTGTGTTTATTGATGACATAACAGCAGACAAGAGTAGCCGGATGAATTCTGAAGTGTACCGGGATATACTTTCAGCCCAGATTCAGCCAAATGCCGCAAAGTTGATCGGACGGCGCTTCATAGTACAGATGGACAATGACCCCAAGCATACAGCCAAAGCTACCCAGGAGTTCATGAGTGCAAAAAAGTGGAACATTCTGCAATGGCCAAGTCAATCACCAGATCTTAACCCAATTGAGCATGCATTTCACTTGCTCAAATCCAGACTTAAGACGGAAAGACCCACAAACAAGCAAGACCTGAAGGCTGCGGCTGTAAAGGCCTGGCAAAGCATTAAGAAGGAGGAAACCCAGCGTTTGGTGATGTCCATGGGTTCCAGACTTAAGGCAGTGATTGCCTCCAAAGGGTTCGCAACAAAATATTGAAAATAAAAATATTTTGTTTGGGTTTGGTTTATTTGTCCAATTACTTTTGACCTCCTAAAATGTGGAGTGTTTGTAAAGAAATGTGTACAATTCCTACAATTTCTATCAGATATTTTTGTTCAAACCTTCAAATTAAACGTTACAATCTACACTTGAATTCTGTTGTAGAGGTTTCATTTCAAATCCAATGTGGTGGCATGCAGAGCCCAACTCGCGAAAATTGTGTCACTGTCCAAATATTTCTGGACCTAACTGTATATATATAGAGGATGCATAATAACCTGAAAAAAGGGAGAATTCTATAGTATCCATTAAAAAGAGAGAATTCTTAAAAGACTTGGAGGACTATAAGGGGTACTTTGCACGCTGCGACATCGCTAGCCGATGCTTGCGATGCCGAGCGCGATAGTCCCCGCCCCCGTCGCACATGCGATATCTTGTGATAGCTGCCGTAGCGAACACTATCGCTACGGCAGCTTCACATGCACTTACCTGCCCTGCGACGTTGCTCTGGCCGGCGACCCACCTCCTTCCTAAGGGGGCGGGTCGTGCGGCGTCACAGCGACGTCACACGGCAGGCGGCCAATAGAAGCGGAGGGGCGGAGATGAGCGGGACAAACATCTTCCCACCTTCTTCCTTCCGCATTGGCGGTGGAGGCAGGTAAGGAGATGTTCCTCGCTCCTGCGGCTTCACACACAGCGATGTGTGCTGCCGCAGAAACGAAAAACAACATCGTTTCTCCTATTGGTGCGACATTATGAAAATGTCAGACACTACACAGATCACCAATTTACGACGCTTTTGCGATTGTTTATCGGCGCATCTAAGCTTTACACATTGCGACGTCGTTACCGGCGCCGGATGTGCGTCACTTTTGATGTCGCAACGTGCAAAGTACCCCTAAGGCGGGCTTTGCACACTACGACATCGCAGGTGCAATGTCGGTGGGGTCAAATCGAAAGTGACGCACATCCGGCGTCACTTGCGATGTCGTAGTGTGTAAATCCTAGATGATACGATGAACGAGCGCAAAATCGTCGTCATCGTATCATCGCTGCAGCCTCCGACATTTCCATAATGCCGGGGGAGCGACAGGTACGATGTAGTTCCTCGTTCCTGCGGTCGCACACATCGCTGTGTGTGAAGCCGCAGGAGCGAGGAACTTCACCTTACCTGCCTCCCGGCTGCAATGAGAAGGACGGAGGTGGGCGGGATGTTTACATCCTGCTCATCTCCTCCCCTCCACTTCAATTGGCCGCCTGCCGTGTGACGTCACTGTGACGCCGCACGACCCGCCCCCTAAGGAAGGAGGAGGGTCGCCGGCCAGAGGGACGTCGCACGGCAGGTATGTGCGTGTAAAGCTGCCGTAGCGATAATAATCGCTACGGCAGCTTTCACTATATATCGAACGTGCGACGGGGGCGGGACTATCGCTGCAGCATCGGTAACACATTGTTACCGATGTTGCAACGTGCAAAGCCCACCTAAGAGTAACAAAATTTACAATTGGTCTCACTATCCTCCATCTATACTCAAAAGAAAAAAACCTTGGCTTAAAAAATCTAAAGTCTCCTTCAGTAATTCCTCTGCCATCTCAGACACCTCATTTGGAGAAACCTCCGATGAACTAACAGACTCTTCTATTGCCTCATTATCTAATCACCAGAATGCAAGTAAAAAACAACATAAAAGAAATTTTCTGCAAGAAGGAGCTATGCCAAAAAACGATCAAAGGAGGAGGGGTGGAAGGAAACAGGACCAACAGGCTCGTACCTGAGAACAGGGAAGCGGAGGCTGTGAATATTCCTATTTTCAATTTGTCGAGTTATATTCTTACAGAACCACAGATATCGCTGTTATCAAAGGGACTGGGCTTTTCACCTTATAAAAAATTTGATCTCTATGACACCATAGTGGACATTAACAGATTTGCGCGTAAATCTCACACAGCTGGATAGTGACAATAATATTCGAAGTGAGGTGAATCTGAATAGTGTATTTAAAACACATAACACATAGTTTTATCCAATTAAATCTAGGCCACCGTCGTTAGACTTTTTTCAGGAAGCTATTGAAAACGAATTGGTTTCATTGTATCATTCTGAGGGCTCAGCTCCTGTTAATTACAATTTAAGTAAAGCAGAACATAGAGCTGTCCGTGAATTGAGGGCGAATGGTGACCTCCTTGTCGTTTCGGCTGCCAAGGGGGGGGGCCATTGTGCCCTCAATTCGGGACTATACAAAAAAATGAATCTTTCAAGTTTGGAGGATATTAATACCTACAATGAATTACAATTTAATCCCACCTCATTTTTTAACTTGAAATTATGTCAATTGTTAAAAGAGGGTGTGAATGATGGTGCTATTTCTGAAAAAATACAAAAATACATTGATCGTGATTCACCAATAATCCCGGTGTACCACTCACTCCCCAAAGTGCACAAAGAGACCTTTCCCCCTCCCTTTAGACCAATAGTCTCTGGGATAGGTTCCTTTAGTGAGAGATTGGGGGAATAGGTGGACCACTACCTCCAACCTTTGGTGCCTCTAACGCCAAGTCATTTGAGAGACACTAAAGCCACGGTTTCCATATTGGAGAAAATCCAATGGCAAGTTGATTATTCTTGGCTCTCTGGCGATGTAGTGGGGCTATACCCCTCCATTCCCCATCATGTTGCTATAAGCTGTGCTGAATATTATTTATCAAAGTACAGTAATTATGCAGCCAGTATTCAAAAATTTCTTGTGAAAGCCATACGGTTCTTATTAATGCACAACTACTTTTCCTTCGATGAGAGCTACTTTCTCCAGATACAGGGCGTGAGCATGGGCGCCAAATTTTCTCCGTCCTTAGCTAATATTGTTATATCCGTATGGGAGGAAAGATATATTTATATTGAAGATAATCCCTTTAAGGACAGCATTATATGGCTAGGACGTTTTATTGACGATCTGATGTTTATCTGGAGGGGTGACCCCTCATTGTTGGAGAACTTTGTGGTGTATTTGAATACCAATGACTTCAATTTACGCTTTTCCAGTTTCAGCGATACATGTTCTATTAATTTTTTGGATTTAAGATTGTCTGGGGATGGTCTTAAAAATAGAGTCAAAGTGGCCCCCTACAGGAAACCTACGGCATGTAACAGTATTCTTATGGCAACTTCTAACCACCCCAGACATGTTATAAAAAATATTCCGGTTGGAGAATTTACCAGATTAAAAAGAAATAGTACCCTAAATACTGATTTTGAGATAGAAGCAGACAAAACCTGCACTAACCTGCAAAAAAGAGGATATTCTAAGTGGTCGCTTAGCAGAGCCAAAAGAATTGTAACCAATATTGATAGAAGTTCACTCCTCAAAGAGGAAACTGGGAAACATTCATTGAACTCATTTGATTCCAAAGTGGTTTTTAGTACTAATTACAGTCCACAATACAATACCATAGTCAGCATTATAAGAAAGTATTTGCCACTTTTAACGCAGGATGATGTTCTAAAAAATATTGTGAACAATCATAAGGTGACGTTTGTAGCCACTTTTGTTCATTGACCAAGTAAGAAGTCCAATAATTGGTTAAAAAGTGGTTTTTTTTTCAAATGTGGAGCTAATGTCTGCATCTGCTGCGGCTATGCTAACAAATCAAAGGTTTTTTTCATCATTTTCTAACAACAAACAGTTCAGTGTTGCATCTTTCATAAATTGTAACACAGAAAATGTGATTTATTTGATTAGCTGCAGCACATGTAGACTTCAGTATATTGGTTGTACTATGAATTCCCTGAAAACCAGGATGAGAAAACATATTTCTGATGCAAAATATTTACCATTGGTGGGAGCTTCAGTTGTTTCACGCCACTTCTTCAAAACACATAGTGGTAATTTATCAAGTTTTTCCTTCATGGGAATTGAACAAGTGAAAAAACCTCTTAGAGGTGGTGATATGCACAAAAAGGTTTTAGCTAGAGAAAGCAAGCGGATATTTGAAATGGGCACGAGAACACCTCTAGGATTTAATAATCGTACGAATATTATTCTACATTATTGAGACATCTTCTGAGGTTGAGGGAAGGGGGGGAGGGGGGAGGAAAGGAAAGGGGGGAAAAAAAGGAAACATTTTTTGTTGTTTTTTTTTTCCTCCTCCTCACATGTACTACTGAATTGCTATCCTTGTAATAGTACCATATCCTCTTGCTTTTTTCAATATGACTTGCTTAGCCATATATCCTCTATGTGCTTCTTTCATGTAAAATTCTGCCCTTATATGAGACGTATTTTTCCTATGTCATTTTAGTACTTATAACGTTGTTTATTTAGTAGCAATGTTGTTTGTAGGTTCACATTAGCAAATGGTTAACTCTTTTGTCTGTATTCCTTTGCTTTTAACTTATCACATATGTTTGTAATTACTTGCACTAATTTTATCCAGGATCGCCCTTTATATGGCTCCATACACAAGGAGCAGATTAGGTTTGGACCGTGAAGAAGGCGGACTAGACCGCCGAAACGCGTAGTCCCATTTGCGCTATTTCTCTGCCATTCACATTGGTTCCTGATCCTTGTGGGTCTTTTTTATTTTTTGAAGATCAATAAAGAAATTAAAGTTTTACTCCAATCCTGGTTTGCGGAGTCCTTGCTGGATTTTTTTGTTTTTTCCTCATATATAGTACATCACAAAGGTGAGTACATTTTTGGGGGCATCATTCTCTGCTTCAGTATCTCACAGTACAGGTCGGAATTCATACTTCCCTCAATGAACTGTAGCTCTCCACGGCCGGCAGCACTCATGCATCCCCAACCATGACACCCCCACCACCATCCTTTTCTGTAGGCAAGACACATTTATCTTTGTATTCTTCACCTGATTGCTGCCACACACACTTGGCACCATCTGAACCAACTACATTTATCTTGGTCTCATCAGACCACAGGACATGGTTCCAGTAAGCCATTAAGGCCCCGTCACACGCAACGACGTATCTAACGATATATCGCCGAGGTCACGGATTCCGTGACGCACATCCGGCATCGTTAGCGACGTCGTTGCGTGTGACACCAACGAGCGACCATTAACGATGGAAAATACTCACCAAATCGTCCATCGTTGACACACTGTTCATTTTCAAAAAATCATTGATTGTTGAGGTCGCAGGTTGTTCGCCGTTCCCGAGGCAGCACACATTGCTACGAGTGACACCGCGGGAATGACGAACTACAGCTTACCTGCGGCCACCGGCAATGCGGAAGGAAGGAGGTGGGCGGGATGTTACGGCCACTCATCTCCGCCCTTCCGCTTCAATTGGGCGGCCGCTTAGTGACGCCGTTGTGACGCCGCACGAACCGCTCCCTTAGAAAGGAGGCGTTTCACCGGACACAGCGACATCGCTAGGCAGGTAAGTCCGTGTGATGGCTCCGAACGATATTGTGTGCCACGGGCAGCGATTTGCCCGTGATGCACAAACGACGGGGGCGGGTTCACTCGCTAGCGATATCGCTGCGTGTGACGGGGCCTTTAGTTCTTAGTCTGCTTCTCTTCAGCAAACTGTTTGTGGTCCCTCTTGTGCATCATCTTTAGAATAGGCTTCCTTATTGGACAACAGCCATGCAGACCAATTTGATGCAGTGTGCGGTGTATGGTCTGAGCACTGACAGGCTGACCCCACAACCCTGTAACCTCTGCAGCAATGCTGGCAGCACTCATAGGTCTATTTTAAAAAGACAAACTCTGGATATGACTTTGTGCACTCAACTTCTTTGGTCGACCATGTTGAAGACTGTTCAAAGTGGAACCTGTCTGCTTAAACCACTGTATGCTGTTGACCACTGTGCTGCAGCTCAGTTCAGGGTGTTAGCAATCTTTTTATAGCCTAGAACATCTTTATGTAGAGCAACAGTTATTTTTTCAGATCCTCAGAGAATTCTTTCCCATGAGGAGTCATGTTGAATTTCCAGTTACCAGTATGAGAGTGTGTGTGAATGATAACACCAAATTTACCACACCTACTCCCCAATCATACCCAAGACCTTGCAACACTAATGGACATATGATACCAGTATTAATGGCTAATTGGGCAGAAATTGGTTATTAGGGATGATCGAATACCTCAAATATTCGGCTTTGCGAATAATTTCCAAATACCTCGCCACTATTCGATGTGCAATGTAAGTCTATGGGAAGCCCGAATAGTAACAAATAGTTGTTATTCGGGTTTCCCATAGACTTACATTGTGCATCGAATATTCGTGAATAGTCGAATAGCGGCAAGGTATTTGGAATATATTCGCGAAGCTGAATAATTCGAAGTATTCGATCATCCCTATTGGTTATTTTTACCTAGGGCGGTCTTTGACCTCTCCTCGTACCTGTGCATTACAGTACTTTGCTCTGCCCTCAGCAGGCCAATTAAAGTGCACGTGCACAGGAGAGCAATAGTGGGCTCTGTGTGGATGACATAGGACATGTCATCCACACAGGGCTGGGAAAGAAGACAGCGACTGCACAAGATAGAGGAAGTACCGGACGCCCATCCGACCCGACTGCTTCCCAGGTGAGTATAATAAAGGTTTTTACATTCTACACAGCGGACCTGGCTCTTATCTACAATATTCTAGAATTTCTTTTTTTTTTCTTTATATATATATATATATATATATATATATATATATATACATATATATAAAAGAGTTCACTGGTAGTGGACGCAGGTTATAAGGGAAAAACCTTTTGACAGGTTCCCTTTAATAAGAGCAAATATAGAAAGTTCACCACAAAGTGCAAACTGTTAAACAGCCTTAAAACTAGAAAGCATAAATTAGACTTTGCAAAAAAATAAACATTTAAAGAAGGCAGCTTAATTCTGGAAAAGCATTGTTTGGACAGATTAAACAAATATCAATCTGTACGAGAATGAAGGGAAGAAGGAAGTATGGAGAAGGCTTGGAACGAGTCATGATCCAAAGCACAGCACATCCTCTGTAACACATGGTGGAGGCAGTGTGATGGCCGGCTATGCATGGCTTCCATTGGCCCTGGATCACTAGTGTTTATTGATGATGTGACTGAAGACAGAAGCAGGCGGATGAATTCTGAAGTGTACAGGGCTATATTGTCTGCTCAGACCAACCAAACACAGCACGGATGATTGCCTGCAAAGGATTCTGTACAAAGCATTAAAAATGAACCCTTTATTTACGGTAAAGTTATTTTTCCAATTACTTTTGGTCCCCTGAAATGAGGAAGCTTTGTAAAAAATGGTTGCAGTTTAATTTTAGATAAAAAATAGCGGCATGTAAAGTCCAAATCACGAAGATTCATTGTCCAAATAATTCTGGACCTAACTATACTGTATATAAGGGGACAATACAGAAATCTTTCTAATGATCTTTTTACACCTACCCCTGCAACAATGACAAGGGGCATCCTCTTTTCTAGCGGAAAGAAGGTTTAATCATAATCAAAAGTGGTGATTCTTTGCTGTAAGAGCAGAGAGAGAGTAGAGAGAAACGTGCCACATAAGGTGATGATTGTCGATTCACTACAAAAGTTCAAGGAGGGCCCGGATGTCTATCTTGAAAAATATATTACAGGTTATGAATAGTACATTTTGATGGGTCGTTGATCCAGAGAACTAATCTGATCGCCGTTTATGGAGTCAGGAAGGAATTTTTCCCCTAATATGGTGCAATTAGCATGTGCCTCGCGGGATTTTGGCTTTTTCTAAGATCGACATGTAAAGGTACAGGTGGAACACGATGGGTTTATTTGTACCTTCAACCTAAAAAAATATGAAACTATTTTGTGATTTTGTGCTCATACTCGACAGTAAATAAATCAAAAAGTTTTGAAAGTTCTGTTTCCCTTTTTTTTACACTTTGCATATCAGTAACATGGCTATTGGTCCTGTTCCTGTGATTTCCATAATTCCATGACTTTTCTTTCTTGATGTTGCAATTTCAACATTGAGGAGTTTATTACTTAAACCCTTGGCAGCAAAGAAGCAGCCCTCAATCAAAATAATCAATTATATAAATTTGCCTGACTTTGATGCCATTGATATCACTAGCAGTGTAAACACAATTAAAAAATTGTAAGTTAAACTGTAGTAATGCAAACAGCAGCATATTTTTCATTATTATTTCATAAACTAAATTTACAGTGCATTGCAATAGTATTCATACCCCTTGAACTTTTCTACATTTTCATACATTACACCCACAAACTTAAATGTTTTTTATTGGGATTTTACGTGGTTTACATACGCAAAGTAGCAAGTATTTGTGTAAGTGTAAAATAAATCATATATGGTTTTCAAATATTTTAAAAATATAAATCTGAAAATTGTGATGTGCATTTGTATTCACGCCCCTCCCCCCACATACACACCCCAAGTAGGACCACCTTTTGCTGTAATTACTGCTTAACTCTTTTGGGATACGTCCCTACCAGCTTTGTAGAGCTAAAGCCTGAATTTTGCTAATTCTTCTTTACTACATAACTGTAGTTCAGTGAGATTGAATGGAGGTGTCTTTTGCAGACTCGAACAGGTTTGAATCCAAGATTGCTCTGTATTTAGTGCCATCCATCGTCCCAACAACTCTGATCAGCTTCCCTCTTCCTGCTGAAGACAAGCATCCCAAGAGCATAACGTCACCAGCATGTTTGACAGTGGGGATGGTGTTTTCAGGGTAATGAGCAGTGTTAATTTTTTGCCACACATAGCACTTTGCATTTAGCCAAAAAAGTTCTAATTTGGTATCACCTGACTAGAGCACCTTCTTCCACATGCAATCGTTGTCTCCTACATGTATTTTTGCAAAGAGCAAATGGGACTTCACACTCCTTGCTTTTAAAAAATGACTTTTTCCTTGCCACTCTTCCATTCAGGCCATATTTATGGACTATATGACTAATTGTCCTGTGGACAGATTCTCCCACCTGAGCTGTGGATCTCAGCAGAGTGTCCATGGGCCTCTTAGCTGCTTTTCTAATTAGTGTGCTCCTTGCTTGTGATGTCAGTGTAGCTGGACGGCCATGTTTTAGTAGGTTTGAAGTTGTGCCATACTCCTTCAATTTTTGGATGATGGATTGAACAGTGCTTTGAGAGATGTTCAGAAGTTAAGCATTTTTTTTATAACCTAACCCTGCTTTCATCTTCTCCACATCTCTATCTCTGACCTGTCTGGTGTGTTCTTTCATTTTCATGATACTGTTTGATTCCTATTGTTGTCAAACAAACCTCTGAGGCCTTCACAGTACAGCTATAGTTATATTGAGAATGTGGCTCGGCACAGGGGAGGCACTGTGGAGCCAATGGTTTTCTTGGGACTCCCACACATTACCACGGGTTGGTATTCTCAGGCTGTGGAGGCTGCTGTGTGCGTTATCTTGGCTGTGTATTTTTTATTATTTAAATAAATAGGGGCCTCTGCAGCCTGACAATACCAGCCCCCAGCTGTCCGATTTATCTTAGCTACGTATCAAAATTTGGGGGGTACCTGCACAACATTTTTTTAAAATTATTTATTTAATTAATTTAAAAATGCATTGGGTCCCTCATATTTCGATACACAGCCAAGATTATGCACACAGCTGGGGGCTGCAGCCTGTAGCCATCTGCTTTATCTGCATGAGTATCAAAATACGGGAAACCTTGCGCCATTTTTTCAATTATTTATTTTTACATTCCATTTCAAGGACCCAGACATCAAGTGTGACTGCAATCACAGACGCTGGCACAGAGAGTGGGCCAGGGAAGCAGGACCGCAACCAATCACAATGTTACAGAGGGTGGAAGGGGAAGCAGTGCATATTCATAAGGATTGATGAGCAAAGACGGAAGCAGTGTTACAGCCACGGACAAATTCAGAAAGTATAATTCTCCTGTTTTAATGACTTTACATCATTTTTTTGTTTTTATTTTTTCACTGCAGCTCCAAATCACAGTAATGCCAGTAGCAAAGATGGCTACAGCATTACTGTGATTGGCAGGCAATCTTCGCATATTTAGTGGCTGAAAATCAGGCGTCAAACATGTAGGGAGGGAACTCGAAACTCATGAGGCGGATTCCAAGATGCTCGTTGATTAACGAATATCGCAAATACCCTAATATTCATGCGAGTAACAAATAGTGAAGAGTAAATTCACTTATCATTAGAAATGACAACACCAAACACTCTTTATGTTTTTGGACTGTCCAAAATTATCAAAAATTTGTATTTGCATACATTTATTAATAAATGTGAGATAGATTCTGGCAACACTACGAGACGCTGCTGATAACTCTTCGGCTTTACCCAGAAAAAAACGAGATAGGATGATGAAACTTTACATTTCTTCTACATACTCTCCACTGATGTCAACACACTTCTTACATTGGTATTCCAAGTTCTGTAAGTCTAGCAAAAAGAAAGATTTTGGTTATGCCTCAAATCAGGCATCTGTAGCAGCCATGGCATCAGAAATGGTGTGAAATTTGGTACCCGTGAAGTGTTTCTTCAGGTTTGGAAACAGATGATAGTCGGAGGGAGCTACATCTGGTGAATCTGGGTGGTCAACCAGTTGGGAAGCCCAGCTCTGCCAGTTTTGCCGTGGTCGCTTGTGCAGTGTGAGCGGAGGCGTTGTCTTGCAGGAACAAGATTCCTTTGGACAGCTTGCTGCACCTTTTGGCCTTCAGAGCTGCCTTCAATTGGTTCAAAAGTTCAATGTAATACTTTGCATTGATAGTGGAACCCTTCTGAAAGTAGTTTACTAGCAGCACACCTTCCTTATCCCAGAACACAGACGCCATCACCTTAGTGGTTGATTATTGCACCCTGAACTTCTTTGGACAAGGAGAACCCCTGTGCCTCCACTCTTTTGACTGCTTCTTGTTTTCAGGGTCATACAAATAAATCCAGGTCTCACTGACAACTTGCATGCTTCTCTGATCTATTGTCAAACATTTGGGATCCACTTTGCAGAAATTTCCTCATGTCCAAATGTTCATGGATAATGACACAAACACGTTCATGGAAAATCCCCATGATGTCTGCTATTGCTTTAGCTGAAATTCGTGGATTCTCCAGTATGAGGTTGTGCACAGCATCGATGATCTCCAGAACAACAACCACTCTCGGGCGTCCAGTACGTTACTCATAATTGGTGCTGAAGTGGCTCGTTTTAAGTTTGGCAACCCAGTTGTTATGTGGAATATAAAGGGCACTGATCCCCCAATGTCTGCGACATATCACCATGAATATCCTTTGTGGACTTTCCTTGCAGAAACAAGAATTTTATCACCCCTCTGCTCTCAGTTGCTGTGAATATCACATTAGACTCCGCCATTTTGTTTTCCCGCATGTGTAGAGCATTGTTGCCATAAGCAACAAACACAAAATTTTGAAAACATATGTTAGACACATAAGGCTTTCATATGATGTAACATTCGTTACAATAGAAACAAAAAAAGATCACAAAGCCAAAGACTTATCAGCAGCCCCTTGTACAATCTAAAGTTACAACTGCACAAAAATGTTTTACTTTCATTAGTTTTTTATTTAATAAATATTTTTTGAGGTGACAGCCGAAAGATGAGCCAAATTCATTAAAAGTTTCACGTATCTTGATGTCTTGATGAATTTGGTGAATCTTACTCCTGTGCACGCTTCAGGTCTAGTGTACAAACTACCAGTCTTCATAAATTGGGTCCGTAGTGTTTTTTTACTTTATTCACATGCTTTAAAACCCACCATTGTTCTAATAGTGAAGAAAAGAGAGAATCCAATGGTACTCTTTCCATTTAGCCAACCAGAGGGATCAAAAAACATTGACACACACCCAACAGACAAAACTAATAAAATAATTGACATGAAATTTTTGAAAATTTGAGGAACTTTTCAAAATCATATATGTAGATCTAATGAATCTCAAAGGATACAATTTGCTACAATTATACCCAGCTTAAGTAATGCGGGCTTTACACGGTGCGATCTATCGTGCGATCGCACGAGCGATCGTACCCGCCCTCGTCATTTGTGCATCACGGGCAAATCGCTGCCCGTGTCGCACAAAGTCGTTAAACCGCCGTCACACATACCTGCTGAGTGACCTCGCTGTGGGCGGCGAACATCCTCTTCCTGAAGGGAGAGAGACGTTCGGCGTCACAGCGACGTCACACAGCCGCCGGCCAATAGAAGCAGAGGGGCGGAGATGAGCGGGACGTAAACATCCCGCCCACCTCCTTCTTTTCGCATAGCCGGCGGGTACCGCGGGATGCAGGTAAGCTGTGTTCATCGTTCCCGGGGTAACACATGGAGCGATGTGTGCTGCCCCGGGTACGATGAACAACCGGCGCCATGACAAATAAACAATTTTTTAAAAATAACCGACGTGTACACGACTCACGATTTGTGACCAATTCTGCGTCGCTCGGAGGTGTCACTCGAGACGACGTCGTGAACGATGCCGGATGTGAATCATGAAAACCGTGACCCCGACGATGCATCGCACGATAGATCGTCTAGTGTGACGCCTGCATTAGACTCGGAAATCAGCAAGACTTGTCAAAAAAGACCGGTTACCTGGAGGGTCACGTTGAGGGGTTAAAGTACCATGAAATGCATCATATTTATATAATTTTTTCAAGTTCTTCAGATTTTTTTCCCAAGATAGTATAGAGTTTACATCTTAGATGATTTATGTTTTTGCTTTATTGCTTGTTTTTCCAGAAAGGTTACCGATAAAAGATGTAGCGTAACTTGAACACTTTTAACAAAATAAATGACACCACATGGGGAAAATATGTCCCACAATTATTAAAAGCATCTAAATATTTTGTATTCAGAAATAACAAAGAGCACACCAAGTCTCAAGAACTCAATATTCCCAAATTTACACAACAAGAATCTTGAGTGAAAACTGTAAAATATATTAATCTCTTGGATATGCAGCCCTTTGTTCAGCTTTTGTTGTTAGTCCTTTCCTTCCAAAAATCATAACTTTTTTATTTCACAATTGACATAGCTGTTTTGAAGGCTTTGGGTTTTTTTTGTCAGACAAATAGTGGATTTGAATGACACCATTCATTTTACCATAAAATGTACTGAAAAATGGGGAAAAAATGAAGTGGCGCAGAACCAAAAATATTCTCCCATTAGTCTTCTATTCTAAAAACTGAAAGAAAACACAAACCAGATGGATGGTATAATAATGAATGGGGTCTCACTGCTTCTGTGTGTATCAGAAATGTCACGGATCTGTTTTGCACATGAATTCTGTTTGAATGTTCCTCTAAATGGCATTTGCAAATGAACATCAACTTTTATAATTATTGAGTTACAGTGGAACCTTGGTTTACGAGTAACCCAGTTTGCGAGTATTTCGCTTTACCTACAAAGCTTGCTGTAAATTTGTAACTCAGTTTACGAGCAATGCTTTGCCGTACGAGCAAATACTCACCGCACACACTTCCGATTCCGTACTTCCACCTCGCTCTAACCCGCTCTTGCAGTCTGCACAAAGACGCACAAACACACACAAACACACATTATGGTCACCTTACCTTCTGTTCCCTTGCCAATCTCCCGGTTCTTGTAGTTCGCCGCTACAGGATGTGTATTGGGTAACCATGTCGACAATGGAGGAACTTCCGCTGTAAGCCGCTACTCAAAGGCAGCGCGCTGACCAATCAGAGGCAAGCAGCTCCTGCCTTTGACATCAGCGCTCTGGCAGTGGACGTTCCGGCATCGGTCACGATGGTTACCCGATACACATCCTGTACCGGCGAACTGCAAGAACCAGAAGGCCGGCGATGGAACAAAAGGTAAGGTGAGCATAATAAGTGTGTGTGTGCGTGTGTGTTTGTGTTTGTGCATGTGTGGAATGGGACATTGAACAAGTTGTGGAACAAATTGTCTGCATTACAATGATTTCCTATGGGAAATCTTGCTTTACTAGACGAGTAACTTGGTTTACAAGCACACTCCCAGAACGGATTGTTCTCGTTAATCAAGGTTCCACTGTATATTGATAGATGCCCAGTATAAAAACATTATAATGTGAGTATCAAATATTTAGGTTAACAAAAAAGTTTTTATATATTCTTTTGAGTACCATATTATCTGCAAGGCCGCTTTCACACTGTGTTCCTCTTCCCGATCAGTGGTCCCGTCCAAACTCCCCGCAAAGCATGTTTCAGAAGTATGCGCTGATGGGGCAAGTGACTATAATGGTGCAGATGAAGTCAGCCTGTCCTCTGTTGTGCACCATTTTTGGGAATAAAAGCTTGACCACTGAGGAAGGATTCTCCGGTCGTGATGGTTAGTATACCCAACTTAACCTAATAAATAATACACCGACTGCATGCGACTTGGTTAAACAAATTGGCCACAGCAGCCTTTATTACCTATTATTAACATTCTAACACAAGGGGGCGCCGTCCAACGGGCGACCCCAAACCAATAATAGGTAACACATAAATAATAACTGTACATGTAACCCCATGTAGGCCCGGTCCAGAAACCACTTCCTCCACCAATATCCCTGGCCGCAACACTCCGACCCAGAGATGAGGTATTAATCACCCCGTGGATTAATACCCCCCAAACTTTGCAGAACCCCGTGCCTGCAATTTACCGGAACCCGGAGACACCATACCAAGACAGTGCCTCTCAGTCCAGCCACCAATCCCTTACAACCGCCTCTGGACCAGACCTACCCCCGCTGCTGCGACAGAACATACGACTCTTACTAACCTGTATTCCTATTTTTTTTTTTTTTTAAAACTGCATCATTCCATTTTCTCATTTTGTTTTCTTTGTTTTTTTTTTTGTTTTTTTTTTAAAACAAACCAAAACATAGCCAAACGAACTCGCAAAACACAAGGGCGGGTGGGCGGGAATCCTTTGCTGTCCGGAGTCACAAGGAAGGTAAGACCCCTCCCCTATAGTTTATATACTAGCCCCCTCCCCACCCTACAGTGACCCTATTCCACCAATCCCCTAAAAGGGCCCATAATGCCCTTTAATTCACTTTATTAACCCCTCACTCCCTCCCTTCCCTCTGGTCATGTCGCCCCTCCCCCCTATGGGGTCCATGGCTTTCTTGACCACTGAGGAAGGATTCTCCGGTCGTGATGGTTAGTATACCCAACTTAACCTAATAAATAATACACCGACTGCATGCGACTTGGTTAAACAAATTGGCCACAGCAGCCTTTATTACCTATTATTAACATTCTAACACAAGGGGGCGCCGTCCAACGGGCGACCCCAAACCAATAATAGGTAACATATAAATAATAACTGTACATGTAACCCCATGTAGGCCCGGTCCAGAAACCACTTCCTCCACCAATATCCCTGGCCGCAACACTCCGACCCAGAGATGAGGTATTAATCACCCCGTGGATTAACACCCCCCAAACTTTGCAGAACCCCGTGCCTGCAATTTACCGGAACCCGGAGACACCATACCAAGACAGTGCCTCTCAGTCCAGCCACCAATCCCTTACAACCGCCTCTGGACCAGACCTACCCCCGCTGCTGCGACAGAACATACGACTCTTACTAACCTGTATTCCTTTTTTTTTTTTTTTTTTTAAAACTGCATCATTCCATTTTCTCATTTTGTTTTCTTTGTTTTTGTTTTTTTTTTTTTTTTTTTTTTTTAAAACAAACCAAAACATAGCCAAACGAACTCGCAAAACACAAGGGCGGGTGGGCGGGAATCCTTTGCTGTCCGGAGTCACAAGGAAGGTAAGACCCCTCCCCTATAGTTTATATACTAGCCCCCTCCCCACCCTACAGTGACCCTATTCCACCAATCCCCTAAAAGGGCCCATAATGCCCTTTAATTCACTTTATTAACCCCTCACTCCCTCCCTTCCCTCTGGTCATGTCGCCCCTCCACCCTATGGGGTCCATGGCTTTCTTGACCACTGAGGAAGGATTCTCCGGTCGTGATGGTTAGTATACCCAACTTAACCTAATAAATAATACACCGACTGCATGCGACTTGGTTAAACAAATTGGCCACAGCAGCCTTTATTACCTATTATTAACATTCTAACACAAGGGGGCGCCGTCCAACGGGCGACCCCAAACCAATAATAGGTAACACATAAATAATAACTGTACATGTAACCCCATGTAGGCCCGGTCCAGAAACCACTTCCTCCACCAATATCCCTGGCCGCAACACTCCGACCCAGAGATGAGGTATTAATCACCCCGTGGATTAATACCCCCCAAACTTTGCAGAACCCCGTGCCTGCAATTTACCGGAACCCGGAGACACCATACCAAGACAGTGCCTCTCAGTCCAGCCACCAATCCCTTACAACCGCCTCTGGACCAGACCTACCCCCGCCACAGGACAGGACACGTGACACCTTACGTGGCCTGGACCCGCCACACACCCAAGGCTTGCTCCACCATCACGCAAACCCGAGGCCCATAGATCAGAACCCAATCTCATTAAGGTGAACCCCATCACCCCTCCGAAACTGCCACTTCGGCGACTCCAGATCCGCATGTCGCACTACAATACCGCTGTTTCTCCGCACGAAATGCGCAACCACCCTGTTCACTTGAGCCCGGGCGCGATTAAGCTTCTCAACTGCCCGTGCCCCCCTCCACACCAATGTGGCCACAATATCCGACCATACCACTATCAAACCCGGATACCTGGTCCATAAATGCAATAGATCCATCTTGATGTCCCAGATCAAATCACGTGATGCCCGCGCTCCCAAGTCATTTCCCCCCACGTGCAAAAACCGACACGTTCGGAGGTCTATCCACCCTGCAATAGTATCCAAACTCCGTCACGACCCTGCTCCATTCTATGCCCCGCACACCGAACCACTTGACCAACGCAAGCGATCTGTCCACACCCAACTGCCGACCATTCGGGCGAGTGTCGGCCCGACGGGCCCCCCAAAACATGAAGGAGTGCCCCAGAATCCATATCAGGCAGATTCCTACAACCAAAGAAACAACTTTAATAAAACAAAAACCCCACCAACTCCAATTTGCAGCAAGGAACCCCAACAAAGCCACAACCAACCACTCTATAAAGCACTCACTGGGACAACAACTGTGGGCGCACCTAACCCCGAAACGATAAGACTCCCACCAACCGATTCGTCTCACCATGTCATCACCCAGGCCCCAACGCGAAGCCTCCACAGCCGCCCCGATCCTGAAGGAATGAGACCCGTAATCTCCCGGGCATTCCCCCGCACAGCGCAAACAACTCCTCAGCACGGCCACAAACTGGAAAAGAGACAACCAAGACCCACCCACGTGCCGTAACAGCGGGCCCGGAAGACCGCCCCCCCGGCCGCAAAACTTCCTCACCATCTGCACCGGGCACAACTCATCCCCGTGCACCGCGTACATCACAACCAACCTGCCTCGACCCATCTGGTCTGCTTTTTGGACCGCTTAAGCTGACACTCTACTCTCCGTCCCACCACTGCCACAACCTCGGACATCAGACCACCCCCCCTGAACCTGGAAGGGCTCACCAACGCCCCAAAAAAGGCTAACACAAAAGCCGTTTCAAAAGCACCCTCTCAGAAACTGAGACCCAAATTTCCCGCAAACCATCCACCATTCGCCCTTCGCCGTAACAAAACCAAAGAAATGGGCCGCGTAGTGTCCCGCTCCTTCGCCCCTTTACGAAGAAACCCTTCAAGGCCTGCCGCACCCGAAATCCCGCGACACGCCCCACTCACCCCTGACCTTCAACCAAAAAGGCCACAGCCGCCACCCTAAGTATCATTGCTGATGCTGACTTCCCAGCCCTGAAATCCTCGCTCACCAATGCCAGTAGCGCCAACAAGTAATTTGGTCGCCCGTCACCAAACACAACTCCCAGCATCTCCTGCCACTCACCGAATTCCTAATTAACCCACAATCAATGCCTCACCAGGCTCCACAAGTCCTCTGGACACACTACTCCGATCTCGTCCGCCCCCCGGCATTAACTCCCGCAACCTGTGGAACTGAAAACGAGATATAGCGTCCGCCACCCCGTTATCAACCCCCGCCACATGTTTCGCAACCACATAAATGCTCCACAGTAAACACTTGAGCACCAAATGCCGCAGATAAGCCACTACCGGTCCGGACTTTACTGACAAGCTGTTTATCGCATGCACAACCGCCTGATGATCGCAGTGATAGCACACTTTACGTCCCGAAAATTGCGACCCCCACAACTCCACCGCCACCGCGATCGGAAATAACTAAAGCAAGGCCAGATCCCTTACCAGACCAACCTGTCGCCATTCCTCAGGCCACCTCACAACGTACCAATGTCCCTGAAAAAAGGGGGTGGGCGACGAAACCCGCCGACCCGGCCGCGTTCCTGTACAGTTCCAGCGCACCATTGGGCACCACCTTCTTCAACCACAAGGCTCGGCCGTTAAAAACGGTGCAAGAAACATCCCAAACCAGAAAATCCCCCTTGATCTCCCGCGTGACCCGCAAAAAGTGTGCCGGGGGCCGTACGCCTGCCATAGCTGCAGCCAAAATCCTGGCGAACACCCGCCCCATTGGTATAATCCTGCACGCAAAGTTCAACTTCCCGAGCAAAGACTGCACCACCTTCAGCCGCACTTTCCGTGCTGCCAGCATTGCTGCTACCACGCACCACAAGTCCACCATCTTCCCCTCCGGCAGTCTGCATTCCATAGCCAAAGAGTCAATCTCAATCCCCAAAAACCGCATAACCGGCGCCGGCCCCTCCGATTTACCCTGTGCCAAAGGGATCCCAAAGCTATCCGCCACTCTCTGTCAGGTGAACAACGAGCCAGCGCAAACCATGGATCCCGCCTGACCGACACCAAGAAAATCATCTAGAATAGTGGATAATGGAGGACAAGCCAGACACGTCCCGCACCACCCACTCAACAAAGGAACTAAACGCCTCAAAATACAAACAAGAAATTGAACAGCCCATAGGCAAACAACGATCAACATAAACTCATCACCCACCAGCAACCCAGAAGGTGCTGGCTCTCCGGATGCACCGGCAGCAAACGAAACGCCGATTCTACATCCACCTTTGCCATCAATGCACCGCGTCCCGCCGCCCATACCAAGTCCAGCGCTTTGTCAAACGAGACGTATTACACTGCCGACAATTCTGGCACGATGCCATCATTCACTGACGACCCCTCCGGAAACGAAAGATGATGGATGAGCCGAAATTTATTCGGCTCCTTCTTTGGCACCACCCCCGACGGGGACACCACCAAATTACTGCACGGCGGGCTCTCAAATGGACCCCCCATCCTGCCCAACTCAACCTCTGTCCCCAACGTCCCACCCACAACCATAGGGTGGTCCCTTGCCGACCGTAAAGTACGACAAACCGGAGGCAATGCCTCAACCGCCGACGGAATCTGAAAACCGTATAAAACCAAACCGCAAAAATGACACCGCTGCCCCATCCGGATACCTATTTAAAACGGCGCCATCGCCCCTATTTTCACCGGCGTCCTCCCTTTTACCAAACCCGTCCCCAGCCTTGCCTTTCCCTTTTTTAAAACATTTGGAAAAACTATGTCCCCCCCCAGCAGCCGGAGCACTCATGCTTGAACCTGCATGCTGCACCAAATTTGCACTGGCCTTCGTTAAATTGCCAGCACAATCCCTTTTTCTGGGTACCCAAGGGCCCGGCTCCCGTTCCCCCGGCGCCGCCACGAAAGGGCTGGCGTGGGGCCGCCATTAAACGCATCCATAAGGAAAGTCCTTATGGTCCCACCGCATGCCGGGCCGCAACGCCTTCCGCTGCCTAAACTGCTCATCATACCGCAGCCATGACAAGCCCCCGTACGTGCGATACGCCTCCCCAATTGCATCCAGATAACCAAACAGAGCCGAGCAGTGCTCCGGCTCCTTTTCCCCTCTTACACTTGCCAAAATTGCGAACGCCTGCAGCCAATTGGAAAAAAGGGAACGAGGAATGAGCCTATAACGGCGTTTTTCTTCCTCTTCCCTTTCCTTCTTGGAGCCGGTCGGCTTCACCTTGTCCAGATTAAAAAATTTTCAGGGGTAGCAGGGAAAATATCTTCACATACTCCCCCTTCCAAATCTTGGCCCTCACCTCCTTCTTGAGGTGAGCCCCTAACTGTCCCTCAAAGCACACGTAAACTTGGCCCTATCATCCAACGCACCACCTCATCCCCCTTTTCTTTTTCTACCGCTGTTTAACCCGCGGGCTCCCCTACTCCACCAACCGCACCCGTCCCTACCGGCGCCGCCTCGCTGCTGACCGACGCTGCGCCATCCACCGCCGACCTGTCCAGGCCGCTGCTGCCGCCGGCGCGCGCGCTAAACCCTGCAACAAACCCAGCAACTGACTAAGCAATGCTGCCCCCCCTGGCGCTGCCGTGCCCGCAGCCACCTCCCCAAAACTAGCACCCCGCGCCGCAAGCAATGCCGAATCCACGGCTAGCTCACCCGACCGTGGCGCAGAAATGGAAATTGGTACCGCGACGTCCTCCGCCATCTGCTCGTCAGATTCGTCCCCCGACCTGAGGGCTCCCTCCTCTTCCTCGCTGTAGTCGTCCTCCACCATTCCAGCTCCAGAGGACGCAGCCGATGCATCCCCTCCACCACGGCCGCCCTCCTGGGCCACCGCGTGGGCACTGGCGGTGGGCATCCGTCTCTTCCTGTGCGGCGACAGCCCGCGAGACCGTCCTGTCCCCCGGGCCGCCGCTGACCGAATCCTCTTCCTGGAGGAGCCTCTCCCTGAGCTCAGGGGGCTCCCCACCGTCGCCTCCCGCCCTCCAGGGGCCCCAACCGTGGCATCCCGCTGGGTCCTCCCCGGGAGGGGGAGACCGCTGCTGCCGGGCGCAGTACTGACCTGAGGGACCTGGCGGGAACCGCAGGGCTCCTGCCGTCCCCCCTTGCTCCCCGCAGCCTCACGGGTATCCGGGTGCCGCCTGCACACACCGGTCCCCCCGCTGACTGCCTGCGCCCAGCCCCCTCGCCACCCACGGGGGGTACTGCTGGCCTCATCCGACTGCCGGGCCCGCTCCCAGTTGGAAGCTGCCGCAGGGCCGTGTCCCACCGCAGGGTGCCCGTCACCAGGAGCAGGCCCCAGGCTGGGCACGCCCCCTCCCGAATTCTCCGATCTCCGCTGGGCACGCCCCCCGGTCCCGGGCTGCCGCTGGCCTGTTTAATGGAGCCCGAGGCCTGGGACCGGAAGTAGGCCCCAGGCCGGGCCCGCCTCCGTCCAGGCCGCCGCTGGCCTCAGATCGTCGCCGGGCTCGCTCCCGGCCGGGAGACGCCGCTGGGCTCCTCACTCCAGCCCGAGGCCCGACATCAGAAGAAGGCCCCGGGCTGGCCACGCCCCCTTTGCGGCCGCCGTGGCCTCGCCGGAGATTCCTCCCTGCGGCCGGGGCAGACGCTGGAAGCAGCTGCTGCCCGCCCCGCCGCGGAGGGTCCCGAGGGGGGCTCTCACTGGGCCTCCTTGCCCCCCCCTGCGCCCGGGGAATACCTGATGGGGGTGGGGGTGGGCCTGGAACGCCACCCGCGGCCGAGGGGGAGACAAGGGGCAGGTGCCGACGGGGGAACCCAGGCAGCCCTGAAGTGGGACTGCACTGCCTGGGCCCCGTGCACCGCCATCGCTGATCGGATCATCCTGTCCAGCTCCTGGAGGTCCGCCATGCCGCTGGTCAGTTGGTCAGGTCGGAATCCTTTGCTGTCCGGAGTCACAAGGAAGGTAAGACCCCTCCCCTATAGTTTATATACTAGCCCCCTCCCCACCCTACAGTGACCCTATTCCACCAATCCCCTAAAAGGGCCCATAATGCCCTTTAATTCACTTTATTAACCCCTCACTCCCTCCCTTCCCTCTGGTCATGTCGCCCCTCCCCCCTATGGGGTCCATGGCTTTCTTATTGGAGGCGAACATCCGGACTTAGTCTACTATGTCTCAGTGTCCGCCTCTAATAGGCGTATAACCCCAAAAATGGTGCACGGCAGAGCACACGATCACTCTGTCTACACCTTTATAGTCAGTGGCCCCATCGGCGTATGTCAGAACCGCATTTTCCGTTACCTCTCCACTCCGATCGGTGTTCACGTGATGTGAGTGCGAGGGCCCGATCGTTCCCATGGTGACCTCAGTTGATCATGACGACTTCTGGGTCACCAAGGTATGGAAAGCCTCCTTCCCAGATGGTACTGTCAGTGGTGCATTGACAGCTATAGTGTATTGCAATGCTGGTGCATTGCAATACATTATAGATGCGATCAGGGCAGTAAAAAGTAATTTCCCATATAGGGACTACGTAAAAAAGTTAAAAAAAAGTAAAAAAAAAAAATAGAAAATAAAGAAGAAAGAAAATTTAAAAAAAATCCGAGATCTATTGATAATGTATACAGAATATATTGTGACATTTGGTAGATCTGTTTAAAAAAATGCATATACAAAATTAAACTTTGTAGCTTTTAAATTGAGACTTTTGTCAATAAAAACAATTCATTTTAGCAAACAAGGTAAGGAGCTGTACTGAAAACTATGTCCAATTGATCTATGAATGTTACTAAAACCCCTGGCAAAAATTATAGAGTCATCTGGTTCTGAGGATGTTCATTCAGTTGTTTACTTTTGTTTAAAAAAAGAAGATCACAGACATGGCACAAAACTAAAGTCATTTTAAATGGCAACTTTTTGGCTTTAAGAAACACTAAAAAAACATGAAAACATAATATGCTAGCCAGTAATGTTTACTTTTCAAGACCAAACAGGGGGGAAAATTATGGAATCACTCAATTATGAGGAATTATGGAATCACCCTGTAAATTTTCATTCCCAAAACTAACATCTGCATCAAATAAGATCTGTTCGTTAGTCTGCATCTAAAAAGGAGTGATCACACCTTGGAGAGCTGTTGCACCAAGTGGACTGACATGAATAATGGCTCCAACATGAGAGATGTCCATTGAAACAAAGGAGAGGATGATCAAACTCTTAAAAGAGGGTAAATCATCACGCAATGTTGCAAAAGATGTTGGTTGCTCACAGTCAGCAGTGTCTAAAATCTGGACCAAATACAAACAACAGGGGAAGGTTGTTAAAGGCAAACATACTGGTAAACCAAGGAAGATATCAAAGCGTCAAGACAGGAAACTTAAAGCAATATGTCTCCAAAACAAGAAATGCACAACAAAACAAATGAGGAACAAATGGGAGGAAACTGGAGTCAATGTCTGTGGCCGAACTCTAAGAAACCGCCTCAAGGAAATGGGATTTACATACAGAAAAGCTAAACAATAAAAAGATGACTGCCTGAAGAGAACATGTAAATTTCCACAGTCATTGATGATATGGGGCTGCATGTCAGGTAAAGGCACTGGGGAGATAGCTGTCATTACATCTTCAATAAATACCCAAGTTTACGTTGAAATTTTGGACACCCTTCTTATTTCAACAATAGAAAGGATGTTTGGGGATGATGACATAATTTATCAACATTATAATGCATCCTGCCATAGAGCAAAAACTGTGAAAACATTCCTTGAAAGAAGACACATAAGGTCAATGACATGGCCTGCAAATAGTCCGGATCTCAATCCAATTGAAAATCTTTGGTGGAAGTTGAAGAAAATGGACAAGGCTCCAACCTGCAAAACTGATCTGGCAACAGCAATCAGAGAAAGTTGGAGCCTGATTGATGAAGAGTACGGTTTGTCACTCATTAAGTCCATGCCTCAGAGACTGCAAGCTGTTATAAAAGCCAGGGGTGGTGCAACAAAATACTAGTGATGTACTGGAGGGTTCTTTTGTTTGTTTGTTTTTCATGATTCCATAATTTTTCCCTCATAATTGAGTGATTCTATAATTTTTCCCCTGTTTGGTCTTGAATAGTAACCATTACTGGCTAGCACATTTATGTTTTCATGATTTTTTTTTAGTGTTTCTTAAAGCCAGAAAGTTGCCATTTGAAATGACTAGTTTTGTGCCATGTCTGTGACCTGCTTTTTTTAAACAAGTGTAAACAACTGAATGAACATCCTCAGAGTCAGGTGATAACACTTTATCAATAACAATTTAATACTTTTTAATTTTTTTTTCTTTCATTCTGAAATTATTCATCATAAGTATATTTAAAAACAAAACTAACATACATTTGTCTTTAAAAATATTGTTTTTGCCTAAAATACAAAGCATGCGTGTCATCTTTAACTTTAGGCATTTTAGAGATCATTTCATCTTGAACTTTTCTAACTGTTCACAATAACAGTAATTTTGACCAGGGTGGGTCCAAACTTTTGCATGCTACTGTATAAATGTGGTGGTTGGCACGGGGCAGGCAGTGTGTAGTAGTCGTGGTAGCAGGGGAACAACAGGTCACAGCACAACCTTTTTGTTAACCCCTCACCTCCCCGTCGCCGCACCCCACAGAGGAGGACTCCATTACAGTCTCTGGCGTTGCACATTCACCTCTTTTCATTAGACAATAAAGTCCAAACAAAGTTCTTTCTTAAAAACACTTCCAACTTACACATACATACAGACTGGATCCGCATCTCGCCAGTCCAGGATATGTCTCACAAGGGTTTATTCTCCTATTAACACGTCACGGTTGCAGTAGTTGGTCCTCTGGCACTTGGGCACCGTCTACAGTCTAAGCCCTTCCTTTCCCTAACTCCACTTCATATTTGCACAGGGGTCCGCACCATGCAAGGGTCTCCCCTTCGTGCCAGGCCATCCAGACATACCCCCACCACCAGGGGGCGCACTGACCTTTTCCGTGAGTGAGGGCTTTCTCCCGTTACCATCAGCAGGCACCGACACTAGACCCCCAACTGTCAGACCAAACCCCTCTCCATGGGGAACGCGGTTTCGCCATCCATCCAGTATCCCGCGTGTCGCAGCCGTGGGGGTGACCCATAGGTCAGGAACTGTTCATTGGTACATCTTCACTCTACATCTCTCTGGTCCCTCTCTCATTGTCTACTTCCTCAACTTCCTATTATATACACGTCCCTATCCTCCTCCTCCACTGCCCACCTAGGTGCCAGGATCTACCCATAGCAACACTGCCACCTGGTGGCGAAATCACACAAGTAAGGCATTTACAGTTATTACACAAGACAGTGGTGTGCCGGGTACAAATGCAGGGATGGGCCTAACCCTTACCCCCCTACAAGAACGCCTTTGTGTAACATGTTCTTACAATCATTAATCACTGTAATCTGAGCCTGCAAATGAAACTATTAGATCTAGTAGTAACAGCTTTACGACTGGTGAATAAAACATTTAGAGAATGTTCAAACATGGGGGATAAAGTGAATCTGGGTACAAAGCCACAGCAATTTTAAGGAAAAATACACACATTGCAAGGATGATATACATTGCAAATATTTGGAAGGAAATTGGGGGCTTCATGCTAAGATTTCCTCATTTCATAGCCTTGCTCTAGATACAAGTATGAAAATCAGAGTTAGTCATGTTCCCCTTCTCCAGCGCTGGCTCTCCTGACCTGCATCCAGCGACTGTTTACAGGTTGAAGTGGTGACAACTACAGCACACATGACCACTGCAGTCAATCACCGGACTTGGCAATTCATGACTTCATTGAAGGAGCTTTTGAGCCCAGCGATCAGTTTTCGCAAAAATTGGGACTTTGTAAAACATTGTACAGCGTTTGTCAAAGAATCAAAATGTGGAATCTGCTCAAAAATGGAAAACAAAATCTCTAAGTGTAAACAAGGTCTTCCTAAACAGATCCACATTTTTTATCTTTTATTATTTAGGAATGCATAAAGTTTGCAGCTCCTTTATTAAATTCCCTAAAATAAGTCAGGTCTATGGTAATTGACAATAATTTCCCCTTTCCTCTACATCTATTATTAAAAAAAATAATTTAATTTCCTTCCACGTTAACGGAAACTCTAGCGGTTTCTTAATAGTGAATATTTTTCCATTACTTTTGACCTTTCACTTGGGCATATCAGATGAATGTCTAATGTGCATTAGTGGTATTTCTCCTCACCTGACCCAGCACAGATTGTAACGTGTGTAATGTTATGTCCTAGGAAACAGGAAACATAAATAAGACCAGTTATCTTATCAGAATAAGAAATCCAAAATAAAAACAATTCACGGGCGAATTTGTTCTGATCGTTTTAAGAAAAGTCCATGTTTGTGGAGATAGAAATGTGAACATTTGTCTGGATGTATTCATCTGAATAGTCACCAAGTACCAGATGTCGATATTTGTGGTTATGTGCAACTTGAGTTTCATCTTAAGATCCATGATAATCAGATGATAACCAACCAGTCCTCAGAAAAACATCTGATTGTTCAGGTAGTAAAAAATTTCATTTAAATTGGACAGTATATCACAAAAGTGAGTACACCCCTCACATTTTTCTAAATATTTTATCATATCATTTTTTTATGGGACAGCACCGAAGATCTGACACTTTGATACAATATAATGTAGACCAGTGTTTATCATCTCCAGTCCTCAAGACCCACCAACAGATCATGTTTTCAGGTTTTCCTCAATCATGTTTTCAGGATTTCCTTAATGTTGCACAGGTGATGGAATTATTCCCGGTCTAATATTGAGGAAAACCTGAAAACATGATCTGTTGGTGGGTCTTGAGGACTGGAGTTGAGAAACACTGATGTAGTCAGTGTACAGCTTTTATAACAGTGTACATTTTGGGTGTGCCATCTAAATACCTCAACACACAGCCATTAATGTCTAAACCAGGCAACAAAAGTGAGTACACCCCTAAGTGAAAATGAACAAATTGTGCCCAGTTAGCCATTTTTCCTCCCTGATGTCTTGTGACTCATTGGTGTTCCAAGGTCTCAGGTGTAAATGGGGAGCAGGTGGGGTAAATTTGGTGTTATCGCTCACACAATCTCTCATACTGGTCACTGAAAGGTTAACAAGGCACCTGATGGCAAAGAATTACCTTAGGATGTGAAAAAAATAATGGTTACTCTATATAAAGATGTTCCAGGCTATATGAAGATTGACAACACCCTGAAATTGAGTTGCAGCACAGTGGCCAAGACTATTCAGTGGTGTAACAAGACAGGCTCCACTCAGAACAGGCCTCGCAATGGTCAACTAAAGAAGTTGAGTGCATAGTGTCATATCCAGAGGTCGTCTTTTCAAAATAGACGTATGAGTGCTCCCAGCATTGCTGCAGAGTATAAAATAGGGAAGGTTAGCCGCTCAATGCTCAGACCATACACCGCATCAAATTGGTCTGCATAGCTATCATCCTCTTCTAAAGATGATGCACAAGAAGGACCACAAATAGTTTGCTAAAGACAAAGAAACTAAGAACATGGATTACTGGAACCATGTCCTGTGGTCTGATGAAGCTAAGAACTTACTTGGTTCAGATGGTGTTGTGTGTGGCAGCAGCTGGGAGAGGAGTACAAAGATAAGTGTGTCTTCTCTATAGGTCAAGCATGATGGAGAGAGTGCCATGGTTTGGGGCTGCAGGACTGCTGCCGCCTGTGGGGAGCTACAGTTCATTGAGGGAACCATGAATGCCAACATGTACTGTGACATACTGAAGCAGAGCATGATCCCCTCTCTTCAGAAACTGGACCACAGGGCAGTATTCCAACATGATAACAACCCCAAACACACCTTCAAGACCACCACTGCCTTGCTAAACAAACTGAGGGTAAAGCTGCTGGACTGGCCAAGCATGTCTACAGACCTAAACCCTATTGAGCCTCCTCAAATGGAGGAGTGTAAGGTCTCTAACATCCACCAACTCTGTGAAGTTGCCATGGAGGATGGATGAGGAGTCCAGTAGCTCCTGTGAAGCTCTAGTGACCTCCATGCCCAAGAGAGTTAAGGCAGTGCTTGAAATTAATGGTGGCCACACAAAATATTGACACTTTGGGAACAATTTGGCCATTTTCACTTAGGGTTGTACACACATTTGTTCCCAGCGGTCTAGATATTAATGGCTGTGTGTTGAGTTATTTAGAGGTGACGCCAAATTTACACTTGTGAATCTGCTTTCAATATTACAGCTCTAAAAGCGAGGCCTGAAAACCACAAGCGTTTTATGGTTATGGTTACATAGTATAATTTACTGTGTATATGATATACAGTCACTCGAGGGGACAGCATTATGTATCAGAAATCTTCACACCGTTAGTGATCATCTTGTTCAATGACCAGAAGAGATCAGATCACTGGAACATACTAATGTAGGACTTGAGACTTCTTAGTCGTCAGCTACATGACTGTTTGCTTTAGTCTGATGGTCGTAAAGTATTTTCTGTGAGATTGTAACATGAGGTGGACAGCTGTAGTGCCCTGGATACATACTGAAAATTAACACATGCCCTTGTTTTCTCAGCAATGTCCCTGAGCTTTCTTAGAGAATTCTGACTCAGCGAATCGTCTCACAGTTCTAAATTCTCCTGCATCTGGATTGGAAATATTTGTGGTAAAGACAGGTTGTTTTTTTTTATAAAATCATTATGTGGCAGATAGGGAAGATGTCCAGAAATCACAATACAATATTTTTCGATATTTAAAATTACAATATAAAAAAAACACAAGATCAGGAAAATGAGAGAGATCAGTGGATCAGTACAAACATTATTTAATCAAAATCACTGTATATATCAAACGCAATCTGCTGAATTCAAGGTAGAACTAGAAACATATTTGTATCTATGCAATGGGACAACAAAGATACAGTATATCACATACGGTAGGTGAATTCACCCTTCACATTTTTGGAAATATTTTATATCTTTTCATAGGGCAACATGATGATCTGACACTTTGTAAAGTAGTCAATGTAAAGTATCAGTGCACAGCTTGTAGAACAGTGTAAATGTGTTATGCCCTACAAATAATATAAATAACTCAACACATAGCCATTAATGTCTAAACCGAGCAGCAATAGTTAATATATCCGTAAGTGAAAATGGCCAAATTATGCCCAATTAGTCATGTGACCCATTAGTGTTACAATTTCTCAGGTGTGAATGGGGAGCAGGTATGTTAAATTTTGTATTATCACTCACACACTGTCATACTAGTCACTGGAAGTTCAACATAGCACCTCATTGCAAAGAATTCTCAGAGGATCTGGAAAAAAAGAGATGTTACTCTACATAAAGATGGCCTAGGCTATAAGAAGATTGCCAACACCCTGAAGCTGAGCTGCAGTATGGTGGCCAAGACTATACAGTAGTCTAACAAGACAGGTTCCACTCGAACAGACCCCGCCATGGCCAACCAAAGAAGTTGAGTGTTCGTGCTAAGCGTCATATCCAGAGGTTGTCTTTTCAAATCAAAGTAGACATATGAGTGCTGCCAGCATTGCTGCAGAGTTTAAAGGGCTGTGGGGTCCCTAAAGGAATCCTCTTCTAAAGATGATGCGCAAGAAAGACTGCAGTTTGCTGAAGAGAAGCATATTAAGGACATGGATTACTGGAACCATTTCCTGTGACCTGATGAGACCAAGATAAACGTATTTGGCTTGGTGCATGTGTAGCATGTGTGGCGGCAACCAGGTGAGGAGTAGAAAGACAAGTGTGTCTTGCCTAGAGTTAAGCATCGCGGTTGGAGTGTCATGGTTTGGGGCTGAATGAGTGCTGACGACCGTGGGAGCTACTGTTCATTGAGAGAACCATGAATGCCAACCTGTGCTATGACCTACTGGAGCAGAGCATGATCCCCTTCCTTCTTATTCCAACATAATGACCCCCAAAATTGACCTGAAGAAGGAAAACAGCCTTTCTAAAGAAACTGAAGGTAAAGCTGCTGGACTGGCAAGGCATGCCTCCAGACTAAAGATGAGCGAACCCGTGGAAGTTCTGTTCGGTGGGTTCAGCTAGACTTTATATAAAGTTTGAGTTGACATGAACCTCAAATGGATGGGGCAGTTCAGGTCTCTGCCCTCATGCAGCCAGCCATAGACAGATCACGTACGGAAGCGGGGGGTTCCGTTTATTTTTTTTGTGTACACTACATCCGATCATGTTGTTGTTACCCCCAGTGAGAGCCGTTCAAACACTGCAAGTGGCTCACACTAAGCTGAGCACCAAACATATCCGAGCACAGCGATACTCACAAGAGTGGTTTGCATATGTAAAGCACCCAAACTCCGAACCCAAACTCTGGGGTTTTTTTTAAAGTCTGTGTTTGATATGAACACCGAATCTCAGGTTCGCTCATTTCTACTCAAGACTTAAACCCTATTGAGCATCTGTCAAACAAAAGTTGAAGAAGTGCAAGGTCTCTAACATCCACCAGCTCCGTGATGTTGTTGTGGAGGAGTGGAAGAGGATTCCAGCGGCTCCTGTGAAGCTATAGCGAACTCAATGCTCATAAGAGATAAGGCAGAGCTTGAAAATAATGGTGGCTACACAAAATATTAATACTTTGGGCACAATTTGAACACTTTCACTTAGGGGTCCACTCACTTTTGTTGTTAGCGGTTGTGACATTAACCCCTTCACCCCTGGGCGATTTTCTGTTTTTCATTTTAGTTTTTTCCTCCTATTCTTCCGAGAGTCATGACTTTTTTAATTTTTCGTCAATATTGCCAGATGAGGGCTTATATTTGGCATAACGAGTTGTACTCTTGAATGAAACCATTAGTTTTACCATACAGTGTACTGGAAAGCAGGAAAAAAAATCCAAGTGTGGTGAAATTGCAAAAAAAGTGCTATTGCACGATTGTTTTGTTTTTTGTTTTTTTTACCACGTTCACTATATGGCAAAATTGATGTGTCGGTGTGATGCCTCACGAGTTTGTACATATCAAACCTGTATACTTTTACTTTTATCTAAGGGGTGAAAAAAAATTCAGAAGTTTGTCCAAGACAGAATAGCATTTTGTCACCATTTTCCGAGACCCGTAGTGTTCTCATTTTTTGGGATCTGGGGCTCCATGTTGGCTTATTTTTTGCGTCTTGAGCTGACGTTTTTAATGATACCATTTTTGTGTAGATGATACGTTTTGATCACCTATTATTGCATTTTAAATAAATGTTGCTGCAACCAAAAAATGTAATTTTGGAGTTTGGAATTTTTTTCTCGCTACACCGTGTACCAATCAGGTTAATTGATTTTACACTTTTTTAGATCGGGCAGTTCTGAATGCAGCGATACCAAATATGTGTATTTTTTAAATTGTTTTATTTTCAATGGGGCGAAAGGGAGGTGAATTGAACTTTGTCTTTTTTATTTTTTCGTATTTGTACATCTTTACACCTTTTATTTAGTTTACTAGTTTCCCTAGGGGAATTTATCACTGCAAAGTCCAATCGCTTATGCTTTTCTCGTGATCAGAGCAGCATCACTCTGATCAACAGAAATGCTCATCTCTTGTGAGTGCCGGAGCTCTGTCGACTCTCACAGAAAATTAGTCATGGCAGCATCAGGGGTCATCAGCTGACCCCGCGTTACCATGATAATACATTGGTAGCCCATGATCTCAACATGGGCCCTTGATGGCAGCGGGTAACGCTGCAATCCCTGCAGCCATTTAAATCATGATGTCAGTGTTTGACAGCACGATTTAAAGGGTTAACAGACGCTGGTGGATCGCCGATCCACCTGCACCTGTTAGCCACACATGTCTGCTGATCAGATCAGCAGAGACATGTGCGGGGATTACTGAGGGCGCACCGCCGGAGCCAGCTGTATCCGGACACAGGCAACCAAGGTCGTACCAGTATGTCCTTGGTCGTAAATGAGTTAATAGATGTGTGTTGAATTATTTAGAGGATAACCCAAATTTACACTGTTAAGATTAAAATGACAGTTACGCTTTACGCTTCCTCCTCACTTAGCGTGTCTCATGATGGCGAAAATGTTAAATTTTACTCTCTTCCAAACAACAACAAACCATGTTCTGCGTATTTGGGAAGTATGCTACATGCTGTGTGGCAAAATCCAAATGTGATTTCTGATGTATTTTCCAGCCACGGCATTTTTATGGTCAGTTTTCCATAAATCCCAGCTCTGTGAAGTGTACGGCTTATATTGGTCCTATGTCCAGATACTTCCATCTCTGCTTTGGTTTGGGTCTTTGGAGCTTCTTCAGTGGTGTCATTGGTGTTTCTTGTATTTGTGATTAATGCCCTCATTGATTGGTCTTTTGATTTTCGTGTATGGCCTTCTCTTGTCAGACTTATGGTTATGCCGCGCCTTTTCCATTTTGTTATAAGAGATGTAGGCTGTTCAAAGTTTAGGATATTTTTTTATAACCTAACCCTGACCTGTTCTCCACAATTTTGCCCTTGACCTACTTGGAGAGCTTCTTTGTATTTATGCTGTTTGTTCAATGGTGTTGCAGATTTGGGGTGTTTATATCTATCGGCATCATGTGAAAGATCACTCCGGTTGCACCACTGCAGACCTTATTCAACTAATTATCTGATCTCTGAAGTTAATTGGTTTCACCAGACCATATTTAGGGCTTTCATAGCAGAGCAAGTAAATACATTTGCCATTTTGTTTTGTTTTGTCCCAATATAGCAATTTGCACCATTTAGGTTCTTTGCTTAAGATCACATTTAAAATCCATTCTAATTCCAGATTGGGATTCAACAAAGCAGGAAAACACTAAGGGGTGAATACTTTTGTGAGACAACGCACATCATATAGAGTCCCCAGCTGGTGCAGTACTATAATGGTTGTGTAGTAAGATCTCAGTTAAGCAAATAAGGACGTGTCAGGGCCGTGATTGATTCCTAGTGGCAATCAATAGAGTTTTGAATGCAGTCCCAGATGTGACCAAGAAGAGCATGAAGTAAATCATGATCAAGTCAATAGAAGTAAAGCAATAGTATCCATACTGTATGCAGATCCAATTTATGTTCTAGCTCCACCGAAATGAGGAAGCCACAGAGAGTCATTCATAGTAATAATCTCGTATTCTTGTTAGGTTCTTATTGTTCTTCTTGTTTCTCACCCAAGTAGAGCCCTTACAGGACAATTGTACTGATGCTTTTCTTCAAATGCTCAGTTTTCAGGTTTTCCTC
Organism: Anomaloglossus baeobatrachus; assembly: GCF_048569485.1. Lineage (NCBI taxonomy): Eukaryota > Metazoa > Chordata > Amphibia > Anura > Aromobatidae > Anomaloglossus > Anomaloglossus baeobatrachus. The sequence continues at coordinate 125,132,208 of NC_134353.1, forward strand.
GTTTGTTGTACGTTAGGCATTGGCACAGGATATTTTTTAGGCAGATTTCACTTTGAACCCATCTGAAAAAGCACTACCAAAAAAAATATAGCGCACAGAAAGGTAAAAGCAACATTCCTGTTCACATGTTCAGTCTTTTGTTGCTTTTTTTTTAACTGTTTAAAGGTTTGGAAACAATGAAGTGATTAAATTATAGCTTAAAATTCAGAAAAAAAGGTGCCACAAGGTCAACAGCAATATCGCAAATCGCTGTTTTTTTTCTCCTGGAGTTCTGTAGACCTGAAATGTGTTTTTCTGAGCACTTTTCCAACAATTTTTGGGGAAAGCATTTTTTTAAATTGCTTCTCTAATTAGTGGTCCCTGGGATGTCAGTTTAGGTGGACGGTCATGTCTTGGTAGGTTTGCAGTTGTGCCACAGTCTTTCCGTTTTTGGATGATGGATTGAACAGTGCCCTGTGAGATGTTCAGGGCTTGGGATATTTTTTTTTATAACCTAACCCTGCTTTACTCCCCACAACTTTATCACTGACTGTCTGATGTGTTCCTTGGTATTCATGATGCTGTTTGATCTCTAATGTTCTCAAACAAGCCTCTGAGGCCTTCACAGATTAGCTGTAGTTATACTGAGAATAAACTACACCTGTGTGGACTCAGTTTACTAATAACGTGACTTTTCAAGGCAATTGGTCACTCAGGATTTTATTTAAGGGGTATCAGACTAAGGAGGCTGAATACAAATACATGTTGCAATTTTCAGATTTCTATTTTTTAAATATTTAAAAAACCAGGTATCATTTCTTTTACACTTTACAAATACTTGCTACTTTGTGTTGTTATATGGCAAAAAATCACAGTTGAATAAATTTAAGTTTGTGGGTGTAACATAAAGTTCCAGGGGTATGAATACTTTTTCAAGGCATTCACATATCACATAAAATCCCAATAAAATACATTTAAGTTTCTGGGTGTTACATGAAAAACGTTGAAAAGTTCACAGGGTATGAATACTTTTTCAAGGCAATGTAAACAGCATGTTGTTCTCCTATACAGATTAATATATCCTTTTTTTGTTAGCTATTTTTACACCATATTTTTGAGCAGGCCTTCTCAAAAAATTGCAGAGAAAGACAAAATGTGAACATACCCATAAAATATACATCAATGTTGTCTGATGTGGTTTTTTTTTTAAACATTTTTTGTGTATGGGGCACTTTTTTTTCTGCTTTAATTGATGCAACAATAAAATTCAGGATCTGCTTCAAAATTCACAGTTGCAGTATTTTTCAAGCAGAAAAGGCTCCATGAGTGACATGTTGCTTCATTTTCAACATTGAAAAAAATATGTGGGAAAACAGCACCCTGCACACTATAGGCATGTATTCTTATGGTAATGAATAGGAGCCTTATTCAAATAGTATTTGAAGTTGGGGGTTTCATCACCAGAATCTGCACCAAAGGCTATGTTCACATGAAGTTTTTTACATGGATTTTGTAGCAGATTCTGATCCAAAATTCACATGAAAAATCTTTATTGAATACCATATTTTTTCCATTTATAAGATGCACCAGATTATAAAACGCACCTCAAATTTAGAGGAAAAAACTGTTTTAAAAAAAAATTGGGTTTGTCTTGCAATCCAGTGGTGGAGCAGGATCACAGGAGGCAGGGGCAGTGGTGGAACAGGGCAATGCTGCGGGCGATGTGGCGGGTGTGCCAGATGCTCGCTGCGAGCGCTGTGAGTGAGGCAGGCAACATCAAGAAACTGCTGGCGGTGCGGGTTTCAAACAAATTGGGTCCGGATTTAGCGCGTACGAAGATTGAGCTATCGGCTCAATGACAAGCTGAGATCTCATCTGCGCAGGCGTCACCTCTGGTGCCATTTTTCTTAAGTCGACTGCTGGGAGATTAGTGGGCCAGTGGCGGCGCGTGCACAGATGAGATATTGAGCCTAGAGCTCCATCTTCACACTTGCCGACTCCAGGCGCCATTATTTGAACCCCACACCACTGCCAGTGCTTCACCGCCTACAGCCCAGCAGCAGAGCGCCTGCAGCTCCAGCAGCACAGTGTCCGCACCCCCAGCAGCACAGTGTCCGCACCCCCAGCAGCACAGCGCCCGCAGCCCCAGCAGCACAGTGCCCGCAGCCCCAGCAGCACAGTGCCCGCAGCCCCAGCAGCACAGTGTCTGCACCCCCAGCAGCACAGCGCCCGCAGCTCCAGCAGCACAGTGTCTGCACCCCCAGCAGCACAGTGCCCGCAGCCCCAGCAGCACAGTGCCTGTAGCCCCATTAGCAAAGTGTCCGCACCCCCAGAAGCACAGTGCCCGCAGCCCCAGCAGCACAGCGCTCGCAGCCCCAGCAGCACAGTGCCCGCAGCCCCAGCAGCACAGTGCCCGCAGCCCCAGCAGCACAGTGTCTGCCCCTCCAGCAGCACAGCGTCCGCAGCCCCAGCAGCACAGTGCCCGTAGCCCCAGCAGCAAAGTGTCTGCAACTCCAGCAGCACAGTGTCCGCACCCCCAGCAGCACAGTGCCTGCAGCCCCAGCAGCACAGTGCTTGCAGCCCCAGCAGCACAGCGCTCGCAGCCCCAGCGGCACAGTGTCCGCACCCCCAGCAGCACAGTGCCCGTAGCCCCAGCAACTCAGTGTCTGCAGCATAAACGCTGCCTCCTGCTACCCCTCTCCACCACCTCCCAGTAAGCTATATTCGAATTATAAGATGCCCCCATAATTTTCCTGCCACATTTTTGGGAGGAAAATTGTGTCTTTTAATCTGAAAAATACGGTGCTTTTTGAATAACCTTTTTTATTCAAACACACATACAGTACACATGGTGCTGCTCTTTTTCCACATGGAAAAAGAAGCAACATGTCAATTCTTGAAGAGTTTCCACTTATAGCATGCATCTATTTTTTAGTGAGTAGATTGAAGAAGAGCAAAAATACCTTTTGTTTATGCTTATTTTTTCACCCGTAAAAATCCATATTAATGACTATCCAAAAAGTAATTAAAGATTTATTTTAGTTAATGCACTTCAAAATTCATGTACAAAAAATTCCACATGAACTTATGTAAACAGTGCCCTATACACAAAAACAGGTCCAAAAACAAGCCCAAAAAGTGCCTAAATTCACAGAAAAAAATAAAAAAAACATGCCCTAATTTGTCATTTCCTTCGTGCTTATTTTTGTATAGTTTTGTGCTGTTTTTGTTGCATCCAATTCATTATTCTATCTAAACATCTTATGTGTGCTCACCTGCTTTTGTTTTCTGCTGTGTGGGTAGAGTCTAGTAATTGTGGCGCCCCTGAGGCTTCAGCCGCCACAGAGTATTGCATCTCCTTTAAGATGCAATGCTTATCCCGGGTAAGAGGAGGTTATCACTGGTGTTTTTCACTTACACAACATCCAGCCAGTGAGTCAGACAGTTACACAACTCAGGAAGCCAGCCAGGTTGCGAAATTCCCGGTTGCTGGGACAACCACTGGTGAATCAATGGAAAGGTGGGGGCTGCACTGAGGGAGTAGGAATACACAAAGTTTCTTTTTAGAATAGTCTGAGACTCTGAAGAACACGGTTGCAGGAGAGAGTGCTTGAGAGCTTCTCCTGCTAGAACCGGGCAGACTGGAACAGTGCGAGAGGCAACCGGTGGAGCAAGTGAGACAGAGGAGAACATGGTGGCTGAGGTCGAGCTTAACCGTTCCCACAGTGCCAGCGCAGTCAGGGTGCAGAGACCTGGGGTTGGACTACCAGAATCTGCAGAGAATGGGGATTCCAAGTCCCAGCGCTCACCACCCATTTTCTCTGAGCACAGTGACACATAGGATCCGGGGGTCGGGATTGTAGCCAGGCCTCATGGCGAGGATCCGCGTCACCTGCATACGGGATGGGACACTTTACAAGAACACCGGGGTCCCCAAGTTGCTTCAAGCCACGGGGATCCACATGTAAGCGCAGAGGAGGAAGGTTTCACACTCCACAGACACTGGTGACTGCTTCTGATTTACTCGGGACTGGCTGGAGCCCATTGCGGCAGACATCAGCACCACCACGGGGGCATCTTACGAACTGTAAGTAAAAAGAACTTTGAACCGCAGTTCCAGTGTCATGCTTGTCATTGCCGGCGCCGCCGCCCCACGCTTTGGTGCCACCGGCCATCCCCACCGCCCTCATTTTCCCGGGGCCCGCTCCACCTGTGAGGAGCGATACCACCTTAGCTGCTATTACCATCCGCCCCGGAGGACAGCGACAGCAGCGGCGGCTAATCTCTGGCCGCGTACTGCAGGTGGCGTCATGACAAACATCCACCTCTTATTCCTCTTTCAATGTGGAGACCTCTGGGCACGAAGCCAGGCAGGACCACCCGTGACATCCTCGGAACCAAGCTCACCAGCCCGGCGACGAGTAAGGTTGACCCCCTGCCACATAATTCCAAATGTTTTAGCCTGTTTAATCAATTGCGACTTTTAAAAAGTCACAAAATTTGGCAAAAATTCACTCCAATCCACCAATGGATTCAAAATCTTCAATTTTTGAGTCTGTCATTTTTACCTTTGACGCCAAAAGTCGAAAAGAACAGTTCAAGACGGGAAGAAAGCCGATATTTTTTACATCATGAATCACATGCGCCATTTTGATGAAGTTAACAGCAAAAAAGGCAATTAATACCAGAAGATAAAAAAGGAAAGTGACATTAAAAAAAAATGTAAACGATTAACCTCATAACGACGGCCGTACGACTTAAAGCGGCGGCAAAACAGGGTACTTATTCTGTTCCGCCGCTTTAAAGCGGCGGCCCGAAAAAACCCTGTAGCGCCCCCCAGCGACCGAAAATCTCGGGGGTTTCAGCTACCGGGGGTAGCTGAGACCCCCCAGATTATGAATCGGGGTGTTTTTTTTGGACCCCGATCATGTGATCGGCGGTATACACTGTATACCGACGAACACATGAAAAAAAAAGAAATGGCCGGTAAAACTGATTTCTTTTTCATCTGACATGATCAAACATGTCAGATGAGAAAGAAATCTAACCCCCTAGTGCCCCCAAAGCCCCCGGTACCGGAGAGTCCCCCCACCCCCACCCCTACCCCCACCGGACATCCAAAATGGCGCCGAAGCGCACAGAAAACTGCCGCCGGCGCCGGCTCTGCATTCATTTCCCTCCGATCTGAAATGATCAAACATTTCAGATCGGAGGGAAATGTCCTCCCCCTGACCCCTCCTCCGGTCCACCAGAGCCCTCTGGTCACCGGAGCCCCCTCCGGTTCTCCAGAGCCACCACCCCCCTCCCCCCTCCGGAGCGTGGAAGATGGCGGCGCACAGCGCGCGGCCGCATTCATTCTGCTCTTTCTGCCGCATGTGACACGTCACATGCGACAGAAAGGTGTCCCCAGGTCCCACTAGGTCACCCCCCGTCACCCCCCCAAGCCCCCGGTTATACGTTACCTGTCTGCCGCTCCGTCCCGCGATCACGCCGCCTCCTTCTTCAATGCTGGCGGTGCATGCGCAGACAGCAGTTGTCAGCTGGATCTGCAGGGATCCTGCTGACGTCGCAACTGCACAGGCTACTCCACTGTGGACCGGGGGAGGGTGAGTGCGGTAATCTGCAGTCACACTCCTCACATGGAGAGACTGCTGTTCCAGAAAATGGGGGGTACGTTCTGTGAGCGTGCCCCTCATATTCTGGAATGAGGTTACTGCAGGTCACTCTGCCCTAGGTTGGACCGGGGCAGTGTGAGTGCAGTATTCTCAGATTACTGCACCCACACTGCTCATGGAGAGCTTGCTCTTCCAGAAAATGGGGGATACGTTCCCTGAACGTGCCACCCATATTCTAGAAGATCCAGAGTCGGCGTGGGACCTCCAAAATGGATTACAGCGACCGGAATTTCTTTATTTTCAATAAATTGGTAAAAGAGGAATGTTTCGGGGAGTGTTTTTTCAAATAAATTTTTTTTTTGTCTTTTTTTTTCTATTACTGACTGGGTTAGTGATGTCGGGTATCTGTTCAGATGCCGTGACATCACTAACCCCAGGGCTTGATGCCAGGTGACATTACAGCTGGTATCAACCCCATATATTACCCCGTCTGCCACCGCACCAGGGCGCGGGATGAGCTGGGGCGAAGCGCCAGGATTGGCACATCTAATGGATGCGCCACTTCTGGGGCGGCTGCGGCCTGCTATTTTTAGGCTGGGAAGAGTCCAATAACCATGGCTCTTCCCACCCTGAGAATACCAGACCCCAGCTGTCCGCTTCACCTTGGCTGGTGATCTAATTTGGGGGGGACCCCACGTTTTGTTTTTTTTTAAAAAAACGCCTGGGGAGCCCTCCAAATTGATCACCAGCCAAGGTGAAGCTGTCAGCTGTGGTTTGCAGGCTACAGCTGTCTGCTTTACCCTAGCTGGCTATCAAAAATAGGGGGGACCCCACGTCGTTTATTTTAATTATTAATTTTTTGGGGGGCTAAATACAAGGCTAGGCACCCTATAGTGCCACATGAAAGGCACTAAAGGGCGCCAGCTTAGAATATGCAGGGGGTGGGACGTTATATATGTTTGACATCTATCCATTCATCCATTGTAGCATTTTAGGCTGTGTGCCCACAATCAGGGTTTGCAGCGTTTTGGGCGCAGAGTGTTTTCCCTGTGTCCATAATGCTGCGTTGTGCAGTAGAAGCACAGTGGAAGGATTTTTAGAAATCCCATGCCCAATGTGCTTCTTTTCTCCGCAGCATAAACCGACCTGTGGCGCAGCTTCCCGAGCCTCAGCATGTCAATTTATGCTGCGGAGATGAGTGTTCTCTGCAGGTAGCATAGAGCTCCACAGCGACCTGAACCCAAATCGTGGGCATGGGCAGCTGCGTTCTCCCGTGGACAACACTCACATCTCTGCAGGAGGCTGACACTGTGTACTAGACGCCGTGTCGCTGGATCATGGCCACATAGCCTAAAAGTGAGACATTTGTTGCTACAGCAACATTTTTGTGAAGTACCTGTGGATTCAAAATGCTTAATATACTCCTGAATAAAATCCAGTTTCCAAAATGGAGTCACTTGTGGGGGGTTTCTGCTGTATAGGTACCCAAGGGGCCCTGCTAATGTGACATGGTGCGCGCAATTTATTTCAACTTTTCCAGAATTCAAATGGTGCTCCCTCCATTCCAAGCCCTCCCATTTATCCAAACAGAGGTTTTTGGCCACATGTAGGGTATCCCTGTGCTCATAAGACATTGGATAACAACCTGTGGGGTCCACGGTTTGTTGTTGTCTCTTGAAAAAGTGAGAAATTTGATGCTAAAGCAACAGTTTTGTGAAAAAAATGAAAATTTTCAATATGGCAACCTAAGCTTATTAAATTCTGTGAAGTACTCGTGGATTCAAACTGCTCACTATACACCTAGATAAAAGCCTTGAGGTGTCTTGTTTCCAGAATGAAGTCAGTTGTGGGGGACCTCCACTGTTTAGGCACCTCAGGGGCTCTCCAAATGCAACCTGGCGTCCGCTATTGATTCCAGCCAATTTTGCAGTCAAATGGCACTCCTTCCCTTCCGAGCCCTGCCATGCGCCCAAACAGTTGATTTCCACCACATATAAGGTATCGCCAAACTCAGGAGAAATTGCACAATAAATGTTATGCTGAATTTTTTCATTTTACTCTTGTAAAAAAAAAAGCTACCTGGTTGAAATAACAATTTTGTGGTAAAATTTTATTTTTTTTTTTTCATGGCTCAACGTTATAAAATTCTGTGAAGCACCTGAGGGTTCAGGGTACTCACCAAACATCTAGATAAATTCCTTGAGGGGCCTAGTTTCCAAAATGGGGTCACTTGTGCGGGGTTTCTGCTGTTTAGGTACCTTAGGGGACCTCCAAATGCGACATGGTGCCCGCAATCTTTTTCAGGCAAATTTCCTTTCTAAAATTCAAATATTGCTCCTTTCGTTCCAAGCCCTCCCATTTGTCCAAACAAAGGTTTCAGACCACATGTGAGGTATCACCGCGCTCATAAAAAAGTGGTTAACAAACCTTGAGGTCAAACTTTTGGAATTACCTCTTGAAAAAGTGAGAAAATTGATGCTAAAGCAACATTTTTGAGAAAATTATTAAAATTTTCAATATGACAACGTAACGTTAACAAAATCTGTGAAGTACCTGTGGATCTAAAATGCTCACTATACCCCTAGATAGAAGCCTTGAGGGGTCTAGTTTCCAAAATGGTGTCACTTGTGAGGGATTTCTTCTGTTTAGGTACCTTAGCGGACATGTAAATGCAACATGGTGCCCGCAATCTATTTCAGCCAAATTTGCTTTCCAAAATTCAAATATTGCTCCTTCTGTTCCGAGCCCTCCCATTTATCCAAACAGAGGTTTCTGACCACATGTGGAGTATCGGCGCGCTCATAAGAAAGTGGGGAACAAGTTTTGGGGTCCATTTTGTTGTGTTATTTCTTCTAAAAGTGAATAAATTTGGGTTAGAGCAACATTTTTAGGTAAAATTTAATTTTTGCTTTTTTTCATTCCACATTGCTTTTGTTCATGTGAAGCACCTGAAGGGTTAATAAACTTCTTGAATGTGGTTTTGAGTACTTTAGGGGGTGCAGTTTTTAGAATGGTGTCACTTTTGGGTATTTTCTGTCATCTAGGCCTATTGAAGTCACTTCAAATGTGATGTGGTCCCTAAAAAACTGGTTTTGTAAATTTTGATGTAAAAATGAGAAATTGCTGATAAACTTTGAACCCCTCTAACTTCCTAACAAAAAAAAATGTTGTTTCCAAAATTGTGCTGATGTAAAGTAGACATGTGGGAAATGTTATTTATTAACTATTTTGTGTCACAGAAATCTCTGGTTTAACGGTATAAAAATTCAAAAGTTGAAAATTGCTAAATTTTCAAAATTTTTGCCAATATTCAATTTTTTTCATAAATAAACACAAAAAATATTGTCCTAAATTTGGTACTAACATGAAGTCCAATATGTGACGAAAAAACAGTCTCAGAATCACCGGGATCCGTTGAAGCGTTCCAGAGTTATAACCTCATGAAGTGACACTGGTCAGAATTGCAAAATTTGGTCTGGTCATTAAGGTGAAAATTAGCTCCGTCACTAAAGGGTTAATTGTGGCCTTATATTAGAGTAAAACTAATAAACAGCTGGTTTAGTAGATAAACAAAACATCGGGTCAGCATGACCCACACTGAAATAGCCGAAATATTTTTAGCTGCCATCGGAATTTTGCTTTACGTGACCTTGTGATAAAATAAGGGATTAAACTAAAACAGAAAAGTAAAGCAGTTGAATATATCAACAATCCAACTCAACTTCCCATTTATCAGGTTGGGAAATCTCCATTCATTCTTTCATTTTCCCACCTGACGTAGATACCTTGTTTTTTAAGGGGTACATTATATTTATTAAACTTTCCATTTTAGTGTATATATAAATGATAGATTAGCTTTTAGAAATGTACAGTAGAACTTTTACATAGGGAATTCAAATAGAAAAATGCACTATGTTTTTATATTTAATTTATTTTTTTGTTTTATTTGCTTTTTTCTATAAATTTAATTAAAAATTTTTTTTTTTCCCCCAGTAAGGGACTTGACAATGCAATCCTCTGGTACTTCATATAATATGCTACAATATAATAGCTACAAAGACCCCCATGATGGCATTGCACCAATAGGGTGAAGGAGAAAACTCTCTCCTTTTGTTTAAGGCCTTATTCAGACATTCGGAAGTAACATATTTTTTTGTATCCGGAGAGTACACGTAACCACATAAGTAAAATTACCCACACAAGAGTATAGGTCTGTGAAAAGTACAGTCTGCACAAGGATGCCATCATTGTGCACTCTGTGTGTGCTCCATATATATACTGAAGAGGATAGACCTCCAGGCTCTATTGCTCCTTTCCAGCCTCCGGTCTCCATCCAGATACCATGTGGGCAATGTCTTTAGGCGGTCTTCACAAAGAAACATCATACCGGTCCTAGTCCCGAGATTATGGTTTGAAGTGGCATAATTTACAATAGCCGACCCCTCCAGACTTCATTCCAGGTACATTAACAGCTCAGTATTACATTGATTTGGTAATGTAACCAGTGGTAAGGCCATTTCTCCAAAAACTTTTTTTCAACACGACAAGGCAAGGCCATACCACTCGCCAAACTATGTTGCTTGCACTACTGTAAGTAACCTGTGCAGCCTGAACATGCTACTGTGGCGCCCCTGAGGCTACCGTCACCACAGAGGTACTGCACCTCAGCTAGAGGTGTGGTGCCCCATCCTTTGTAAGAAAGAGGCCATCTATCGGTTCACCCACCAAAAGCCTGCAGACACCCAATTGTTAGCTCACACATTAGATCAGGGCTGGGGCAAGTCCCATTAATGCTTAGAGAGCAGAAATCTGATTATGGCTCTTAAGCCCCGTGCACTGTCTCTAGAATCATCCAGGGGGTGGAGCTTAGTGGATGAGCTGTCTGAGGGGAAATGGGAGGAGCTAAGTTTTGAAAATTGGCGGTTGGGAGAGTCAGTGAGTCAGTCAGGAGGAGGGGTCCTGTTCAACTCTGAGGAGATGGAAGAAAGAATCCCAGCGACTTAGGGAAAGTGTGTCAGACACCCCTATAGTCACAATTCACAGACAAAAGCTAAATACGCTCAGCTTCACGGCCGGGGGTACTCAGAACCGGGCCGGATTAGTCAGGGGATGTCAGCGGTGGCGGGGTTCGGCTCCATGACCCTGAAGGTGTCATTTAATAAATAAAAGGGGATGATGATGGGAGTTGTATTTTTAGAGATTCTTAAAAGTTCGTGACGCACATGTGGTTTTGCGGCTATGTGTCCTGCCGCTGCGCTGTGGGTTTCCCGGGGCAGGTGATGAGGGTGCAGCTGAGGTGTTTTTACTCCTCACAGGTGGGGAGTTCCCTTGGCTGAGATAACCGTTGATTATAGGAAAAGTCTATGATGGCAGGTTGTGACGGAGGAATGGAGACGACACCAGGGCTTTGCAACAACAGTCTTTTACTCACGGTATTGATTCAAGCTTGACAGCGTTGTTAGTCCATCCACAATGTGCTGGGATCCCCACTGGCGTGTGCAATTGGTTGCAGTTAGACGCGCCCCCACCCCAGTTAGATGCGCATGTCAGCTGACTGCAACCAATCACAGGTGGCAGGACGGTGGGGAAAGCAGTGCAAGTGTCTGCGGGTGAGTATCGAGGTATAGAAATAAATGAATAAATAAAACAATCGGTGCAGGGTCCCCAGACTCTGATACCCGCACAGATAAAGCCCACGGCTGCAACCCCCAGCTGTCGGACTTTATCTGTACTGTGTAGCAAAATAAGCCCAGAATCACAGTTGCGCGAGTCTCCCATCGCATCACGCGGCAGCTGCACACTGTCCTGACAGGAGCGTGTATCTGCAGGTAGTTCTATGCAGCTGCATGCTCGTGTCAAGAGAATGTGCGGCTGCCAGGTGATGCGATGGGAGACTCGTGCGAGTGCACCACACACTTGCACGAGTCTCGCATCGCATCACCTGGCAGCCGCACATTCTCGTGACAGGAGCGTGCATGTAGTTCTATACAACTTCACACTCATGTCCGGAGAGTGTGCAGCTGTCAGGTGATGCGATGCGAGACTCATGCGAGTCATACGGTTCTTGTGAGTGAACCGTATGTGTACGAAAAACAAAATCGGATAAAGGTTTGCTAGGCTTTAGCTAGTCACCAGTAAGTAAAAACGGACAGTACGGAGGCCATTAGTAGGCTGTTGGTTTATTCAGTTAACTTTGCTGACGATTCTGCTACATAAGATGGAAATTTGTGTTGCTGCACACGCAATTTAGATTCCTCCTTGATTTATCTATATATTTATTCCTTAATTGAGGATTTTTCCCATTTTCTACATGTATTATTGCTTTACAAACTTGCTACCAATCACAAAAGTGAACTATACACAAAGACTTAGGCATTTTTCCATATGGTGTTTAATATAAACACCAAATGGAAACTACAGGAGGAATAAGTTCCCATTGCTCTTGTGACGCCCCTGACCTGGTCAGGCACCACTGAGTACTGCACCCATGCTGGGGGCAGTACAATACAGGTAATCCAGAAGGCTGACCTTGGTGTGACTACACAGGTCCATTGTAATCAGGTCTCCCACATCTACCTTTGATAGGGACCCCTGGGGAATCCAGGAGGGGGCGAGGCCTCCATGTCCACTCAAGGGGTGTGGTAGAGAGTCTGGTTGCTAAGTTGCGTAGGCAGGCACAGAGGGGAGGGAGTAGTGAGCCAGTCGGTTAGTGCAGCTCAGGGAGAGCAGTCACAAGAAGCAGACTCTGGAGGCTGTCACAACTCTGACAACAAACGTGCAATGGCTACCGACTGGGGAGATCGGTCACCTGGTAGTGCCGCCCGAAATCCACCCAAGGCTAGAAAGAGCAGAGGGGTGGCTGAGTACGGGGACTGCCAGGGAGGTACCAGGCCCACAAGGGTTACAGGTCCCAGTGCAGAGATTCATTCAGTTTTCCCTGCCAAACCTGCCGGAGGGGGCATTTCAGACCCTCACTATAACACCAGAGTCCGCAGCCACGTAGCAAAGATAGAGGGCCCTTAGTTCACAGAAGGCAAGCAGCCGGGGTGACCTGGTCCAGGCTACAAACAAACGGGCCGAAACGAGGGGAGAATAGGCAGCAGCAACTTCCCTGGGCGACCCCAGCAGGACTACAAGTCGGGGTCACCGCAAAAACGCCAGGGCTAGGAAGGTGAGACGGTAGTCACCCTCACAAGTCAGCCTGAAGGAGTGCCTGGTTTCCTCTGGTTCATCCCAGCTACGCCCGGGTACTTACCCTGCCATCAATCGTGAGTAAAAAACCCTGAAAGACTGTCTGAACTGTGCCTGAGTCATTCTGCTACTTGTGGTTCCACACACACTCCAACCGGACCCTGGGGCCTGCCACTCTTGGGAGGCCACAACACCCAGCTGCACACAACACCAGCCCTAGGCATCCCCTAACATGCAGCGGCGGTCCCCTGACCACAATACAGAGAGTGGCGTCACAAAAATCCAAAGAAGATAACTTACCTGTGACAAGACCATCCCACGTGGAGTCCCTGAAGGTAATGCTGCACAACACCTGTGGGGCTTCACACTCTAAATGCTGATCACTTTTATCTGACTGCCGGGCCAGAGTAGTGTCATTCCAGATACCTGATCACAATATTTTGTGCAGTGTTGAGATCTGGCCCCCGACCAATACCAATGAGCAAATGGGGAAAAAGTTGCATCAATTGTGAAAGATCAGACTCAAAAAATAAAGCCTGATGCAACACACATACAGTGGGGAAAAAAAGTATTTGATAGACTGCTTATTTTGCAAGTTTTCCCACCCACAAAGAACAGAGAGGTCTATAATTTTCATCATAGGTACACTTCAACTGTGACAGACAGAATCCAAAAAAAAAACAAAACACAGAAAATAATATTGTATGATTTTTAAATAATTACTTAGCATTTTATTACATGAAATAAGTATTTGCTCACCTACCAACCAGCAAGAAATCTGCCTCTCACAGACCTGTTATTTTTTTCTTTAAGAAGCCTCCTACTCTACACTCATTACCTGTATTAATTGCAACTGTTTGAACTCAATTCCTTTATAAAAGACACCTGCACACACTCAATCAATCACACACCAACCTCACCACCATGGCCATGACCAAAGAACTGTCTGAGGAAACCAGGGACAAAATTGTAGACCTGCACAAGGCTAGGATGGACTAAAGGACAAAAGGCAAGCAGCTTGGTGAGAAGACAACAACTGTTGCCGCAATTATTAGAAAATGGGAATTTATAAAGACTGTTTTTTTATTTACCTCTCTTCACCCTTTACCCTGGTGGAAAAAGATATAACTTTTTTTTTTTCTTTTTGAAAGGTGCAAAAAAAAAATAAAGTTAGTGCATCTTTCAGCTGTTTGTGTGCAAAGAAATAAAATCTGAGACAGCCGTGAGCCGGGGATAGATTTTGGATAGAATGAGCATGTTTTTTTTGGCGAACACTATATTAAATTTATAACATGGCAATAGGTGATTTCCCCTTTGCTAAGCCCCTGCTCTCTTTCTAAAAAAGTGATTGTGCAAAAAAATTACAAAATTTTCCACAAGTACTGTATCAAATTTTGTGACATTTGAACTCGTTTTCTGGAATAAATGGGATGAAAAAAGTATTCAGATATGAGACATAGAACTGCATTTTACTAATACTGTTCATTAACCAAAGCTCATTCCATCCTCTGTACTTTTATACAGAAGGGTTTGCATCCACTGAGGTCTTCAGCCATAGTGGGTACTCACTCCCGAAAAAAAATCTTTCATTGTCTGTTATGTCACTACAGCACCTTTAAATCGATGGATATTAAAGGGAACCTGTGAGGTCCTGTATGCACCGAGAACCATGAGCATTTCTGGGTGCATATTTCTAATCACTGCCTAACCGTCGCTGTATCTAGTATCCTTTATGATATGCTAATGAGCACAGGGACTAGTCGCAAGAGCTTTACTTCCCTTGGCTAGTTGGCCCTCTTAGCATGTAAGCACTCCCCTGTGGGCATGTTAACATGTTAATGAATAAACAGCATCAGAGGCATGGTCGCTCTCCCCCCCCTCTCTGCTGCCACCGCATTTGATATTGGTTTTTGGCTCAGTGCACATGATCAGAAGACCCCGGACTTCCACACTATGAAGCCAGGTGTACGCGTCCAGGATTCAGGGAGGTTTAGTGCGCATGACCGGAAGTGTGGGGCATTCTATCATGCGCACTGCTCGGCAACTGATGCGGTGACAACAGACACAGGTACGCGCGTCACTGCTTATGAAGCTAGGCAAAGGGCACTGAATAGCATGTTAACATGCCCCTGTGGGCCCCTGTGGGTGTGCTAACGTGCTAAGAGGGCGGAATGAGCGCAGGTACTAACAGCCTTAGGATTAGTCCCTGGCCTCATTAGTATATCATGAAGGATCTTTAGAAATACTTTTTCTAAAGATCTCCTTATCTATGCTACTAGATACAGGGACGGTTAGGCAGGGATTAGCAATATACACCCAGAACTGCTCGTCGTCCTGGGTGCATTTTGCACCTGACAAATTCAGTTCAACACAGAATGTACGTGGGTAAAAGTAATACATCATTTTATCTCAAACTTGTCAGATCACTATATAGGCCAGTTTCTACATAAATGTATTTACTTTACTCACTTATATAGCGCCATTAATTCCACAGCACTTTACACACATGATCATCACTGTCCCCATTGGGGCTCACAATCAGCATGTCTTTTCAGTGTGGGAGGAAAGCGGAGTAGAGATGAACGAATATGTTGTTCAGTATTTGTACCCAAAAAAATAGAGTTTGGGTTCGGAGTTCGGATGCTGTTCGTATACTGATCAGAGTATCGCCGTGCTTGGGTACGCTTGGTGCTCAGCCCAGTGCGAGCTGTTTGCCGTCTCTCAATGGCTCCCACTGAGGGCAACAACCGCATGATCGGATGCAATGTGTACAAAAAAAAAAATTAGTAACCGTGCCCTCCCTCCTCCAGAAGTGATCTGTTTACGGCTGGCTGCAAGTGGGCGGAGACACGAACTGCCAAATTAGTGACTTCCATTGGGGTTGAGGTCAAGTCCGGGTCCTGAACTAAACTTTATCTAAAGTCCTGCTGAACCAACACGTCCAGGGGTCCACTCATCTCTAAACAGGCAACCGCCGAAGAAACCCACGCAAACACAGGGAGAACATACAAACTCCTTGCAGATGTTGTCCTCCTTGGTGGGATTTGAACCCAGGACCCCAGCGCTAATCCAAATAAACAGTTTTTCACAAGCTTCTGTCCTTTATATGGTCACAAGCCACCTAACTAGTCTCCAGATGTGAATTCTATACCTCACAGTCAGACTAAGCAATGGCCAAACGTATAGTGTACCTAAAAGGAACACAACCCATAGGGCTGCAACCAGCGCTCCGCAGCCCTGCTGGGATTATTCCTGGACCTTTCTGCCAACGCACATTTACATTGGATTAGTGGTTGTCCACATGATGGGTCGTCCTTCAGATGTTTTCTAAAAAGCTTCCACTGTTGGGTTCTTGACAGTCTCTTATATAGTGCGCACAACTCAGCAGGACACTGGAATTTCAAGTGTTTCCTTCAGCTTTTTGGGCAGAGAGATAAGGTTTGCCCCGCAGTGTCTCCTACACAGATCTGTATGAATGACCTGATGGGCTATTTTTACGCAGGTATTTTAACATTCAGACTTTCCGCTGTGGAATTATTGGGTGTGAGTAGACTGTCATTTGGGGGGAATATGAACTCTCATCTTCTGCAGGGTTATTTTTAGGGGTAATGGAAAGAAAGGCACAGATTACATATCAGTCTGCCCCAAATAATCCCGCTGCTATTCCAATAAGGAAACATTTCTCTTTAAATAATTTCCCAGTTGTTTAACACAATCACTACCAAATATCTGGATACCCCGCGGTGGACCTTATATTACAGACATACTGACATTATATTACAGATATTCTACTTTATCCATATAAACGATTAAACAACATGATATCACAATGCATTAAAGCCTTGTGCAAATAAAAACAGAGCTGATGCCCATAGAAATTAATGAGAATAGCTGATTGGTTGTCATTAGAAAAACCTTAATTGTATTTTATTTCCTTTTTCTACAAAAAAAATCTTCTTAATTGACAACTTTAACAATATTTTGTAATAATTTCATTCCAGCAATTTATTCTTTTAAAACAATTGTGAAATTAATTAAGCACAAGTGTTCATATTAGCTCTGTTAAACGCAATAATTCTGAAAAAATAGAAAAGCGAAGTACCAAGTACAGAAATACAGGAACAAACACATAGAGATGTAACCGAGTGGTCGTTTAAGAGACGCACGTCTAAATAAATGAAGGAGAAACATTCTGTGCAAAACAGATGGACAAGTAACAGGGTAATAATAGAATAAGAAAAAATCAATACAAAGAAATAAAATTAGCACAAGGATATTGATGAATGTCTAGCCCTAAAGAGGGTCACCGGGCGCTTAAAGGAGAATATACAGAGCTATATGCAACCGAGCACATCAGATTATCACATAAGGTTTTGTTTTATATATATATATCTAATAGAATAATAGAATATCAATAACAATTGAAATATTCACTGTTTGTAAATGTGATGAATAATGGATTAATAAATATAAATAAAATAAATAAAAACAGATGTAGAGAAGTAAAGCTGTTCTTATATCCTGTGAATGAAATAGCTCATAACTTGTAGATAGAGAGATAGATAGAGAGATAGATAGAGCGATAGATAGATAATAGATAGATAATAAATAGATAGATAAAAATAGATAGATAATATATAAATAAATATAGATAATAGATGATAGATAGATAGATACAGTAGATGGATAGATATGTAGATAGATAGATAGATAGATAGATAGGTAGATAGATAGATAGATAGATAGATAGGTAGATAGATGAGAGACAGATAGAATTAGAATGACAGACATAGATAGATAAATATAGATGGATAGGTAGATAGATATTGAATGATAGATAGATTATAATAATAGATAGAAAGATATTGAATGATAGCTAATAATAGATATAAAATGATTGATTGATAGAGATATAGATAATAGATGGATATATAGATAGATAGATATTGAATGATAGATATATAAGGCGATAGATTTATAATTGTTAGATATAGAATGATAGATAGATAGATAGATAACAAACGGATATATAGATATTGAAGGAAAGATAGAGAGATAGATAATGATGGATAGATAGATAAATAGATAGAGATAATAATAGATAGATAATAGACACAGAGAGAGATCTTAGGCTTTAGCAGATCTTTGACATCTTTGACACAAAAAAAGATGTAAATCTGAGGACATTGATTCTGGATTCTTCGGTTGTAGAGGAAGAATGGCAGCGCTCCAAATTGACAACGTGAAAAAAGTTTTAAAAAACAAAGTGAAGCTTCTTTATCTATGATTGATTGATAGAAATATAGAACATAATGATGTAAACTAATACTACATCTGCCTCATATGTTATTACTGTAATCCACGTTTTACTCATGAAAACTTTAGATTACAATCTGAGCAGATTCCAGCGGAGAGGAAGTTTCG